>NC_041393.1:641554983-641566809 GCF_002162155.2 Triticum dicoccoides
ATTTGAACTAGCGGCCCTTTCGCCTCAGGGTTAGAAGGGGGATTTCGCGTGTCGGGATTTGGCAGCTGGAGGGAGTTTTCGTGCGCGTTGTAATTTCGGGATAGCAAGGCGCGGGTTGTGAAGCCGCCAGTTTTGGGAGCATGACATCTGAATTTTCGGGATGGAACAAGACACAGGTTGAGTTTTAGGGACAAGCCTAATGTGTACTAATATTGTACTTATACGTACCAAATCAATTCGCACTTCCCTCAACCAAAAAGAAAACAAAAAAAATAAAACTATTCACACCACACAAAGAGAGAGTCTTGCCCCGTTTTACTATACAAATGTTATTCAAAGCTACTCCCTCCTTCCATCTATATAGGGCCTAATGCATTTTTCGATGCTAACTTTGACCAAATATTAGAGCAATATTATATGACATGCAACTTACACAAAGCACACCGTTAAATTCGTCTGTGAAAGGTTCTGTCAATGATATAATTTTCACATTGTTCATGCCATGTACTATTAATCTTGTCAATAGTCAAAGGCCGTCTTAAAAATCTCATTACGCCCTATATAGATGGAAGGAGGGAGTATGAATCCATGTTATGTCCAATTAAATTTTTTCGCTTGCTGTATAATGCATGTAACGACCTACTCATACCAACATTTTAGGGCATTCCAAATGTCTATACTACCGCTGCAATTCAAACAAAATTTGAATTCGTTTCTCTATTTCAATAAGAATCTACAATCATGATTGTTGCCAACTTCAACCATAATTCATGTATTACCTTAATAACACACCACATGATTACTATAGAGATAGATATGAAATATGTGTACTACATGAAATCAAATTCTATTTTTTGAATACACTTGATGTTGATTCCAAATAATAGTACATTTGATGTACTAACTACATATTCATAATCTAAACCATGTTCCATACGTACACCGTGTTTATCACACAAAGTATAGTGCCCCGCACCTACATTATAACAAGTATTTAGATCTGAGTTGCAAAAGCCACACATTAGCCCAAATTATAATCAATGTTCTACATTATGATATCTTCTTGAAGTATCCGTATCCACTTTTTTATAATGAATTATGATCTTTTTTTGTCTTTTACACCTTCAGATCCTCTTCTATTTGTATCTAGCTAGCGCTAACTTTCCATCATGCATGCACATGCCCGCCCCCCTCTCACCCACCCTTAGCGTCCCCTCCATCGCGCACATTCATTATTTCTCTTTAGGTCGTCCACCCGCGGTGTGTGTAGGCCCCCGGCTCCTTCTTTCCGGCACACACCGTTGATAAACCTCTCTAGCCAAGTGTGCTTACAACAAATACATATATACTTCCCCTATTCTCTTCTCACCGTCCATGCCCCCCTATGTCCAATAAGATTCCACGCAGGTGCACACTCCCGCCCCTCTTTTCATTGATCAGATACTCGCACACTCCTCCCCCTCTACATGGTAGGCCTCTCGCACCACCTCCTAGCTGCACCCTCTCCCCCTGTCTGTCTCTCCGGACCTTATTTGCTTCTACCACATGCAGGCGTGTATATGAACTGATCTCCCTACATATAGTCAGGTCGACTATAATTCATTTTCACCAAGCACCGATACACTTACCTCGCTAGTTATGTCTCTCCCTTTCTCGGACACACGTTGGTTGATCTTCCTATGTAGTTACGTATGCTTACCACAACCATATCTTCTACCCTCATCATCCTTGAATACCTCCCGACCCGTCTCACACATGCACGTGCATAGACACACAGACATCCCCCGCCCTCTCTTATTGATATTGCACTCATACCCTCCGTTTGTCTAGCAGGCCTCTCCCACCATTTGTGAGACACCACTCCACCACCAACCCTCCGACGCTCTACCTTTGTCTTTTTCCCAACCTTATTCCTCTGCTACACATATCCATGGATGTCAATCGATCTCCCTCAATACATAGCTAGGTCTCTCTCCTTCCCCACACATATACTAGTCAATCGGTCTCTACCCCCCCCCCCCCACACACCAATAGTCGAACATTGTAGGTAGGTATCCATGCCATAGAGAAAAACTGCACCTCTGCCCTCTCAAATTCCAGTAGGCCAGCCGCCATGTATCTTTGACGTGGGCAAACACAAATTCGATGGCACTCTTTATCGATCGCACAGCCACACACTTCATCCCTGTTTTCAATTCTATCGATATCTCACGTCCATGACTCTGTTTCACACACATTGCATATGTTACATTTTTTCTGTTTGAGATATCATCAACACATTGCCTCTGTTTCGCACAAACCATCTCTCTCACACCCACCCACGTACGTACCTGCACCTAAAGAAGAAGTGCATGCAGGACGCACGTACTCACATCACGTTCCCAGCCACACCCGCGCGGGTACACGGTGGTGTTTGTTTCTGTACGAAAAGGCAGCCCACGTGATAATTTGACGCGTGTAGAGGTTGTTTACTCGAAGGAGGGTCGGGTACCACGCTTAGACGGAACAAAGTTCGACTTGACGCGTTAGCATTAAATAAAGTTATATATTCCTCAATGGAACGTACAGAATATAAAATGATTGCCATGGGGAAAATGGAAAAATGGGTTTGTCTCTCGTCACACCATCTCACACAAGGCAGCCATGGCCTCTCTCTCTCAGTGTTGGTCAGTGATTTGGCCGCATCCCATACACCGACGGAAAGGGAGGATGTGCATCGTCTCTCCGTTCGACGGTGTTGAGGCAGCACGTCGCGGTCTGTGGTACCCGCCGTTCTCTCTAACCAAGCTCCGCCGTGGTAGGGCCTTCGCCCCTTGCTCGCTGCAGTACTATGGGAAGATCCCGGCCACCGGCGCCCTCCTAGTAACATCTCGACGACCCTCATGTACAGCTTCCTCCGGCCTTGCTCCACTGCCCATCTTCCCACATTGCTGCATGTGGATCTTCTTTAGTTGTTTGCTTAAATCGTATCTCGGCCGGCGTACTTTCCATCTTGCAATCTCGTCCTCAAACCATTTTTGATAAACCACCATGTGCTATCTTTCCCTTATTACATGGAACATGCTTCTTTTTTGTCGGCGTATGTGTCTTCAACTCGTGTTATTGGGCAGTAATTGTTTCCTTTCGACCTCCTTTTGCAAACAGGGCTATCCATTTTCACCTCGTTGCTATTGCAACCTTTTGGTGAACTGCACACATCACTTTTTTCTAAAGAGTGTTTTGTGCAGTTCCGCCAAAATGTCACACGGGTAACGTTTTTACATTTCTGTGGGACTGCGGAAAGGGAGATCGGTTTTGCTATCCTCCTCATCCAACTCCGTTCCTAATCTTCTCCAACAAGAAGTTAGTCCTAAAGAGAGATCGTAGAGGCGACCGGCTTCTATTTATGTGTGTTATGTTTCATCATCTAGTGCCACTATTATTGTAATCACACTGACTGGATATCTTTGCAAACAGGGATGGTCTGCTCAATTTTAGTGGAGCTGCACAAAATGATCGAATTGTGGTGTCCTTCATACACCTCTTTTTTGGCTACAGAACTCTGTGAAACTAGCTGCCAAGCAATGAACACTATGCCAAGGAAATGGAGCCATGCCTACGAACAACATCGATCAATTATATTTTTTTCTTTATTTGTACACCTTCTCACAACTTTGTCTTCAGTTGTGATGTGAATATTGGCGCTGATCTACGAACCATTGAGATGCATTAGCCATGGTAGTTTCATTTGTATTTGATGGAATGTTGTAACGATATAATCTCGAGGCAACACACATGAATCCTAAGTTGAAACCTTTTTTTCCTGCTGGAACCAAAGTTGAAACCTTCATAGCATCACAGTATAATTTCATTAAAATTATGCATACATATAAACAAATCCTGAAGGATTGATAGCAATGCCAGAAACAATTCAACTTAGTTTCGCCGACATATTGGACATCCTTCATCCGGCTCCACCTGCCATGCAGCAATATTGAGTGCACAACACAACTTCAGGGAAAGATTCACCCCAGTCGTTGCGTCGCCGTAGTAATGACTAGTGAGCAGCCAAATCACAGAGCCCCACCTTCGCCAAGTAAGTTGCTTGGACGAAGCAACCATCATTTCTCTGTTCCTTGAATCCGCTGGTACTCCCATATGCCCACAGTAATAAGTTGCTCGGGCGAATCAACCATCACTATATCCGCTCATGTGTGATGACCACAGGAGCTATCCATTCGGATTGCATGTTTAAAAAAATAAAGGTCGATCACTAATGCGGCAAACTTAAAAAAACAAAAACTAATGCGACACCTCGGGCCAACGCGGCCAGATCGCATTTTGCACGAGAAATTACACACCATGTTTCATTGACATGTGGTCCCGTTCCAACATATCAGTGAGACGATGACGAGTCCTTTTCTAGTACTATTATTTCCGAACGGACGTGTAGGCCGGGGCGCCTCTTCGTGTACAGTGGCAAACTGGCAACCGTCCACCGACTCTTCGCCGAGGAATGGTTGAGTTGAAGTTCATTTCATTGCTTGTTTTTTTGCAGGTATTTCGTTGCTTGTTATTTGTTGTGCGATGAAAACTTTAGTATTTATAATGTATCCTCGTTGTCGATATGGGTTGATGACCTGTTGTATGTAATAAAATGATATGCCTGTGATAAACTTACTAAATTTATGAATGGCTTTCGAGTCGCTTCTCTGAGTGCATGGTGCGACAAGGCAAAAAAATATTTTCCGAATACATAATTGTACGTGCATTGCAACAGGTTATCGGATGAGGCCAATCAACAATAATAGTACACTATTTGTACTAGCTTCACATGCTTCGCGCGTCGGGCGGGTGTTTTTACTGTAGCATTATGTTAATGCGTTCGTTGTACGTGACCAGCACCTCGAATCCTCGATACTACTAGTAGGATTACTATATAAGTAGTAGGAGTAGTAGGGTGGCATGGGCCAGAACAAGCATTCACGTCCAGGAGTACGGCACATGCCACCAGCACGACATCCATCTGACACCATATTTCTTGGAGTCTATGCTAGAGCAATCTCTTCAACCTCGTCGTTTCTCTAACTTCAGCCATCGCGAGGCGGGCAAGGTGGGGGTTTTCTGATAGTCGGTTTCCTCAACTGCGGTCCCACTTGTAAGGCCAACTCCAACGCACGACCCCAAAGGGACCTCCGTTTTGCACGAACTCCAATGGTAATTTTGACTAGAAAAGCAAGACCAAAGAAAATAAGAACCACAAGAATACATTTTACTACTACTAGAAGATATCGAACTTCCATAACTGCTCCTGTAAGTTGGATTAGTGCCTTCTCGATGCATTCATTGTTGATCTGCGGAGGCTCGATCTTGCATGCTTGTTTATTCTTCGAGTGTTAAGAAGTAGACGTTGCTTCCTCCCATCCTAGTCTCATGTCTAGCCTCTAGTAGGAGTATCAACAAGTGCACTAGTCTCATCTCTAGCCTCTATGCTAGCTAAAAGTGCTAGAACATCTACTAAATTGCGCTCTATCAGTATATCGATGTACTCTTCTTCCCAATACCAAAACTTGCATCCATTCTACTCCCTCCGTTCCACAATCGTACATGCCTTCTATTTGTCAAAATATAGATGTATCTAGACATGTTTTAGTATATAGGTACATCCATTTTTGGACAAATGGATGTCAAGTATTTTGGAACGGAGGGAGTACACAATAAATTTTTTAAGTTAGCGCAACTAGTCTAATCGGAGAGCACAACCGAAGATTTGGTCGGGTTCTTCCTCCTTTTGCCGACAGGTGCGACATCCAGCATCCAGGTCGTGTCATGCAAGAAAATAGAGTGGTAGTTGAAGCCATGTGATGTGCATCTTCGGTTAAACTGTAAATAGAATCTTACTACTCTTGAGTAACTCCTAAAGCGGCCACCGAAGATCTTTATTGGATTTGTTTTTCATCACCAGCACGTCGAGGTGAAAGATGTGCAGGTTCAGTGGGTCCTCTTGTGTTTTCACTGACATGCGGGACCGCATGTGAGCAAACAGATGATGGGCTCCGCGCGTCTGCTGGCTAGCTGAGAAGAGAGATAGAGGAGGGTTGAGCACGGACTCCAGGAAATTTGTTCTACATAACCAGCACCTCGATATTCGCATGTGCAAGTGGAACAAAGCACCAAAGGGAAGGGGGTGATGGGGAATGGGGAGAATCTTAGTCCGCAAAAAGAAAATGATCGTGCTGTTTGGAAGCCTCCAGAGCGGGAGTATATTAAGATAAATGTTGGTGCTAGTTTTGTGGAGAGCTTGAGATCTGCTAGCGTTGGGGTTGTCGCTAGGAATCATATGGGAGAAGTCCTGGTGTCTTCTTGGGATTTTATTCGAATGTGCTCTGGAGCGGAGGAGGCGGAACTTCGTGCGTGCCTTGCCGGGCTGTACATTGGTATTTCTCTTCACAAACCAGTTATCTTGGAAACTGACTGCTCCTTTGCTGCATCTTTCCTAGCGAAAGAAACTGTTGAGAGGTCTCCTTATGTGGATCTAAAAATGGAAGCGATCACCGCCTCCAAGTTTATTGTTGATCTCAAGATTGTTAAGATTGATAGGCAGGCAAACAAGGCGGCGCATGAGATAGCAAAATTTAGTTTTGATACCATGTCCGATGGTATTCTGTGTAATTCTGTTCTGCCCTGCGTGGCTAATTATGTAATGAACGATTGTAAGACTATTGTTATTTGATCAATATATGGGTGGAGTTTTTAAAAAAATGATATTCGCGTGTGGTTGTTTCTAGAATAAAAAAAGGAGGTACCCCTACTTATGTTACTCCCACTACGCCTAGCGTAAGGTTAGTAGGTGACCTTTGCGCTTGGCTCTTCGCCTCTTCCGGAAGTCGATGGTTCTATAGTAGTACTTCTGGCAATCTGACACCAAATGAACTGCTGCACATCCACCGCTTGTAAGCAAAAGTTTCGCCTCGTGCTGCGAGCCACCGCGCACGCGTTGGCGAGGGAGAAGGCATAATCAAGCTTCTCGTCGTTCTGTGAGTTGACGGGACACATCAAAGTTATTTAGTAGTACGTACTCTCTCCAGAAAAGGGCTGACCATGTCATTGCTACCATCCCGTGCTCCGTCGTTGAGTACGTGCACTATTCACGTGCCATCGAGGAGAAAAAATATTGTGTAGGTGCCATCGAAGTGCACGACTCACTTACGCACTGCTTATCTGATTATCTGCATTTTCTTGCGTGACACGTGCACCTTGATGCTAGATGTCTCGCATGTTGGGAAAAGGATGAACAAAGCTCACGTAAAAGAAAAGAGTTGAAGAGCATAGATTCCCGACAACCGAGAAGGAGCAAGGAACCTCGTGGTGGAGCTTCTGCAAGGAACCTTGCGCATTTTCCCCTGTTTTTTGCCGCCTGCCACCTATAAAAAAATAAAAGAACATGAACTTTTCCCTAACTACTAGAAATGGTACATCAGGATGCTAAGTTGAAGATGTTTTATACTCCCTCCATTCCCAAATATAAGTCTTTTTAGAGATTTCAATAAGGGACTACATACGGAACAAAATGAGTGAATCTACACTCTAAAATATGTCTACATACATCCGTATGTTGTAGTCTATTTGAAATGGCTAGAAAGACTTATATTTAGGAACGAAGGGAGTAGTTTATATTGAATTATTGATAACCACGCAACAAGCCACGCATGTACAGGACGCATGCATCCACGCATGTACACAAGCCAACGCACTAACTCCATCCGATCCAACTCATGCACATATGCGCATAGCATGGAGAACACAAAGCACGTACACAACACGTGCATGCACACACGCTCGGCCGCAGAATGCACATGAATAACACATGCATGCACACACACTCGGTTGCATGGAGGCGTGCGCCATCTGCGGCGACGTTCAGTTCGTCATGCTACGGTGAAGCTCGCACGCAACGACGCCTACGCATCTCTTGCAGCACCTCTTTGTCGTCGTTGGTCAACTACTAGTCGGAGACGAAGACGATCACAGCCTCGGCCTTAGAGCTAGCACCGATGGAAAAACACGCACGCTGCACGCACACGAGCATATACGGAGTGCCCACGACATGGTGGTGGTGCGTCCCCAGTCACCTCTACTCCGTCTGCGCACGTTGTCTATCAAGGCGGCTACATGCTAGTGATGATGTGGGTGAGATGTTCTAGGACTCAGATGATGATGAGGAAAATTATGAGACACAAGGTGACGTACACCGTCAAGGTCCACGGTCAAGGGGGTGCTAGTAAGTGCTTAGATGTGCTTAGAGAAAGTACAATAGAGTTGAGTCAGCGGGCTATAAGGAATAAACTAGTATATTTCTTCTTAGTTGGAGGAAAGATAAGAGGAGAGAGAAGGTAAGCGGGCTCTTCGTGAAGAGCCAGCTCTAGCACGTGCTCCTAGGCACTTCGTGAGAATGAAAGGTGGGCCACATAATAAAAAGTAGTACACTCTTTTGATCTACTATTGTACATGTTGACTATAAGATGGGCTATAGATGACATGGCAATGGCTTATAGCCAGCAGCTGGCTATACTATTAACCATTCTCTTAGATGAGGTGCTAAGTGCATTAAATGATTAGTAACTCAAGTCTTCAATGCATAGGTGCTTAATTTATTGGTGCCACATCATATTTTATGCCTACGTGGCATGCTTAGCAGCTATACATGGTGGAGCACTGGGAGAGGCCAAGGCTGGTCCTAGTGTGGAGTAACTTATACTGTAACATATTACTATAAACCGGAAAGGAGGGAGTAGTCACATAGACTAGTGTCATATGCAGAGTATGGGAGCACATGATATTTCCCCGTCCGGACCGATCCCAGGTTGGCTTCTCACCTTATTGGCCCAACAAAAAACCCTCCCCCCTCCCACGCGCGCTTCCTGCCCGACGCTAGCTGAGCCCGCCGCTCCACATTGATGGCAAGTTAGGGCGACGCGACCTCTCGCTGCTTCCTCCGTTGAAGCGGCGCACCGACCGAGGGCACGGCCCGCTGCACGCCCGGCATTTCAGACTACACAGTGGTGAGTAACTTTAGAGCAAGTACTACAATTAGATGACATAAGCAGGCTATAAGGATTTAAATATAGTATTTGTGCTTAGTTGAAGGAGAGAGAAGAGGAGAGAGAAGAGAAGAGGATTGTAAACGTGTAGCCGGTTGTACTCCAACATACTTTGTGAGACAAAAGGTGGGGCCATTATTAATGATATAGTATTTATACTAAAGGGACTAACGGACGCCTTAATTACTCCGTTTTTTTCAAGACAAACCATGGTGGGGCTATTATTGACTTTTTTTGAGCTATATTGACTTGGACGTGGGGTTTGGGGGCCAAAGGCCTACTATTATACCCTAGCTGCCGCTGTATCATATGGTTTTGCACCATTCCAGATCTTAGCGCCGCCACGCAATTCTTCTCCAGCCCTCCTTCCGGCGTGCACCTCGAGAAGGGACAGCAGTCCTCCGAACCCCGCCTTTCGTGATCCTATACGAGAGAGGGGCGATCAGGTTTTTGGGGAGCACGCTCCTGTGACTGCTGCCAGCGACGACTTCCTCAACGACAGCCTTCTTCCCCGACCTCGATAACCTCTTCATCAACGACATGAGTGACAACATCAACCACATCGGTTCTACTCCCGCTGTATAGTATGTGATTCTGTCCTCCTGGTTTAGTCCGCATCATTACTTTGGTGTTTGCAATTGTCGTCACGATCTATTTACTGCAGATCGGATTAAATCTCATACTAAATTGCTCATATATTCAACAATCCAATCCAAAAACCTGATTACAGGCAATTTACTCCGAGTGGTTTTGCTGCGCTTTTGAAGCCGCCTACTTTTAAGGGGGTGCAATATAAAAGGTGGCACACAAGAGCAATATATTGGTTTTAGATCATGTACTGCTATGACGCCACTAAGGGTAAGCCTGAGGGCGATCTTAATCCTACACAGCAGGAAGCTTTTCAGAACATGGATACCCTCTTCAAAGCCGCCCTGCTGAGTGTTCTTGACGATTCCATTATGGATTCATATATGTCGTTTGACAGCGGCAAAGACATGTGGGCTGTGCTCGAGGCCACGTTTGGGCCCTCGGGCACTGGCAACAAGTTGTACGTCATGGAGCAATTCTGTGACTACAAGATGACTAATGAGCGCTCTGTTGTTCAGCAGACTCATGAGATATAGTCACTCTCTAAGGAACTTGAGTACTTTAAGTGTGTGTTGCCAGACAAATTTGTTGCTGGGACCATCATTGCCAAGCTTCCACCTTCGTGGAACGATTTTGCTACTTCTCTGAAAAACAAGAGACATGAGTTTTCTGTTTTGGATCTCATTAGCACTCTTGATTTTGAGGAGAAGGCGAGAGCAAAAGACACACGTGCTTGGGTCGCTGAGGGAGCTTCTAGTGCCCACATGGTACACGAGAAGAACTTCCAGCCCAACCAGCCCCAAAAAAACAAGAACTAATCTCAGGGGAAAGGCAAGTTTGATGCAAAGAACAAGCTGTCACATTCTACCAACTTCAAGAAGAATTCTCATAACGGGAAGGAATACAAACCTCAATTTTGGTAGCACTGCACAAAATTTATATGGATGCATCTACCTGTTGTCAGCTAACCTCATGGTGCTCCAGGTATTCCTACATTTGTAACTAGGTACAATGACCACCGCAAGATGAAATTAGCTTATTCGTACATTGACTTGCTGAATGCTGTGCGGAACGATCCTGTCATGTGTGGAGGAGCAAACAAGCAGTGCAGCCAAAGGTGGAAATCAACCAAGGACTTATGAGATTATATATAATCTTCCTCAAGCAGGACGGTATCCCCTTCGTCCAGATGATCGTGTTTTATCATGCCGAGCTATTGATATGTGCTACTGTTTTGCAACACCGTTTAAGTATAGCTACTATTTTCCTATCTTTTCAGATTCAGGACAATGAATATGATTTCAAGGGAACTGCACAATATGGACTCATGTTGAGTCATCTCTATTGCCTCATGTGTTTGCTTCAATGTATCAGCATCAATTGCAAGATGAGGCAACTAGCTAGCTGTGGAGTTGCCAACATGCTCAAAGTGCTCGCAACATTGAGAAGAAACAAGCATGCCCAGGAAATTAATGCGTGTGTAGGGAGGCCCTTTGCTCAGAGAAGCATTGATCGATTTTCTTTATTTCCACACCTTCTCACAGCTTTGTATTGGTTATAGTATGGTGAATCATTGAGATGCATAGACATGCTGAACTTTTGTTCTTCAGAATGTTAGTATGCATACAGTATCTTCTGAAGCTTAGTTTAATGTGAGTGTCTGCATCTAGTACCGCATCCTCTAATTTGGTGGATGCACACAGAGAAAATAAATCTCCTTAATTTACTCCATAACCACCCTATTAAATAGGCCTAGAACAAACCGGGCGCATGCAGTGGCCGGCGGGCACATGCATCCTGCATGCATGGCCAGTCAGCCAAGTCCATGCGCCAGCTCCAATGCAGCAACACAAAAGAAGAGAGAGGTTCTTGGGGAAAAGCGAGTAGTTAGTGCTTCCTCACTCATCCAGAAAACCCCGCTCACCTTCTTCCTCACTCGTACAGAAAACGCCTGCTCCTCTTCTTCCACTCCTACAGAAATCCCCAGCCCTCCTTCGTCCCCACTCACACTACCACTAGGATCGTCTGTGGCTACTCTTCTCAAACCCATGAGCTCAGTGCGATGCCCACAAGAAAAATGGAGTCAGCTGGCCCCAGCACCAAGAAGATGAGGCTCGAGCCAGTGGTGACGCCGGGTGTAGATCCCGCACCCGGTAGC
>NC_041393.1:641567223-641598146 GCF_002162155.2 Triticum dicoccoides
AGCGATCTCCCGGACGTCATCCTTGAGGAGATCATCTCGCTTCTCCCCACCAAGGATTGTTGTCGCACACAAGTCCTCTCAACTCGGTGGCGCCCTCTATGGCGCACCGCGCCCCTCAATCTCGATTGTCGTCAGATATCTGTCCTTCCTGAATTTGATCTCCTCAGATCCATCGTCTCTTCTCACCAGCAGGGCCCCGTTCAATGCCTCTGCATCCCGACACGCTACTTGCTGTCCATACCCGGCAAGGTGGACGCTTGGCTGGCATCCCCTAAATTCGCAAAACTCCAGCAGTTTGATTTGTACCATTAGTAAAAAAGTTTCATACCACGAACACACCAAGAATTCGTGCCCACACCACCGTTGTCCATCTCGCGGTTTTCCTCCTCTCTCCACACCGCCACCTTTGCCCGGTGCCATCTACCAGACGATCTGGTACAAATGCTTCGACTCCCACTGCTAAAAAAACTTTCGCTTGTGGTGGTTTATCTGTCGAAGGCCTCACTACACAGCATCATCCACTCCAGTTGCCCTGCCCTGGAGCGCTTGCTGATTGTTTTGGGAATAGAAATTGGTATCAGTTGTCTCCAAATAAAGTCGCCTCACCTTAAAAGCATTGGAATTTGTTTTAAAGGACAGCAGCTCATCATCGAAGATGCCCCTTCACTTGAAAGGTTGCTCCTTCATAATTGTTATACACCTTCACAAATAACTGTCGTCTCTGCACCCAAACTGGAGACCTTGGGTGTAATTTGTGACCCGTTTAATAATCACAAGGAGTTGGTGTTTGGCTCCTCACTTTTTCAGGTACCGTATATTATCATCTACACATTTGTAATCATATGCTGCATTTTTCATTTGTGCGCATAAGTTTTATATCATCTTGGAGTACACTTTGGGTACTAATCTTATGTTATATGCTCAAGGAAGAGTTCATCCGTTGATAGCCTATCAATGCTACTGGATTCTGTCAAGATCATATATATCAGAATGTATAGTTTTGATCTGGACATAACTATTGGCTTGCTATGATGCTTTCAATCTCTGGAGAATTTATACATAGAGGTGATGATTTCATGCACATTGAAAGCCCATATATATTGTACTAGAATTAACTGTTCAGCTGTCGTTCTTTTGACGTACTCTTTTTTCAGACCTTACATGTTTTCAATCTTCATGTCTACTTAGGCAGAACCACATGGAGAAAAACATATAACCAATCGGTGGCGTAATAAGCACAAGGATTTTCTCAGTTCTCATGACATTCATTTGAGGACAATAACGATGGGACGATATGCATCCAACCAGGCAAATAGAAGCTTTGTCACATTCTTCCTGTTGAATGCGAGGTTACTATTGTCCATGAGGCTTAATTTTTACAGCAAGAGATTTCTCACGGACGGACATGTTGAACAGCAAAAAAAGAAGTCTCAGGTGGACAAATGGGCTTCTAAACGTGCTCGGCTTCTATTTACAACAAGTTGTAGTCATCCTGGAATAATTTTTTTTGCACAGGATGTTGATTTTATGGATCAGACCGATCCATTTGTTTGTGACTACAAAAAAGAGTGGTTGGGTTAGATATTACTGTCATGTTCAATCTGGGTTTTGTCTAAAAATTTGATGAACAATTAATCCTTGGGCTTTTTGTACCATTTGTATGGTTGAGTTGCATGTCTTGCCCTCGTACTCCCCTCCACTTGCCACTACACTATCGCATCTTCCATGGTTGCTGTTTGTTCCTGTACGAGGCCTCGCCATCGTTCTCCGCCTTGGTTCACTCACTGTGCCCGCCGCCGTCTGGCATTGTCAACATGGTCAACAACCAACAGGAATCAGGAGATGACTGTATGTGGAGAGGCTGACAGTAGGGACCCACCAGGGTCATTGCATTTCGCAAGCAGGTGCCTCGTTATTACAAGCCAAAAAATACTTCCTCCTAATTGTTTGACAATTAGGTCCCACGCCATTGTCAATGTAGTCAATAAACGAGAAAATTACACAACGAGCAGATAACACCAGGGACTCAGCAGCTCGCCCAGTTGTTTTTTAGTTTCACAGATGGAGCTCAACTGCGCGTTGTGCGAAGGCTGTGGCCCGTCTAGCCCACGCATACGCTTTTATTAAGTACATGATGAGCCCAGTTGATATATTTTTTCTTTCTGAAATTGGCTAGCCCGGTTCTTTTTTTTGGAGAATACCAAAACCGAGGCCTACTTGCTTTTCTCAGCCCTGCTGGGCTGCAAATCTTTCAAGACGAGGAGGGATGTAAGTTGTAAGAAATGGGCTTCCCCCAGAAAATGGGCTATAAGTTGTAAGAATTGGGCTGTGAATTTTTAAACCAAAGCCAACCGGCAATTGCATTAAAATATCATTTTTTTCAGGATTTCTCTACTCACTACTCTTACTAGTATGTATGCACGTGCAATGCACATTTTAACTTTATGGGATGAGTTTTGGTAGGGAAAAACATAGACTTACTGATTGATTCAAAGCAAAAAATTCTTGATTTATAGATGCTGAAATAATTATAAAGAAAGTACGAATTAATATATGCAATCCCCACAATTTGTTAATAAAGAATCCTGCAAAAAATGTTAATAAAGAAAAGAATTAAAAATGAATTTAACTTTACTTTATGTTTCTCCCTCAAAACCATTTTTTAGGCTCAACTCGTTGCCAACCTCAAGCTACAACATGTCTGACCCAAAGAGGAATCAATTTGGGCCACATCTCTTGAGAAGTATCAGGAGGTTCATTCTAGAACATGATGGATGCAACAACCATGCACTGTTCACTGTGAATCCCACTATTTTCAGCCGTTGGATCTAGGACATAAATGGTTAGGATTGATTGTCTGCTCCTATTCAAAACTCGTACACTATATAGTAGTATAGATAGTATAGATAAAACCAAAGCCAACTGGCAATTACATTAAAATATCATCTTTTCTCCCACAAGATAAACTACTCATACAAATGCATCTTCATGTTCCGTGCAACGAATGGGCATCTTGCTAGTTAAGATTCTAAATTTCATTCTTTTTTTTCCGAGAATTGTTTTTTGAATTTTATTTTGATATAATTTTTTGAAAATTATTTTTAACGTGACTCAAAATTTCGTGATCAAAAGAGTTCGGACCCCATCGAAATATGCAAAATTTCGTTGAATTTTTTAGCAATGCCCAGAATATATGGTCTGTAATGCTAATAAAAAGAATATGGGCTTTAAATATCTTTAAGAATTAGCAAATGGGCTGTAAATTATTGAAAATAATGGCTAATGGGTTGTATGTTGTTTTCCACGAATTTGGAGGCTGACTTCTGGGTCTACTAGGTTAACGATGATGCTGTCCTAATTTTTTTTGACGCGTACGCAAGGCTTTGTCAACTTAGTCAACACACAGCAGTGACTGTTGGATGTCCATCCAATGGCCGCCGTGCTTCTTCAATCTCTGATCTTCCTGCTCCAGCCGCCCAAACAAGCGCCGGCGGGAGTACCTACTCCCTCCTCCCGTGGCTGGCTGTGCTGCCGCCAAGCCATCCCTCTAACCACCCACACATCCTGTTATTTTCCAGCGACGTCAGCCTCACCCCGCAGCCGACCAGTCAGCGCTCGTACTCCCCTCAGCGTGGGCATCTGCTGTGGTGGCTTCGCCGGCTTCGGGTGGTTCTCTTCCTGGGCCTCGCCCTCGTCCACCGCGTATGTGCTCTCGGCGCGAAGAGGTCAACATGGTCAACAAACAACAGCCATCGGAAGAGGCTGACAATAGGGACCCACACAGGGAAATGCCTCCTTATTACGCGCAAAATAATGATTCCTCCACCTAATAGCTGGGACCCACCAGAAGGGCCTCTGTATTTCGCGAAAAAAACGTTCACCCCGCTGTTAGCTCGGACCCACCGGAAATGCCTCCTTATTACGCACAAAAAATGAATACTCCCCCTGCTAGCTAGGACTCACCTTGGTGGGAGGCTGACTTGTGGGCCTACTAAGTTGACGGGGATGGAGGGCTTTGTCGGCTTAGTCAATATGAACGATTCTAGCTCCAATGACCGTACGATGTCCATCCAACGGCCGTAGTGCTTCTTCAACCTCTGGTCTTCGTGCTCCAGCCGCCCAAAGCAGCGCTAGTCGTGCCGCATGCTCCTGCCTCCCGTGGCCGGCTGTGATGCCGCGGAGGCCTCACCGCCCCCTACTACTCCCACCGCTGGCCAGGCCATCCCTCTACTCACCCACACCCCCTGTTATTATGCGGCGACGGCAGCCTCACACCGCAGTCGAACCAGTGAAGCCTCGTACTCCTCTTCACGTGGGCATCCACTACTGCGTCTTCCCCGGCTCCGCGTCGTCCCCTTCCTAGGCCTCGCCATCGTCCACCGCCGTGGTGCTCTCGGCGCGGCATGGTCAATGTGGTCAACGACCAACTTCCATCGGAAGAGTACTGTACGTGGAGAGGCTGACAGTTGGGTCCACGGCAGCCGCAAGGAAGTGCCTCCTTATTACTCGCAAAATAATTATTCCTCCACCTGACAGCGGGGACCCACCGGACGGGCCACCGTATTTCGTGAAAAAAATGATTCGCTCCCTGATTGCTTGGACCCACAAGCTACATCTTCGCATGCAAGGAAGTGCGTCCGGGAAAAAACGATTCGCCCCCCTGACTGCTGGGACCCACCATCTACATCTTCGCACGCAAGGAAGTGCCTGACTGTCGGGACCCACCTGGTCGAAGTGTACGTAGCATTGTCATTCTGGTCGCGAACGTGTACGTACATACTGGTGGATGTAGAGGGGCGCACGTGTCATAGTAGAGGCGCGCACGTGTCATAGTAGAGGCACGCACGTAGCATGTACACGTACGTACAGCGGCCAGGGTGAAAGAAAGAAAATACGGCCACGTACGTACATACGGGCGGGGTCTCGAATGCCTACTCACGCATACGTACGGCCAGGGCTCATGTAAATGGCTAGGTCGGAACGGAGAAACATCGTCGTCGTCGTGTTCATGGGGAGCCAACCGGGTGGGTCGGAACGGAATGCATCGTCGTATTCATCGGGAGGGCTTGGACGGAATAGGCGGTTGAAACGAGGCCTGGCATACCGCAGAACGGAGGAAACGGCCTTGTGTTCGACCGGCCACTTTTGAAACGGGGTCCTGTTCATCGGGAGGGGCTGGCATACTGCAAAACGGGGGAAACGGACCTCCTACGGTCGAAACGGGGGTCCTGTCGATCGGGAGGGGTGTGGCGTACCGCAAAACGGACGAAACAGACTTGTGTTGGAGCGCTACGGTCGAAACGGGGGTCCTATTCATCGGGAGGGGTGTGGCGTACCGCAAAACGGGACTTCACGGGATACTGTTCGTCTCCACCATCGACCTCCTCCAGCCTCCATGGGCTACTGTTCATCCACCATCAACCTCCTCCAGCCTCCACCTGCGACTGTTCATCCACAAGCTCCTGTTCATCCAGCCTCCACGGCGCGCTACTCCATCGGCTACTATTCAACCACCCCTCTCCACGACCTCCTATTCAACCACCCCTCCACGGGCTACTGTTCATCCACCCCTCCACCATCTACTATTCATCCAGCCCTCCACGAGGTCGTCCTACTCATCCAGCCCTCCACGGGGTCCTGTTCATCCAGCCCCAACCGGCTCGATCTATCGGGGTCCTGTTCATCAAGAGGCAACACCACGGGTCCTGTTCATCGACTCCCACCGCTCACTATTCATCCAACCCCCCCTCCCCCAACGCTCACTGTTCATCCAGAGGCAGCATCGATCGGCTTCAGTTAGCAGCAGTAGCGAAGGAATCGCTCGATCGCTCGGGTTCAGTAACGCGTGGCCTACAGTGCAATCGCTCGGGTTCAGTTAGGTGATGCCTCGCTCGGGTTCAGTTAGAGCCCAACGCCTCACACACATGCGCGTACGTGTACGAGAGAAACGTGCATCGCTCGGCCCCCAACCACCCACCGTAACCGGGAACTCCCTGAAATTTTCCTCGCCCTTGCTTCTACCACGGTTTTTTCCGTCATGGACGACCCAAAGAATGCCATGCAGCTGCGTGTCCAGCCCGTCCAGGACAAAAGGCCCATTTTCTGTCATGATTTTTTGTCATAGAAGTAGGAGCCCAGCACATCTATGATGATACCGGGTTTTGTCACAATTATCGTCATAGAAGTGTCATAAGTATGACAGAAAAAAATTTCGTTCGGCCCAAAATGTCACGGATGTGTCTTTTTTTGTAGTGTATCTATCTTTTTTGATCCTCTGATCGCCTCCGTTCGGATGGCAACCAAAGTCTCAGGGGCTACTATCTATACACAGTGCACCTTGCGTTAACAGCACAATTAAAATTGTTACATTACATACCTTGAAGCCTCTTAGCAGGCTCATGAAAGCTTCATTCAATCCGCTTTTTGCGGATGAAATTCTCTCAATCACCGTACCCATCAAGGTACGATGTTCCTTTGAGACAGGCGCTTGCCGCAGAAGGCCCGTCAATATATCCGGTTGTATATCGAATAGTCCGGGGTTTTATTGTTGGTCTCTCTAGGAGCCGAACACCCCCGACCCTGGGCGGCTGAAGTGTCACCTTCTGGCCTTGTCCTCCTTTGCGGATTGGGAGAGATCCTTCGGGACGACACCTCGGGGTCGTCCACCTTATGGGGAGGGGAAGTATGGGGAGGCGTTTCGCTCTCCATCATTTCCGAAAGAAGATGTCCCGAGGACGAAGATTGTTGAGGGAGGCTACAGGCCGAACTGCAAAGCATGTGTTTCAAATATTACCCTCACAACCAGGAAAAGAATGGGGTATGCTTATAAAACACCTTTGTTCACTTACAATTCAGCTAGAGGCCTACCCTCACGTGGGCACTGTGCAGCAATATTGCCTCCCAAATCGGGGGCCCCTGACAGGGATTTCTTCCCTTGCTTGGAAGCCTCTGCTTTCGAGTCTTCGGGGGCGGCCCTTTTCTTCCCGTGGTGGGAGGGGATGTTAGATTCTCCTTCCCATTCATCCTCCGGCATGGGAGTTCCAATTTCCTCGGATGCGGTGTGTAATGCACCTCCGGCATGGAGGCCACCCTGGACCTTCCCACTCCTCTCCTTGCCTTCCCCCAATGACACTTGATAAGGTGCTTGAGCTAGCATCCTAGTTAACACCGGATTCGCTGAGTCTTCGGGAAGAGGGGATGAACACCTGATCCTCTCCGCCTGCTTTATCCACCCCTGGCCGAGTATGGTTTTTACAGAATATTGTTATGGGAAACTTAACTAAAATGAGTTCAGGAGCTAAGTGCTTACCGGGGTATCCGGGTGGTTGCATTCGAGGCCTGCATCCTCTGTGGTGTCCGAACACTTTTTCGTGATGCAAAGATTAATTTATACATCCCTTCGAACGTCGTGCCGAAGAAGTGTTGAATGGTTCGCGGTCCTTCCGGATTGAACTCCCACATGCGGGGAGGTCGTCGATAGCATGGCAGGACTCGACGGACTAACATTACTTGGATTACCTTGATGAGACCAATGTCCCTCTCAATGAGGTCCCGTATGCGGCTTTGCAGTATCTGCACTTCATTAAGCGATCCCCAGTCCAGCCCCTTGTTGATCCACGATGCAAGCTGTGGCGGAGGGCTAGATCGGAAGGCGGGTGTAGCCATCCACTTTTTACCATGGGTGAGGGAGTCCCGGACTAGGGGGTGTCCAGATAGCCGAACTATCATCATCGGCCGGACTCCAAGACTATGAAGATACAAGATTGAAGACTTCGTCCCGTGTCCGGAGGGGACTTTCCTTGGCGTGGAAGGCAAGCTTGGCGATACAGATATGTAGATCTCCTACCTTTGTAACCGACTCTGTGTAACCCTAGCCCTCTCCGGTGTCTATATAAACTGGATGGTTGTAGTCCATAGGACGAACAACAATCATGCCATAGGCTTGCTTCTAGGGTTTAGCCTCATTGATCTCGTGGTAGATCCACTCTTGTAACACACATCATCAATATTAATCAAGGAGGACGTAGGGTTTTACCTCCATCAAGAGGGCCCGAACCTGGGTAAAACATCGTGTCCCTCGTCTCCTGTTACCATCCGCCTAGACGCACAGTTCGGGACCCCTACCCGAGATCCGCCGGTTTTGACACCGACATTGGTGCTTTCATTGAGAGTTCCTCTATGCCGTCGCGATTAGGAAGGATGCCTTTTCCCGTCTTTAAAGACGGCACCGTCGTCAAGAGAGCTTTGGCCGCCGGCCAAACTGTCAGGCTAGGTGGTTTTCTTATGACCGCCTGTTCGGCCACCGCTCCGACGATGACCTCTCAGGTCATCAAAAGCGATCTTCACGTCAGCTCGGAATTCGCCGAGCAGTTAGATCCGATTGAGCTCTCCTCTGTAAACGAGCTCTTGGATCGCATCGCCGCCCTGGGAGTCGCTACAGACTACGATCAGATTGGGCTTAAAACCGATCCGAGAGAGATTAACTCTCCTCAGGCTACCCACCATGTTGTCGTGGTAGAGGAACAATGCGGCAACCCTTCTTCTACATTGAAAACCAACTATGTCCGGATTCCCGATCCCTCCAAGCCGGATTCCGCGGAGGGACGGACGCTAATCAAATACTAAACTTAGAGTCAGGCATCGGACTAGATTCGTTGGAAAGCATCCAGCAAGTCAAGCTTCCAAATCCGGAAACTTCTTGGCCTTTGAGCCTCAGATCGGGCGGGGTTCCGAACTTGATTCCACCCGCCCACCCAAACATAAGCGATCTCTCTCGAATACGGCAAGAGCCCGATGAAACAGTACATCATTACTGGGCCAGATTCCTCCTGGTTATGAACAGGATAAAGGACTGCTGCGAAGAAAGCGCGATTTCAATTTTCTGCAACAATTGCACGGACAAGGGAATCATGAACGCCATAAGTCATCGCGAAGTTACACGCTTCGTCGACCTAGCGACCATCGTACAAAAATACTGTGCGGTGGAGAGTGCCAGGAACACCGAAGCTAGGTTTTGGGACAGTCCGACCTTGACTACAACCCTAGTCCGAAGTAAAAGGGTGCGCCATACTCAAGCACCTGGGTTAAAAAGCAAAAAGCAAAAACCCCCTAAAGGGCATGGAACCGTACTGGAGGGATGGCTCAACGGACCCTACAAAATCCACAGTACGGAGGGCGCCACTCCAACACACAGCCTTCGAGCATGTTGGATACTACGGCAGGTGGCCAAAAGTGGCGAAGGCTTTTTAACCCCGGGCAAACAGCCCAGCAGTACCGGTACGGTATTAACAGTCTTCGAGACTTTTGCATCAAATAACATGTGAAAACGAACAATCCGCGGCCTCGCCGAAGTCTACCAAGTAGTAACAGCAAATCCATGGAGTGACACGGCTATCACCTTCAACGCCAGCGACGAACCTAAATTCCGAACAGCTAGAGCACCAGCCGCATTGGTCCTCAGTCCGATAGTGGACGGCTTTCGCCTTACCAAGGTACTCATGGATGGCGGCAGCGGATTAAACCTCATCTACGAGGAAACCCTTCAAAAATGGATATTTACTGGAGCCGCATCGAGCGAAGCAGCACAACCTTCAGAGGGATAATCCCTAGTCGAGAAGCACGCTGCACAGGAAAAATCACACTAGATGTAGTGTTCGGCTCACCGGACAATTACAGGTCCGAGGAGGTCACATTCCAAGTGGCCCCATTCGGCAGCGGATATCATGCTTTGTTAGGGCGAGAGGCATTCACAATCTTCCAAGCTATACCCCACTACGGGTACATGAAGCTCAAAATGCCCGGACCCAATGGGATAATCACTCTTGCCAGTGATCCAGATACAGCACTCCGCGCTGAAAATAAGACAGCCGCACTGGCCCTAGAGGCATTGTCCGAAGCCCTAGCGGCAGAGGAACTAACTACGCTGCGCTCCACGATGGATAGGGACGATGTGATACTCGATAAGAGGTCGAAGTCCACCTCTTTTAAACCAGCAGACGAAATAGCCAAATTTCAGGTCCATCCAACGGACCCCACAAAGACGACCTCCATTGGGGCACAATTAAGTCCTGATGTCGAAGCCGCACTACGAGATTTCCTCCGGGAAAATTGGGACATTTTTGCCTGGCACCCTTCAGACATGCCAGGAATCCCACGCAGGCTGGCAGAGCACAGCCTAAACATCCTAAAAGGATTCAAGCCGGTCAAACAAGCTCTTCGGCGATTTTCCGAACCCAAAAGACAGGCAATGGGAGAGGAGCTAGCCAAACTCTTAGAAGCCAGATTCATCAGAGATATAAAACATCCGGACTGGCTAGCCAATCTAGTAATGGTACCAAAAAGGACAAATCCTGGCGCCTCTGCGTCGATTTTAAAGACCTTAACAAGGCCTGTCCAAAGGACCCTTTCCCCCTCCCTCGCATCGACCAAATCATCGATGCTACCGCAGGGCATGATTCATTGTGCTTCCTCGACGCATACTCCGGATAACATCAAATCAAGATGGCGGAGAAAGACCAGGCCGCAACGGCATTCATAACTCCATATGGGCCATTTTGCTTCAACACAATGCCCTTCGGACTCAAAAACGCCGGCGCAACATATCAGCGCATGATTCAAACATGTCTGGCTACCCAGATAGGCAAAACAGTAGAGGCATACGTAGACGATGTGGTCGTCAAGACCAAACACGTCGAAACTCTAGTAGAAGACTTGAGGGTGACATTCGACAACCTCCGAGCATATGACATTATGCTCAATCCGGAAAAATGCGTCTTCGGCGTACCAGCCGGAAAGCTCTTGGGCTTCATCGTATCCGGTAGAGGAATTGAAGCAAACCCGGCCAAAATCCGAGATCTGTCACAATTGAATATTCCAAAAGACCTCAAGGAAATACGAAAACTAACCGGATGCGTAGCGGCCTTAAGTCGCTTCATCTCCCGTTTGGGAGAAAAGGCTCTGCCCCTCTACCGCCTCCTCCGGCGCACCGAACATTTCGAATGGACGGATGCTGCCACAGCCGGACTCGAAGAAATAAAGGCCATACTGGCAACAAATCCGGTCCTGGCCGCGCCCAACCTGGGTGAACCTATGTTATTATATATCGCAGCAACACATCAAGTTGTCAGCGCGGTACTCGTCGTCGAGCGAGAGACAGAAGGGCACAGATTCCCTCTTCAAAAACCAGTGTACTACGTATCCACTGTTCTAACTCCATGCAAGTCCCGGTACCCACATTATCAAAAGATAGCGTATGCGGTGTTCATGGCATCCCAGAAGCTGCGACACTACTTTCAAGAGTGTTCCATAACGGTGGCCTCCGAAGTACCTCTCAACGATATTATAAACAATCGCGACGCAACGGGCAGGATTGCAAAATGGGCTATTGAGCTCTTACCATTTGACATAACCTATAAACCACGACAAGCTATAAAGTTGCTGGTTCTAGCTGACTTCGTCGCCGAATGGACCGAAGCCGAACTCCCTAAAGAGTACGTCGCATACTCCAATTGGATCATGCATTTCGACGGATCCAAAATGTTGGTTGGCTTGGGGGCTGGCGTCGTCCTGGCATCCCCAACTAGAGACACAATCCAATACGTACTTCAAATAATGTACATGGACTCCAACAACGCAGCCGAATACGAGGCCCTTCTGCATGGCCTCCGGATGGCAATCTCCATGGGCATTCAACGCCTAGAGGTGCGCGGGGATTCAAACCTCGCAATATCCCAAGTAAATGGAGACTTTGACGCCAAAGATCCAAAAATGGCAGCTTACCGCAACGCCGTCCTAAAAATGTCAGCTCAGTTCAAAGGACTCGAATTCCACCATGTAGCCCGGGATAATAACCAGGCAGCAGACGTGTTAGCACGCATCAGTGCGAAATGAGACGCCGTCCCTCCAAACATCTTCCTGGAACGGCTCTTTAAGCCATCCGTGTTATGGGAAGAGGAGTCCGGAAATAACAATCCGGAGCCAGCCGCATCACCTAACTCAGACCATTCTGACACAATCGGCGGCTCAGCCAATGAAATAACACCTTTAGCTCACGAAATAATGGCAGTAATTGCCCTGTGGACAGAACCATTCCTAGCCTACTTAATTCGGCAGGAACTTCCCGAAGACCAAAATGAGGCCCGCTGCATAGTTCGGCAATCTAAAGCCTACAAGGTCCATGAGGGAGAACTTTATAAGAAAAGCACAACCGGAGTCCTTCAAAGGTGTATCTCCGAAGAGGAGGGGCGGAATCTCCTGGCTGAAATTCACGCCGGACTCGACGGGCACCATGCTGCGGCCCGGGCCCTTGTAGGCAAGGCCTTCCGTACAGGATTTTATTGGCCGACAGCCCAGGCAGATGCTCAGGACTTAGTCCAACGATGCGTCGGTTGCCAGCTCTTTGCTAATCAGAGCCACATGCCACCCACCGCCCTCAAAACTACACCCATTACCTGGCCATTCGTGGTCTGGGGGCTTGACATGGTTGGACCCCTTAAAGGGGGAACCCACAAGCACAAATACTTATTGGTCATGGTGGACAAATTCACCAAATGGATTGAGGCCAAGCCGGTTAAAACGGCAGAATCCGGACCGGTGATAGACTTCATATCTGGGGTAGTACACCGTTCTGGCGTCCCCCACAGCATCATCACTAATAACGGCACGAACTTCACGGCCGACGAGGTTAAACTCTGGTGCAAAAACATGGGCATCAAGCTCGATTACGCTTCAGTCTATCACCCACAAACTAACGGTCAAGTCGGGCGAGCAAATGGTCTAATCATGAGCGGCATCAAACCCAACTAGTGCGTCCCTCAAGGAATCTAACACGCACAGGGTAGAGGAGCTCGACTCCGTACTCTGGGGACTGCGGACCATGCCAAACCGAACTACTGGATTCACACCATTTTTCATGGTATACGGCGCAGAGGCAGTTCTGCCCTGCGATATAATTCATGACTCATCTCGAGTGCGCATGTACGAAGAAAGAGAAGCCGAGTTGGATCGGCAGGATAGTTTGGACGCCTTAGAGGAGGAGCGGGGTGTGGCAAAGGCTCGTTCCGCATTTTATCAGCAGCAGGCTCAAAGATATCAAAGCAGAGAAGTACGGGCCAAAACTTACAATGTCGGCGAACTCGTTCTACGCCTGCCGGACAAGAAAAAGGACAAACTTAAGCCCAAGTGGGAAGGTCCCTTCATCATCGACCAAGTCCTTACCGGCGGAGCATACCATCTACGTAAAGCATCTGACAACCGACTCGAGCCGAACCCATGGAACGCAGCCCGTCTCCGAAGATTCTACGCCTAAACATCAGACTCAGAGTTCGTCTCACTCCCCCGTCCACCTTTTTATATTTTTTACTGTCTCTTATCCCCCTCATTCTTCCCACTTTTTTTCAATAGCTTTTATAGGCTGATTTGCGCTTTGTTCGCACACACTTGATGTGCTCCTAGCACTCATTATACCTGGGGGCTTCTTTACCAGAAGCTTATTAATATGGGCTTCACGCCCAATACATGTGTCATACTTCCGCATGTACCTTTTATTCACCATTATATGCATCGATATGACTTAAGTTTTGGCCAAGCTGAGTTGCCTGGCTCCTATGCTTACCCCTACGTTCCCGATTGTTCGGCTAGGAGGTAAAGGGAGCACCTCTGCGATTGTTACCGCCGGGTCAGCCGGATGTGTACCTCAGACTGGGTGAAGCCGAAAGCTAGCGTTCTTAAGAGAATATTCGGTCGGTGACTTGAAAGATGATTTATTACTTACTTATTTATCTGCCCCCAGATGCTTTTTCTTCTATTTTCGCAGTCTGGCATTGCACCTTAGGGCATGCCTCCCAGGGAAAGGAACCCTTAACGGAACTATTCTCCCTGGAAGATGTTTCTTACTAACCATGTAATATAACATAACTAGTTGGGCACTTGTCTGATAAAGCAATTATGACCCCGACGCCTTGTCTCCATGCATGCCCCGGTTCTTTTATAACCGTAGGGGTATTCGGACACACTCCGGACTGTTGGGTCCCGAGGTTGAAGCAAAACGGTCCGCAAAGACAAACGATCTACAATCCGGCTAGAAGGCATCTTACATGTCATTTCAAATTACATCATCAAACCGACTGATTGTACTCCTCCTCAATCCCATCTAACAGGCTGTCTAACTTATAGTCCTGTTGGGAATATTTCGCGGACAGTTCCACTTGGCCGTACATCAAGCTCACAGGGATCTCCTTCCCATCAGGCCCCGCAGGTCCGACCTCGGCCATGTGGTTTGGGTCAGCCTTCGGGTAGCGCGTCTTCACCATGGCCCAGGCCTCCCTGGCGCCCTGACGGCAGGCCGATATCTTCCACAAACGGAGGCATCGTCGTGCTCCCTGAAGCTTCTCAGCAAGCTCACCAAGGCCCTCGGGTAGGGAGACGGATGGCCATAAAGCCTGAACGACGCCACTCATCGCCTGCCGAACACGTTCGAACAATTGCACCAGCTCGGGAAGTTGGTCACCTGTTGACCCATGCATTTCCTCCACAGGGCGACCTGTGAGCACACCTAAAGACATATTTCTGTCAATCGACTTCCTCGCCGAATTCTTCTTTTCAAAGGAATTTTCTCAAGCACTTACTATAAATGCCGCGACGAAGCCGCTGATTCTCCTTCACGGAGCCAGACAGCTGGGCCCGAACACCCTTTAGCTCTTCTCCTAGTTGGGTGTGGGCATCCTAGAGCTTGTTTCTCTCCTGCTGCACCTTCATAAGCACCCTCTCGCCGGCCTTTAGCTGACGCAGTAGCTGTTGCATGTCCGGAATTAGTCCGGCGCCCTCTGCAATATTATTGTCAGATTCACGCCGCACTTTGTTAATTAATTATCTTTTCAAAGTACGTCTTACCAGTGGGGGTCTCTGTGGCTGCCCCTATGGCGGCCAGTGCGGCCTCAAGTTGGGCCTTGCACTCTTGGAGCTCCTGGGACAGATGGGTATTCTTCTCCGTAAGATCCTGCATAAAAATTGATCCTTAAATCAGTTATTTTAACTATTTTAAGTCTCGGGGGCTACTGGCATATATAACTATTAAAATTACTTACACGTATGTCTTTCACATACTGCTCTGTGGCTCTGGTTAACCCATCTTGAGCGGCACGGAGGTGCGCATTTCCCGCATCAAAGGCATTTAACGCCTCCGGGGAGAAACACGCGTCACGAAGAACTGTCCGGCGACGCCTGTGATTCATGGCGCTCTCCACCTCAGACCGGGTGGCGGACAGCCTATCGGCATCCTCCGTCGGAGGAGCGTCCGACTCATGCCTTGTATTCGCCTCCCCTCCCGGGCCATGCGTTGGAGCATGGCTGGCGGAGGCTTGATTGGCAACCTCTCCGGACACTGTCTGGCGAGCGCTCTTTCTGGAAAAGTTATGAGCATTAATATACCTCCTGGGAATCCTTCCCTTAAAAATAGCGATGCTTTGTACCGTTGCGGCGACGTTTCAGTTCGCGTCGCACTTCTCTTCCGCCTGCTGGGCCGGACTGACCCTTGTTGGCCGGCCACCGCGGGTTCGGCTTCCAGCCTTAAAGACACCTCCTGCGATGCACCATCAGTATGGGATGGTCAGAATTGAGCACGGATTAAATAATGGTGTCAAGACCTCGGTCGTAGTCACCTGGGAGGCCGGAAACAAACCAGGGTAGTCAGCCATAATGGCGACTAAAGCATTGTCTATGCTGAGCTGGTGGAACACCCCATCGATCAGTTCCACCGCTAAGTCCGGATCCTCTTCGGAGGCCGAATCAAGGGACCTTTCTGGATCCTCGGGTTGTGGAGCTGGGATTTTTATGCCCTCCACATCCCGACGCAATTCCTATGTCAAAATGATAAAATAAGACAATTGCCTTTAAAGGCACGGATCAGATATGCATGCGACCGCTTACCCAACTCCGAGGGTTGTTCATGGAAAACACGTTCAGAGGATTCGTGCGGAGGAAGTCCTCCTTCTCCCCCTTGTACAAGCCGGACAGGATCTTCACCAGGTCGTCGGCCGAGCCGGGTCCCTTTCGGCCGTGGCGAGTGGCGTCATCATCTCCATTGAAGTCCCACATGGGGTGGCCCCTATATTGGAGCAGCTGCACCCCGCGCATAATGCATGTGGCCATGACTCCGATCATGGTTAATCTGGAATGGCCTAGCAGCCGTATCCACCCCATCAAGTAATGGACGCTCCTATCATCTTCTCGTTGAGGGCTCCGTGGGCGCCAACTCAGGCGTTTCTTCAGTGGAGCGTTGCTGAACTCCGGAAGGCCGATTCGGACTGGATCCGGCAGCGGAGCGTCCTCCATATAAAACCACTCCGAAGGCCAGTCTTCGGACGCCTTCTTCGGGGTCCCGGACAGGTATCCGGTCCCGGCGATGCGCCATATTTCGGCTCCGCCCACTTGATATATCGACCCCTCGTGAGAGCGGGGTACGAGGCAAAACAACCTCTTCCACAGCGCAAAATGGGGCTCAATGCCCAAGAACAGCTCACACAGAGCTATGAAGCCCGCGATGTGCAAAATGGAGGCAGGTGTAAGATGATGAAGCTGGAGTCCGTAGAACTCCAGGAGCCCCCGGAGAAACGGATGTATAGGAAATCCAAGTCCCCTTATTAAGTAGGGGACGAAGCACACCCGCTCTCCTTTGGAGGGATTGGGGGCGCTCTCCGCCTACTTCCCACCCTTATAGGTGGCCAGTCCGGCTCGAATCGGAACCATGAAGGCCGGGGGAAGATATCCCTCTGCTTGGAGCGTCACTAACTCGCTGTGCGGGACTGAGCATCTCCTCCAATCTCCTGGCTTAGGGCTGGGAGCGCGAGAAGAGGAGCCGCGTCGACTGTCCATGTTGGAATGGGTTTGGTGTCAGATGCGCCTCGATGAGTACTTGCGGAAGGAGGATGGTGTGATTTGGATCTGGATCCTCGCCTCTCTTATAGGCAGCTTATTTGGGCAGCTAGGGGTAAAACATAAAAATACCCTGGCTTTTCGCATTCGTACGACGCGTGGAAGAAGGCCATTATTGGACGCGGAAGCCAAGGAGCACAGCATTTATGAAGCAACCAGACACTATCCGGCAAACACATGGAGCATGGAGAAGAACCCGCCTTGCAAACACCGAAGATAACATACGCGCTGGATTCGTCGTTATTGAAGCCTGGTTCGGGGGCTACTGAGGGAGTCCCGGACTAGGGGGTGTCCGGATAGCCGAACTATCATCTCGGCCGGACTCCAAGACTATGAAGATACAAGATTGAAGACTTCGTCCCGTGTCCGGAGGGGACTTTCCTTGGCGTGGAAGGCAAGCTTGGCGATACGGATATGTAGATCTCCTACCTTTGTAACCGACTCTGTGTAACCCTAGCCCTCTCCGGTGTCTATATAAACCGGATGGCTGTAGTCCATAGGACGAACAACAATCATACCATAGGCTAGCTTCTAGGGTTTAGCCTCCTTGATCTCGTGGTAGATCCACTCTTGTAACACACATCATCAATATTAATCAAGCAGGACGTAGGGTTTTACCTCCATCAAGAGGGCCCGAACCTGGGTAAAACATCGTGTCCCTCATCTCCTGTTACCATCCGCCTAGATGCACAGTTTGGGACGCCCTACCCGAGAGCCGCCAGTTTTGACACCGACAATGGGGTTCCGTGATATAAAACCACTCCCGTTGCCATAGGTTGGTAGTCTTGGTGAATGAACCCTTTGGCCAAGACGTCGGAAAATTTTCTTATTATAGCACCTCCGCACTCCGTGTGTCCCCCATTAACTATCTTCGGCTTTACATTGAAGGTTTGGAGCCACAGGCCGAAGTGTGGGGAAATATGGAGGAAGGCCTCACACATGATAATGAATGACGAGATGTGAAGGAAGGAGTCTGGAGCTAGATCATGGAAATCTAGCCCGTAGTAAAACATGAGCCATCGAACGAAGGGATGAAGAGCAAAACCTAGCCCTCGGAGGAGGTGAAGGATAAATACAACCCTCTCATTGAGCCTAGGAGTAGGAATAACCTGCCCCTGAGCAGGAAGCCTATGAAGGATTTCCGCGGTCAAATATCTCGCCTCCCTGAGCTTTGTGATATCCCCCTCTGTAATAGAAGAGGCCGTCCACCGGCCTTGAAAGCTGGATCCGGACATGGCCTGAGGTTCGAAGCGACTGGATTAAACCTTGGGTGTTGGAACTTGAGGTGGGAGGAAGAGAGGATTAGCGTGGGAGGAAAGAGATAGGTCTTGGCCTCCTTATAAAGACGACGAACATCAAATGTCCCCTACGCAACCTTAAAACATGTGTATTCCCAAGGAATCATAACAACGGGATGGTTGAGTTAGCCACGTCCGTGTTGATGAGAATCCTGTAATAAGGGGACACGATCTCTGCTTCGACAAGACATGCCAATAAAACCGTCTCGTGAGCATGGAGTAGCAGGCTGGGAAAGCAATTCGAAATAATTGCCGGATGATGACGTAATGTCATGTTGCAAAAATTTTCAGCGGATTGGACTCGTGAAAATATTATACTCTCTATGGTTGTATGTGGTATTTGTTTTGCAGAGCCGGACACGATTCTTGTGTTCAAGATCTACTTTGATGTATTCAGAGAAGGAACCTGCCTTGCAATGCCGAAGACAATCTACACGCCGGACTCATCGTCATTGAAGCCTGGTTCAAGAGCTACTGAGGGAGTCCTTGATTAAGGGGTCCTCGGACAGCCGGACTATATACATGGGCCGTACTGTTGGGCAATGAAGATACAAGATAGAAGATTTCGCCCCGTGTCTAGGTGGGACTCTCCTTTGCATGGAAGGCAACCTTGGTGATTCGGATATGTACATTTCCTTTCTCTGTAACCAACTCTGTGTAACCCTAGCCCCCTCCAGTGTCTATATAAACCGGAGGGTTTAGTCCGTAGGACAAGAACAATCATAATCATAGGCTAGCTTCTAGGGTTAGCCATTATGATCTCGTGGTAGATCAACTCTTGTAATACTCATATCATCAAGATTAGTCAAACAGGAAGTAGGGTATTACCTCCATAGAGAGGGCCCGAACCTGGGTAAACATTGTGTCCCCCGCCTCCTGTTACCATTAGCCTTAGATGCACAGTTCGGGACCCCCTACCCGAGATCCGTCAGTTTTGACACTGACAATAACCTTATAAAAAGGAAGGAATAGTGGACTTAGCTTTTTATTGTTGTGAGGGTTGTTGTCGCGGCTGTGGAAAACGCCGCTCGCCTAGCTTATAGCAACAAGACAACGCTGGTGATCTTGATCTCCTCCCGACGTCACCCGTCCGCGCAGGTGCGGGCAATGCGGCTTTGGATGGGACGACCGCTGTGATCCTCTTCTTCTTGGCACCGTGGCGATGAAGAAGCTACTGTACTAACTAACAGACCAGATTCTCACCACTAATAGCCCCCTACCTAGTGCGCCAAAGATGCCGGGGAAACCGAGCACCTATGGGGTCCCAAGGATCCCTTCTATGTTCGGCGGGGTTTAACTACACGAAGAGCAGGTCCAGTAGCTAGCAAACAGAGGATTTACCCAGGTTCAGGCCGCAAAGATGCATAATACCCTAATTCTGCTTGTATGGATATATGTGTTCTTGAGCTTTTGAACTAGCTACGGTGCGTGCTTTGTCCAAAAGTCCGAATCCTCTCTCTATATGCCTTTGGCCTACTTTTATACACAAAGGGGTTGCCACAGTGGCACACAGGAGGTGGCAAGCTATAGCGATCGAGCTTATCGCTCGGTCAACGTAGGACAAACGCATTTAATGCGCTGCCTACGTGTCCTTCTACTTTATCGAGGGTGGTAGCAGGAACCATCTCGATCGTCACCGCCTCCCCTTGCTCTGATACACGTCCAGGATGACAAGGCATGCAGCGCCACGCTGGCTAACTAGCTACTGCATTGGTGCAATGGTAGGCTTCCACGAAGATCTGCATGCCGCCACGCAGGCGCCTGCTTAGTTGGCATGCCTATCGTCGTACTAGAGTGGTGGTGAGGTGGCAAAAGCTTGTCGGGCGCGGGCTTGGCCGTGGCCCAGCGATCATCCCGGCAAGGCTTCCCGGGGGCCTTGGAGTCGTCTCCGACAAAGGGTCTATCCGGGGGTCTTCGTCTTCTCTCTCCACGTGAATCTGTCGGTTGTCAATCTTCATGAGGAGTTGCATGCTACCAGGCATGTGCTCTCTAGATCTTGGTCTTAACATTGTCGATGGTGTCAGAGCTCTCAACCTCAAGGGTGATAGCCCTGCTGGTCTCTTCGCAAGCTGCCTCGGCAAGGAGCTTGCCGGGAGCCTTGCAGGTCGCTTCGGCAAGCTTGTTGCCAGGCGTGGCCCTGCCAGCCTTCTACTGCTTGTTGCCTTGAGCATCTACTTTGATATTCTTTGTGCATGTCTTTCCTCCTGACGTCCTCCTCTGCCTTGCCAAGCCCTGCTGTAGGCATGGCTGCGACCGTCCGTGCACAAGGGGTACAGAAATACCCATACTTTTGTACACCGACATTGACAGACAAGTAGCCCACAGCTGTCAATTTCGGTGTAGAAATGACATTGATTCTTGTTGGACCTTGTTGATCAACTACAAGTAATTTCTCAAGTGAAGGTGTGTGCTCAATGACCATATTGTGGTCCACCTTTTGTGATCTCTCGTTGCAGCACTAGCAACACACATAAATAGTCCGGAGAGTCCTGGAGGTGATGTGGAGGGTATTCGACCAATTCATCGCCTGAAGATGAAGGAACTCGTGTGTTGTACAGCCGTGGAGCAGTTGCTCCATGTCATCCTTTGGGATGCTGACGATGATGAGCTCGAGGTGCTTCAGTCATGGTAGAAAAAGAGTGGGCACGTCATTAAGGGTGGATGGCAGTTCATGAACTTTGCGAGGCGCGGCATGGGCGTGAAGCAAAGCGCGGACATTGGCAACGAGCGCATATGCCCATCATTAAAACTGAGCTCCTTGAGCTTATCTATGGCAGGGGACCGGAACTACTCGTCAAGCTTGGCTCGGTCCTTGCCATTGGAACGGAACTTGCCCGTGATAAGGCCTCTAATTGGGCTATGGTGACTGTCAAAAATCTGGCAGAACGCATCCATGCTTTTTTGCGATAGCCATGGCAGACCTCCTGGGCGTGGAGGAGGTCGACAGGGGTGAGGAGCCATAGGGGGTGCCACCATCAGGAAAGGGCGGTTGTGCTCGCCCCTTATTTTATTGGGAGGAGGGATATGATGACTCTCAACATATCATCCGGGAGGTTGCTGATGAAGTCTAGGCCTGCTGAGTCGCTTGCGCTTGTTGGCAGCCTCGTTCTCCACCTCGTCAGCAGCGATGGAAACCTTTGGCTCCATATTCACACCGTGCTCCGGTGCAGGTGGAGAGAGAGGATTGTGTGTGCAGCCACTGGGGCGTGCCATTAATACAGACCATGGGAGCGAGGCGGGCGGCGATGAAAGGCTGTCTCGCTTCCCGGTGAGAATGACTGCTTAATCTATGAATGAAATAGTGCTAGCGATTTTTAGTTGCATATTTTGACAAATCGCAGTGTTACAAGGTTGACAAATGGAAATGTTACTAGATCAACGAATGTCAATCTTTCCAGTTTGACAAATGGCAACATACCCAATATGACAGATGCAAATCTTACCAAATTGTTTGTATGTGGTTGCACACGGGTCATCCAAAACAACCGTTTTCATTGAAGGGATGTACAAATCCTTCTTGGCACATTTTCTCTTGGCTTAGCGCCGAAGTCCAGCTTTGCATACGGTATTCAATCTGAACTGTTTGCATTGAAGAGATGCACAAATCTTGTCTCGAATAGCTCGCACACTTCCCGATGAGCCTGTGCATCGGAGGACAGCTTGCACACCTCTCGGTTTGCCTGCTCCATGATAGCATGGCAAGTTTCATGAACTTCAGACGAGGTTTGGATTTACTGGACTTTTAAAAGCAGGTATCTCAATGTTTGCGGCCAAGTGACAGTGACAGGGTGTTTGACATTCATTCCCATTTCTTGCATGGGACCTAAGCATGCAACCAAGGACACGGATTTGAATTTTCAACCAATTTATATGCATTAGAGCATGTGCATGTAGTTCAAATTTGAAGTATGCACATAAATGCATTGAAAACTCAATTAATGTATAAAAATGTCCAAACGAACCCCAAAACATTCCAAATTTTGACACAACACTCTTGTTGTGCTATGTTGACACTAGGGAAAAAATTGAAAGCAATAACAGGCAACGGATACCGTTTCGTCCCCAAAGGTGGCACGTTCCCTACCGAAACCATCAGGCTTGTTGTGGAGAAGCTCTGGTTTGTGAGAAGCTTATACCCAAACCTGCCCCAAATGGGACAAAAAATTTACCACGGCATGTTGATTCCGCTCCATCATAGCATGCCAAGTTTCATGAATTTCAGATGAGTTTTGGATTTACTAGAATTAAAAAGCAGGTATCTCAATGTTTGTGGCCGAGTGATGGTGGCAGGGTGTTTAACATTCATTCCCATTTCTTGCATGGGACCTAAGAATGCAACCAAGGACACGGATTTGAATTTTCAACCAATTTATATGCATTAGAGCATGTGTCTGTAGTTCAAATTTGAATTATGCACATAAATGCATTGGAAACTCAATTAATGTACAAAAATGACCAAACGAACCTTGAAAAATTCCATATTTTAAAACAACACGCCTGTTATTCTATGTTGACACTAGAGAAAAAATTGAAAGAAATAACAAGCAACGGATATTGTTTCGTCCCCAAAGGTGGCACGTTCCCTATCGAAACCATCAGGCTTGTTGTCAGAAGCTCTGGTCATGAGAATCTTATACCCAAACCTGCCCCAAAATGGGACAAAAAGTTTACCACAACTATTGATGCTGATCCATGATAGGATGCCAAGTTTCATGAATTTCAGACGAGTTTTAGATTTACTAGGATTTAAAAAGCAGTTATCTCAATGTTTGCGGCCGAGTGACGGTGGCAGGGTGCTTGACATTCATTCTCATTTCTTGCATGGGGCCTAAGCATGAAACCAAGGACACGGATTTGAATTTTCAACCAATTTATATGCATTAGAGCATGTGCATGTAGTTCAAATTTGAATTATGCACATAAATACATTGAAATCTCAATTAATGTATAAAAATGTCCAAACGAACCCCGAAAAAATCTAAATTTTTAACACAACACTCCTATTGTTCTATGTTGACACTAGAGAAAAAAATTTGAAAGCAATAACAGGAAACGGATATCGTTTCGTCGCCCAAGGTGGCACGTTCCCTACCGAAACCATCAAGCTTGTTGTGAGAAGCTCTGGTTTGTGAGAAGCTTATACCCAAACCTGCCCCAAATGGGACAAAAAAATTACCACGGCATGTTGATGCCGCTCCATGATAGCATACCAAGTTTCATGAATTTCAGCCGAGTTTTGGATTTACTAGAATTTATAAAGCATGTATCTCAATGTTTGCGGCCGAGTGACGGTGGCAGGGTGTTTGACATTCATTCCCATTTCTTGCATGGGACCTAAGCATGCAACCAAGGACATGGATTTGAATTTTCAACCAATTTATATGCATTAGAGCATGTGCCTATAGTTCAAATTTGAATTATGCACATAAATGTATTGAAAACTCAATTAATGTATAAAAATGTCCAAACGAATCCTAAAAAAATCCTAAAACTAACACAACACTCATGTTGTTCTATGTTGTCACTAGAAGAAAAATTGAAATCAAGAATAGGCAATGGACATCGTTTTGTCGAGGAAGGTGAAAGGTTCCCTACCATAACCATGAGGCTTGTTGTCAGGAGCTTATATACCCCAACCTGCCCCAAATGGGACAATATTTTTACCACTGCATGTTGATGCCGTTCCATGCTAGCATGTCAAGTTTCATAAATTTCAGACGTATTTTTGATTTACTAGAATTTAAAAACCATGTATCTCAATGTTAGCACTCGAGCGACGGTGGAAAGGTGTTTGACGTTCATTCTAATTTCTTGCATGGGACTTAAGCCTGTAACCAAGGACACAGATTCCAATTTTGAACCACTTTATATGCACTGGAGCATGTGCATGTAGTTCAAATTTGAATTATGCACATGAATGCATAGAAAACTCAGTTAATGTATAAAAATGTCCAAGCAAACCCCAAAAAATACCAAAAAATGACACAACACTCGCGTTGTTCTATGTTGACACGAGAAAAAATTAGAAAGTAAGAAGAGGCAACAGATATCGTTTGTCCCCCAAGGTGGCACGCTCCCTACCGAAACCATCAGGCTTGTTGTGAGAGAAGCTCCGGTTTGCGAGAAGCTTATACCCAAACCTGCTCCAAATGGGAAAATATTTTTACCACAGCATGGCGATGTCGTTCCATGATATCATGTCAAGTTTCATGAATTTCAGCCGAGTTTTTGATTTACTAGAATTTTACAACCATGTATCTCAATGTTATTGGCCGAGCGACAGTGTCAAGGTGTTTGACATTCATTCTCATTTCTTGCATGTGACCTAAGATTGCAACCAAGGACAAACATTTGATTTTTCAACCCGTTTTTATGGACTGGAGCATGTGCGTGTAGTTGAATTTTTAATTATGCACATAAATGCCTAGAAAACTCAGTTAACGTATAAAAATGTTCAAACGATCCCTGAAAAAAATCCAAAAATTGCACAACACTCATGTTTTTCTATGTTGACACAAGAAAAAAAATAAAAGTAAGAAGAGGCAACAGATATCGTTTCGTCCCCCAAGGTGGCATGTTCCCTACCGAAACCATCAGGCTTGTTGTGAGAGAAGCTCTGGTTTGCGAGAAGCTTATACCATAACCTGCCCCAAATGGGTCAATATTCTTTTACCCCAGCATGTTGATGTCATTCCATGATAGCATGCCAAAGTTCATGACTTTCATATGGGTTTTGTATTTACTAGAATTACAAAAGCAAGCACATCAACATTTACCGGAGAGCGGTGTCGTGGTGTTCGAAATTCATCCCCATTTCTTGCATGGTACATAAGCATAAACCCATGGACACATATACGATTTTGCAACCCATGTTGGTGCACCCGGGCATGTGCATGTAGTTTAATTTTGAATTGTGCACCTGAAATGCCTAGAAAACCAAGTTAATGTATAAAAATGTCCAAACGACCCCTGAATAATTCCAATTTTTTTGACGACACACCTATAGTTGCATGTTCACTGCAGATAAAAGTTCTAGCAATTCAAACACCATCCATTGTAGCTGTGACCCCATTATGTAATTAAAATCAAGTAGATCGCACACAGTTTATTATCACCAACTGTGTGAGATGCAGTACATAATATCCTGGAGCACCGTCGGTGTATAGTACGCCTATGGCTTACGCGGGAAGGTGTGTTGGCTATAGTACACAGATGGCATGTCAGGCACACTAGCTCGCTCCCCAAATACTCACGCATCTGCATCCCTCGCAATCTCCAAAATATCGGCTCGCCCTTGATCCAAATTTTCAGTAGCCCCGCCTTATTACTCTCGCCTAGTAAAATTTTCATTTGCCACGGTATTTCCTCAAACACCACCTTAACCACCACCACCCCCTCCACACACACCACACACTCCCCAAAACCTCCGCTCACAGGCACACACACCACCCCTGAAACCATTGGTAGGTCGCTGCCATCGCCGCCGCCTCCATCCGCAACCTCTGCTTGTGTGCCTGGGAGTTCGAGGAGCCAATGGCCCAAGAGAATTTTATCATGGCCTCTTTGCCCAACGCCGGCGAGGTGGCCGCCGAGGTATCCCCGTCGTCCTCCGCGGGATCTTTATCGATCCGCCGTCGCCGCGCCCCTATGCTAGTTCGAGGACTTCCCCGTCCTCCCTCGAGCTTGGCAGACGAGAAGGTCCTACCTTGGGGTCCGACAGTGGCGGTGGGGGGCGTGGGTCGCCGAGATTACAAATCGAGAGACCCGGACCCGCCGATGGCTCGGTAGCTTCCACATGGCCGAGCTCGCGGCCATGGAGTACGACTGTTGGCACGTCCGCTACCATGGCACGGCGGCTAGGCTCGATTTCCCCTTCGGCACATGTCCAGTCCACCTCGTTCCGCTGGAGCCAGGGTGGTGAGCTCGACTATGGCACGAGAGGACCGCGAGGCATGGGAGCGCCTCGAGGCCAAGGCTGCCGACGAGGCCTACATGCAAGAGCTCTACCGGCAGCACCCGGAGCTCGTGGAGGCAGAGAGGGCGATATTTTCCAGCACGGAGGGTGACGAGGTTATCGCGCTCTCCTTTGATGACGAGGTCGAAGGCGGCGAGGATGGCGTGAAGGGCGGCGAGGTTGTCGCGCTCTCCTCCGATAATGAGGTCGAAGGCGGCAAGGACGGCAGCGCAGATGGCATCGAGGTGGGCGATGAGGACGAGGAGATCGGCATCGATGAGTGGAGGAGTGTCTTCCCCAATGACCCCAACGATGGCACCGTCCCGGACCCGGCTCGCGACACACCGTACCTGACGAGGAAGGATTGGCTCAACCTCCACTTCGACAGAAAGTAGATTAGCTTAGTTCAAATTTATGTTTTATGTTCTGTTATGCAAAACTATCTATATTTATGTTTGAATGCATGCTACTTTCGGTTGAACCTGCTTTGAACTTGATCAAATTGAAGTTTACATCGTTAAGTTTAGGGGATCGACTAGAAACGGCCAAAAATTGCTGGAGTATATATACATATCCACTAAGGCATTTGGTCCTTTAACTTTTAAAGGATCGGTTAGAGATGGCCTTATGCCTTGTTTATTTCAGTTCTTCACAATGTGATGCTCTATATGTGCAACTATTTGTTGTGCAGTTCAATTTCATCAATAATAGTTTCAACAATACCACTATGAATTACGATAGTTGGTTGCTGTTAAGGATATTGCAGTTAACATGCATTTTTGTTTTTTTAACAATAACTAGTGTACTTTAGACCTGCATAATACCAGTTTGAATGATTATTTGCTTGTTTTTAAATGTTATGCCTGATGCAGTTAACACATCTTTCCACTTCTTGTTTTGCTTAAGTAGCGTGCTTAAGCCTGCACACTGAAGCTATGATTTGTAGATTATGTTGTCTACCATGGATATATTTGGTTGATGTTTAGCCTGTTGTGCTTAACATGCCTTTATATGTACTCATACACGACAATATTGAGAACAGTGTTGTTTTTCATCAAGGTTAGTTTCATCACATCGCTTATATGTACTCATTGTTCAGGATATCGGTAGCTGGTACCATATAGCCTAGGGGCTGATAAGGGATTAATCATCGAATAGGACATTTCACTGAATATATCTGTAACCCATTTATCAGTAGGTTAACTAGGGCCATATTTAATATACCTGAGGCTACATAGCAACATGCATTGTACTGAATGACTAAATATGCAATCTCAAGCTACATAGCAACAAGGAAGAGTGTTACCTTAATGTTCTGATGATGTCTAGATATACATGAAATAAAATCTTATATAATGGGATGGAGGGAGTGTTGTACTACATCATTTTGCAATTGTTGTTTAGCTTCTAATATTAACTTGGTGCTTTTAGGTACATATGTCATTGCCAAAGATCCACACTTCGACCCTTTCTACGTATGGGGCAATGAGATATTCATGAACCAGCATCAAGTGAGGAAACTGATAAAGATTGTTATTAAAATGGGTCAAAAGATGTCAATCGAACTATTTTTTTACACTTTATGCAAGACAACAGTGAACTGTAGGATGGTAAGTAAGAACCCTGTAGCCTTCTTTTTACTGCCCGTAATGAGTTGTGTTAGTTGACAATTTCTAAATTGTTTTTCCTTTGAAGTGGATCCTGAAGCAGTTTACTCAAGATTACCTCTCAAACTACATGATTGGTCGACGTCCATCACAAGGGGTTGTACTAGAGTCGTGCGTGCCTTCTGCATCTAGGAGAGCACAATAGGGCAATTCTGATTCACCTTGTTCAGGAACCAGAATGTCTGTCGCCTCTTTCTTTACCATCTGTAATTGTACAAGTATAGAACCCTAATTCATCATTCTTTATTTGGTGCTTATGTAATTCTTAAACATATGTACCTATGAATCGAATAATGCATTGGTTGTTTGAACCTGGTGGATATGAATAAAGCTATAGCCTACTTTCAAGTTTAAATTAGGTACAATTTTAAATAGCAGCAATTAAATTAGGGCGAAATTACGGTGTGCAGGTCATTACGGCGCACACGGTTAATAAAGAACAATGTGTGCAATATACATCATAATCTGACACAGTTCACGGAGAGGAAACGTGTGTAACAATGCACACAGTTGCTGTTTGCAAAGCGTGTGTGATGTCAGACACTATCACATACGGTGCGGGAAAACTAAATGCGTGTGAATGTCTACCTATCATACACAGTTTATAACCATGAACTGTTTGTGATGTGCCAGGCATTGTAAACGTAGAGCCAGTTTGGTACGTGCCTAGAAAACTCCCGTGCATGGAATCTGTCTGGTTTTAGGTAAAACCACAAAACTCCAACTGTGATGGCAACGCGAGCACAAACGAGTAGCAAGGATGAAGCATTTGGGATATTCGAGACATCGGAAACGGTTATATAGGGGCAACTGTATGTATGAAGGATCCCTATCCCCGATGGTTTCTGGGTCATGTGGGAAGGACCCCCCCCCCTCTTTCGCCCACACTCACTTGGCGACGGTTCCAAATGCCATTGTGGAAAGGGGTTAAAAACCATTTGTATAGCACCTCGTTGTACTAGTATATCCACTTTTATTATTGTCAGGGGGATGAACCCCGGGCAGGCAACGGAACCCGGATCTTTTTCAAAGCAGCGGGGCCCGCATCACCCTTCAAGCCGGCACGCGCCTGGCTGGGTCCCACGACCCGGCAAGGCCCGTGAACTAGCCAAGCCCCGCAACCCGGCCAAGCTCTCCGACCCGGCAAGACACGTCGACCCAGCCCCAACAATCGGCGCAAGCCAGCCGAACCCGGCGCGACCAAGGCTTCCACAACAAGCCAGCTCCACCTGTGGCGTGCTCCGTAATCCAGCCACGCGTCAGCTCCCGTCCCATCCAGGCCGTACGATGGGACGATACTTCAATCACCCATGACCGAGGCAACAGTGTCCCGCCCATGCCCATGGTCAGTCGGAGCGAGGCAACAGTGCCCCTCACCTACCCGCTGACCAAGGCTGGCGTGGCTACAGTACCCTCGCCCTCGCCGATGATGACAGCAAGCGGCGACCTGACGTAGCGCCACTGTACACGACTCGACTCGGCCTCGCCATGACGATCGACAAGACGACGCAGAGTTCCCCTAGGCATGCGGGGCCAGCACCTAGGGGAACCCGGCGAACCACAGGCCCCTAGGAGGACCCAGCCCGGGTTCCTGGATACTGACAACCCGGACCCACCGACTCGCAGTGTTACCATTGTACCCCTGGGGGGTTGGTCTATAAAACCCCCCAGAAGCCCACGCATATACAGGCATGTGATGTATGTAGAGAACAGGAGCAAGCAAGCTCAGAACTAGCCACCCAACAGCAACCTCGGAGAGAAGGGGCAGCCTAAGCCTTGGCCAGCTCCCTTCCCCTCCCATATAGCTCCAGGAGCGACATTGTACTATCGAACATCAAACTACACTCGGCAGGACTAAGGGTATTATCTCTCCGGAGAGCCCCAAATGTGGGTATGTCCGGCGTCCCGCACCCGCTCATGCCAACCCCGCCTCTGGAGTCCACCAGCGCCCTCGAGCCTCCTCCTCTCTTTAGCCATCCCTTGGCATCTGCCGTGCGCCCACCACGACAGTTGGCACCCACCGTGGGGCAGCTCGAGGAGCTGGTCGGGAGCATGCTTCAGACGGGGCCCTTCTCCTACTCCGACGAGTCCGTCGCGCTGGTGGACGACGTCGTCGGTGTGCTCGCCACCTCCTTCGCCGCACTGCACATCTCCGATGCGTTCGCGGCCGACGAGTACCCCAGTGAGGTGCTCAGCTACTCCGACTCCCCCCTCTCCCTCAGTGGTGGCATTTCCGCCGGGGCGATGGACGTCCATGTGGAGGTTTTCGTCACCGGCGATGGCGCCTCCTCCTCGTCGAGCAAGTCGAGGAAAGTTGCCCAAGCCAGGGATGTAGCGGAACGGACCGAGCCATTTGATCTGTTGCAGGCCGTGATGCAAAGCCTCCGCATCCCCATCGGCACCGACGTCGACACCATCAATGTTGCTGAGGCCCGAACTCAGCTCGAGGAACGGCGCCAGCAGATGCTGGACCTCTCCGAGACGCTCGCCGCCACCAAGCGTCGCCTGGACGCCGCTCAGCTGGAGAACAACTCCACCTACGGATTCGCGCCCGCCGCGGCCAAGCGAAGTCGGGTCGCCGATGTGCGTACTCGTGGAAGAGCGATCGGCCGGGCCCTTGGTGCCATTAGGACCGTCTACGAGACCCCAGTGAAGAACATGCGCGCTACCCAGGCAGCCGTAGTCGGCCTGGACCAGCTCATGGGTGAGGAGCTGCAGGAGCGCATCGGGCGGATGCGTGAACTCCTCAACACAGCCAACACCCAGCAGGATCGCCTCAACCAGCTCGCCAAGCCGGCGGGATCCGGCTCCGCCCGCCTTGGTGGACCCGGCGAACTTCTGCACACGGCTTCCTCGCCGCCCGGCGAGGCGCACTGCGGCCAAGCCCAGACTCGGCGCGACCCGGCCGCCACAGCCGCCGGCGTCCTGGGCGACGAGCCCGCCCCGGAAACCCAGCACGGACCTGGCCAGCATGGCCTGTGTCAGGCTCCAACCGACCCGGCCCCCCGGGGCCTGGCCGCCAGTCGACTCGGCCCTCACGCCATCAACGATGCCGACGCCCACCATCGCCTCGAT
>NC_041393.1:641598814-641599144 GCF_002162155.2 Triticum dicoccoides
CAAGACGAAGCCGGTTCCCCCTCCGGAGCCGGCCGGCGAAAGAAGCCGGCAGCAGCATCACCAGAACAACAAGCGCAAGGCTGACCAGCCGGCACAGCGCCACGACAGCCGACTCGTCGCGGCCGCCGAGCCTGCGGCCGACCCGGCGGGGAAGCATCGGCAGACCGGCAAGATGGCGTTGTAGCCCGCCATGAATTTTGAAGAGATGCTTGACGCCCCCTGCAAGCACCACAGCGGTGCAAGACCATCCACGCACACGCTTCAGCAGTGCGCCATCACCAAGCGCATCATGAGGGGCCACATCCCGCCTCCTCCGGCTCCGGCTCCTGG
>NC_041393.1:641599154-641611245 GCF_002162155.2 Triticum dicoccoides
GCGGGGCGGCCGCCTCCACCCCCACCGCCACCTCCAGCTGGCAGCGTGATGCGCGACGATGCCATCCCAGACCATAACGCGGCATACGTCGTCTTCACCAGCCTCGGTGACGACAGGCGCAGCGAGTGCCTCGTTCGGCAGGAGGTGAACACCGTCATCCCGGCCAAGCCAGAATTCATGCACTGGTCGGATCACCCGATCGCCTGGACCTGAGAGGATCACCCGACAGTAATGCCGAATCCGAGTGGTTTCGCCCTCGTCCTCAACCCCACCATCGTCGCGCGGCGAACATGCAACTTCTCCCGAGGCCTCATCGGCAGCGGTAACAGCATCAACATCCTCTACCGCGACATGATGACCAAGCTCGGCCTCAAGGCTGAGGACCTGGAGCCGACCCGGACGATCTTCCACGGCATCGTACCTGGCCTCTCCTGCTCCCCCATTGGTCGGGTCTGGCTCGACGTCCTGTTCGGTGACAGCGGCCACTTCCGACGCGAACCAATCTGGTTCGAGGTGGTGGACCTGTCCAGCGCGTACCACACGTTGTTGGGCTAGCCTGCGCTCGCCAAGTTCATGGCGGTTCCCCACTACGCGTATCTGAAGATGAAGATACCGGGTCCCACGGGCCTCATCACCGTTACCGGTGCCTACCACAAGTCCCGACATTGTACTATCGAACATCAAACTACACTCGGCAGGACTAAGGGTATTATCTCTCCGGAGAGCCCCAAATGTGGGTATGTCCGGCGTCCCGCACCCGCTCATGCCAACCCCGCCTCTGGAGTCCACCAGCGCCCTCGAGCCTCCTCCTCTCTTTAGCCATCCCTTGGCATCTGCCGTGCGCCCACCACGACAGTTGGCACCCACCGTGGGGCAGCTCGAGGAGCTGGTCGGGAGCATGCTTCAGACGGGGCCCTTCTCCTACTCCGACGAGTCCGTCGCGCTGGTGGACGACGTCGTCGGTGTGCTCGCCACCTCCTTCGCCGCACTGCACATCTCCGATGCGTTCGCGGCCGACGAGTACCCCAGTGAGGTGCTCAGCTACTCCGACTCCCCCCTCTCCCTCAGTGGTGGCATTTCCGCCGGGGCGATGGACGTCCATGTGGAGGTTTTCGTCACCGGCGATGGCGCCTCCTCCTCGTCGAGCAAGTCGAGGAAAGTTGCCCAAGCCAGGGATGTAGCGGAACGGACCGAGCCGTTTGATCTGTTGCAGGCCGTGATGCAAAGCCTCCGCATCCCCATCGGCACCGACGTCGACACCATCAATGTTGCTGAGGCCCGAACTCAGCTCGAGGAAAGGCGCCAGCAGATGCTGGACCTCTCCGAGACGCTCGCCGCCACCAAGCGTCGCCTGGACGCCGCTCAGCTGGAGAACAACTCCACCTACGGATTCGCGCCCGCCGCGGCCAAGCGAAGTCGGGTCGCCGATGTGCGTACTCGTGGAAGAGCGATCGGCCGGGCCCTTGGTGCCATTAGGACCGTCTACGAGACCCCAGTGAAGAACATGCGCGCTACCCAGGCAGCCGTAGTCGGCCTGGACCAGCTCATGGGTGAGGAGCTGCAGGAGCGCATCGGGCGGATGCGTGAACTCCTCAACACAGCCAACACCCAGCAGGATCGCCTCAACCAGCTCGCCAAGCCGGCGGGATCCGGCTCCGCCCGCCTTGGTGGACCCGGCGAACTTCTGCACACGGCTTCCTCGCCGCCCGGCGAGGCGCACTGCGGCCAAGCCCAGACTCGGCGCGACCCGGCCGCCACAGCCGCCGGCGTCCTGGGCGACGAGCCCGCCCCGGAAACCCAGCACGGACCTGGCCAGCATGGCCTGTGTCAGGCTCCAACCGACCCGGCCCCCCGGGGCCTGGCCGCCAGTCGACTCGGCCCTCACGCCATCAACGATGCCGACGCCCACCATCGCCTCGATTAGCCCGCTCGCTCCCTGGAGGTGGAGGAGAGCGGCGCTATCGGGCCGGCGTGCTTCGGCCCACACATCCGGGAAGAGCCCTTTCCCAAAGGATTCATGCTCCCCTGCGACACCCCCAAGTACAACGGGACCTTGAAGCCAGAAGACTGGCTCACCGACTACACCACGGCCATTGGCATCACCGGTGCCAATCACCGTCTCGCCGTGTGCTACGCACCACTCATGCTCCAAGGGTCGGCCCGCACGTGGTTGAACAGCCTGCCTATGGGCAACATCAACACGTGGGTCGATTTCGAGGAGGCCTTCGTCCCCAACTTCACGGGGACCTACAAGTGACCCGGCCGCCCTAGCCAGCTCGCCATGTGCGTGCAGGGGCCAACGAAGACTGGTCGCGAGTACCTCGCACGCTGGACCGAGCTCCGAAATAGCTGCGAGGGCGTCCATGAAGTCCAGGCGATCCAGTACTTCGTCAAAGGGTGCCGAGACGGCACCCTTCTCAAGCACAAGCTCTTGCCCTCCGAGCCGGCCACCATGGTCGTGCTCATGTTGACGGTGGACAAATACGCCAACGCCGACTCCGCCATGAAGATCCAGGTGGCGCTGGACGAAGCCGGCAAGACGAAGCCGGTTCCCCCTCCGGAGCCGGCCGGCGAAAGAAGCCGGCAGCAGCATCACCAGAACAACAAGCGCAAGGCTGACCAGCCGGCACAGCGCCACGACAGCCGACTCGTCGCGGCCGCCGAGCCTGCGGCCGACCCGGCGGGGAAGCATCGGCAGACCGGCAAGATGGCGTTGTAGCCCGCCATGAATTTTGAAGAGATGCTTGACGCCCCCTGCAAGCACCACAGCGGTGCAAGACCATCCACGCACACGCTTCAGCAGTGCGCCATCACCAAGCGCATCATGAGGGGCCACATCCCGCCTCCTCCGGCTCCGGCTCCTGGTGCGGGGCGGCCGCCTCCACCCCCACCGCCACCTCCAGCTGGCAGCGTGATGCGCGACGATGCCATCCCAGACCATAACGCGGCATACGTCGTCTTCACCAGCCTCGGTGACGACAGGCGCAGCGAGTGCCTCGTTCGGCAGGAGGTGAACACCGTCATCCCGGCCAAGCCAGAATTCATGCACTGGTCGGATCACCCGATCGCCTGGACCTGAGAGGATCACCCGACAGTAATGCCGAATCCGAGTGGTTTCGCCCTCGTCCTCAACCCCACCATCGTCGCGCGGCGAACATGCAACTTCTCCCGAGGCCTCATCGGCAGCGGTAACAGCATCAACATCCTCTACCGCGACATGATGACCAAGCTCGGCCTCAAGGCTGAGGACCTGGAGCCGACCCGGACGATCTTCCACGGCATCGTACCTGGCCTCTCCTGCTCCACCATTGGTCGGGTCTGGCTCGACGTCCTGTTCGGTGACAGCGGCCACTTCCGGCGCGAACCAATCTGGTTCGAGGTGGTGGACCTGTCCAGCGCGTACCACACGTTGTTGGGCTAGCCTGCGCTCGCCAAGTTCATGGCGGTTCCCCACTACGCGTATCTGAAGATGAAGATACCGGGTCCCACGGGCCTCATCACCGTTACCGGTGACTACCACAAGTCCCTGGAGTGCGCCCGAGACGGCACCAAGTTGGCCGAGTCGCTGGTCATTGCCGAGGAGCGGCACCAGCTCGACCAGATCGTCGCCATGGCGGGCGAAGCCTCGGCCGCGTCGATCCCGACCAGGGACCCGGCCGACGAAGCCGCCTTCAAGCCCTCCAAGGAGATCAAGAAGGTGAAGCTGAACCCGGAAGACCCCAGCTGCAGCAAGTATGTTGTCGTTGGCGCCTGCCTCGACAGCAAATAAGAAGGCGAGCTCGTCGACTTCCTCCGTGAGAATCGGGATATCTTCGCATGGACCCCCAAGGACATGCCGGGTATCCCAAGGAAGTACGCCGAGCACAAACTCCATGTCCGCAAGGACGCCAAGCCTGTCCGTCAACCCCTGCGATGATTTTCTGAAGAGAAGAGAAGAACCATCGGTGAAGAGCTCGCCAAGCTTTTGGCGGCCGGCTTCATAATGGAAGTGTTTCACCCCGAGTGGCTGGCCAACCCAGTCCTCGTCCTGAAGAACAACAAGACCTGGCACATGTGTATCGACTACACCAGCCTCAACAAGGCCTGTCCCAAGGATCCGTTCGCTCTCCCATGGATCGACCAAGTCATCGACTCGACCGCCGGGTGCGAGCTCCTATCCTTCCAGGACGCTTACTCCGGCTACCACCAGATCAAGCTGGACCCGGCCGACACCCTGAAGACGTCCTTCATCATGCCCTTTGGGGCGTACTTCTACATCACCATGTCGTTCGGCTTGAAGAACGCCGATGCCACCTTCCAACGCTGCATGCCAAAATGCCTGCTGCTGCAACTCGGCCGAAATATCCACGTTTACGTGGACGACATCATGGTGAAGACCAAGCAGCACCTCACGCTCCTCAATGACTTGAAGGAAACATTCGCCAACCTTCGTGAATACAAGGTCAAGCTTAACCTGGAAAAATGCATTTTCAGCGTCTCGGCCGAAAAGCTACTCGGCTTCCTCGTCTCGGAACACGGCATCGAGGCGAACCTGGAGAAGATCAAGGCCATCGAGCGCATGCGCAAGCCGGGTCGGCTGCGCGATGTCCAGAAGTTCATCGGATGCTTGGCCTCGGTCAGCCGGTTCATCAAGCCGGCTGGGCGAGAGGGAGCTACCCCTGTACCAGTTGATGAAGAAGACGAGCCCGTTTGAATGGAACGACAAGGCAGATGAGGCCTTCCAAGACCTCAAGCGCATGCTCTCCACTGCACCAGTCCTGGCCGCACCAACCGACAGAGAGCCGCTGTTGCTCTACATAGCCGCAACCTCGCGGGCGGTCAGCACGATGCTGGTGGTCGAGCGACCAGAGAAGGGCAAGATCCAAGCCGTCCAGCACCCGGTCTATGATACGTCTCCAACGTATCTATAATTTATGACGCATTCATGCTATATTACTATGAGTTTTGAATGATTATGGGCTTTATTTTCCACTTTTATATTATTTTTGGGACTAACCTATTAACCCGAGGCCCAGCCCAGATTTGCTGTTTTATGCCTATTTCAGTGTTTCGAGGAAAAGGAATATCAAACGGAGTCAAAACGAAACGAAATCAACTGGAGAAGTTATTTTTGGAAGGAAAGCAACCCAGAGAACTTGGAGTGCACGTCAGGGGAGATACGGGCTGCCCACGAGGGTGGTGGGCGCCCCCCTGGGCACGCCCCCTGCCTCATGGGACCCTCGTGGGACCCCCGTAGCTCCACAGACGTACCCCCTGCACCCATATATACCTACGTACCCAAAAACTTCCAGAACAGAACCTAGATCGGGAGTTCCGCCGCCGCAAGCCTCTGTAGCCACCAAAAACCAATCGGGACCCTGTTCCAGCACCCTACTGGAGGGGGAACCCATCACCGGAGGCCATCTTCATCATCCCGATGCTATCGATGACGAGGAGGGAGTAGTTCACCCTCGGGGCTGAGGGTATGTACCAGTAGTTATGTGTTTGATCTCTCTCTCGTGTTCTCTCTCGTGTTCCCTCTATGGCATGATCTTGATGTATCCCGAGCTTTGCTATTATAGTTGGATCTTATGATGTTTCTCCCCCTCTACTCTCTTGTGATGAATTTAGTTTCCCCTTTCAAATTATCTTATCGGATTGAGTCTTTTATGAGAACACTTGATGTATGTCTTGCCGTGATTATCTGTGGTGACAATGGGATATCATGTGCCACTTGATGTATGTTTTGTGATCAACTTGCGGGTTTCGTGACATTGGGAACCTATGCATAGGGGTTGACACACGTTCTTGACTCTCCAGTAGAAACTTTGGGGCACTCTTTGAAGTACTTTTATGTTGGTTGGATGAATCTGAGATCGTGTGATGCATATCATATAATCATGCCCACGGATACTTGAGGTGACAATGGAGTATCTAGGTGACATTAGGGTTTTGGTTGATTTGTGTCTTAAGGTGTTATTCTAGTATGAACTCTATGATGGATTGAGCGGAAAGAATAGCTTCATGTTATTTTACTACGAACTCTTGAATAGATAGAACAGAAAGGATAACTTTGAGGTGGTTTCGTACCCTACCATAATCTCTACGTTTGTTCTCCGCTATTAGTGGCTTGGGAGTGACTCTTTGTTGCATGTTGAGGGCTTGTTATATGATCTATCTATGTTATTATTGTTGAGAGAACTTGCACTAGCGAAAGTATGAACCCTAGGCCTTGTTTCCTATCATTGCAATACTGTTTATGCTCACTTTTATCGCTCGCTACCTTGCTGTTTTTATTATTTCAGATTACAAATACCTATATCTACTATCTATTTTGTACTTGTATCTTCATCTCTTCGCCGAACTAGTGCACCTATACAATTTACCATTGTATTGGGTGTGTTGGGGACACAAGAGACTCTTTGTTATTTGGTTGCAGGGTTGTTTGAGAGAGACCATCTTCATCCTACGCCTCCTATAGATTGATTAACCTTAGGCCATCCACTTAAGGGAAATTTGCTACTGTCCTACAAACCTGTGCACTTGCAGGCCCAACAACGTCTACAAGAAGAAGGTTGTGTAGTAGACATGAACCTCTTTTCTTGCACCGTTGCCGGGGAGGCTAGGTAAAGGGCGCGCAGTTACACCCCGTCAACTAAGCTATTTTCTAGCACCGTTGCCGGGGAGGTTAGCGCTTGAAGGTATATCTTTAGATCTTGCAATCGAATCTTTTTGTTTCTCGTTTTATCACTAGTTTAGTTTATAAAGAAAACTACAAAAAATGGAGTTAAGTTTGTCTCACACGCTTCACCTTTTTAATATCTTTCGTGAGTATGATGGAAAGGAAAATTGTGCTCAAGTGCTAGAAGAATAATTACATAGAATACTTGGCATGAAATATGTGAATGATGAGCATGATTGCAATGTTGTTAGTATGAATTCCTTGAATATCCATGATGCTAATGATATGCAAAGACACAAGCTTGGGGAAGCTATGTGTAACGCCTCGGTTTCGATGTGCTAGGTGTCTTCCAGTTATTCGCCTCCGTTGCCATGTCATTTGCTTGCGTGTTGCATTTTGCCATGTCATCATCTGCATATCATCTGCATGTTTTTTCAAAACTTGCATCTGTTCGGGTTCCGCCGGTTCTCTCCGTTGTCCGTTCAGAGTCCAGACACACTCGCACGCGCCCGCGGCACCTCCGAAATATATTTTATAAGTGGCACAAAAATGTTCTCGGAATGGGTCGAAACTTGGCATGCGGTCTTATATTAGTGTAGACAGAGCGCCTGTCAAGTTTCGTCGCATTCGGAGTCCGTTTGATAGCCCAACCGTTAAATGTATAGCGGTACCGTTGTCGGTACCTTCATCGGATGTTTCGGTCTTCGAAACTACCGCCGGGCCTCTCTTTCTCTTCTCTTCTCTCAGCCCAACCCCTCTTCTCAGCCCACCTGTAGCCCACCTAACCCCCCCCCCTCCGTTCCGGATCGTCAGATCGTGATCAAAGGCTCCGAAACGCTCCTAAAACCCCCTAACCCTAGCCTCACTGCTATATATAGACCCCTAGCCTCCATTTTCAGAATCCCTAGCCCCGCCTCGTTTTCCATGCCAGCCCAACCACCAGCCATCTCTAGCTGCTGCCTCCCTCCTCGGATCCGCCGCCGGCCACCTCTTCCTGCCACTTGGCAAGCTACGAGTGGTTGCGCCACCGCCAGACGGCCCCCGCAATCCAGTCCCACAGATCCACGTGCCCTTCCTAGCGCCCCGCTTGCCGCTGGCCCGCCCGGCCCATCACGGGCCCGCACGATGCCTGAAGTCGCGCCCCCGCAGTCCATGAGGGCCCAAGCGCCCTGCTCCACGTGCCCTAGGTCGCGCCGCCTGGCTCCCCATAGGCGCCGCCGCCCCTTTGTCGCTGCGCCGCCGTTCAACATCGCCACTGGAGCCCCGGGCCCCGCCTCCTCCGTCGCGCCCCGCGTCGAGCGCCCCGCTCTCACCCGCCGGTGCCCATCCGCCGCCCCGTCGGCGTGCTCAGCCGCAGATCCCACCACCGTTCCTCGTCGCCCCGGCCTCCTCCGCCCCGCGACAAGCGCCGCCATCCCCTGCCTTGCCGGCGGCAGCGGCCAGGCCGGCCCTTCGCCCCATGGTCGGACCCGGCGAGGCCCGCGCCGTCCCCGCTCGCCGGAGCACCACCAAGGGCCGAATCCGACGAGATCCGGTGCCCTCAGCCATCCAGCGCCACCGCCAGGTGGGACCCACCCGTCAGCCTCACCAGCAGACATGTCCACCCGACCCCCGGACAATGTCCGTCCAGTCAGCCCCGAGGTCGTTTTTTTCCTAAGTCCCCAGGAATCATACATCATGTGCATATGTTTGGCATGCCATAACTTTGTGTGTGCTGCTCCGTTTGGTGCATATGATATATCAAAATGTTTGCCATGAGATGCTCTACATTTCATTCCATTATGCCATGCTTGTTTGAGATCATCTTGAGGCCCGAATCATCGTTGCAAGAGTGCTATATGATGTTAATCTGCTGAAACTATTATAACTTGGTGATTTGTCTTTTTGTTGCATTTTGTGTGTGCATTCTATGAGTATGAGCTCGACATGTGTTTTGTTCTACATCATGCCATGTTTACAAGGGTGGAATCCATGTATTTTTGTGAGTCTTGTAGTGAGTGCATCGAGCTTGTTAAGTAGGGTACTTGATGTTGCTGTTTTGCTAGGTTGTTTCTGTTATATTTTGTTGCTATGTAAACCGGCTGCTACAAGTTATTCTATGCATAATCTGGAGATGTTCACTAAGGATTTTTTGTTATACATGTATTGATCTATCCAGCCATGCCCCTGGTTGCATTTATAGCTTGTTGTAGGTTGTTGTATTCGTGCTCCAAAGATGCTAAATAATATTGCTGTCAGCCTATTAACATTAAGTTCAGTTTTGCCATGAGCTTTGCTAGTGATCCATGCACCCTATGAACTTGTTCTTGCAATGTATAGCTTCATAAACATGTCCTCTTACTGTTGGTCACCTTGTCATGCCATTTATTGCTCTGTGGTGAGCTGTACAAGCTCACCATCATGACTACTTATCGTTGTTCTTGCCATGCCCTGTTTGCTGAATCTGTTAACGGAACTTGCTATGTTTACATGGGTGCCATCATATCTTCCGATCCTTTTTCGCTCATGGTCAGTAAAGGACTTTTGTTCTCTGTAATTCTTAGGTTCATGCCATGCCTTTGTTTGCCATGATAAGTTCCTGTAGCATGTTGTTTGGTAGCTCTAAACATTGCAACCTGATGTTATTTCTGCTAAGCCTGTAAACTGTTATTATATGCAATCTTGCCATGTCTTTTTGAGCATGTTCTAGTGATTTATGGAGATAGCTCAGTGTTCATGTTTTGTCATGCTTTACCTGCACATCATGTCCAAGCCTTTTGTTCTTATGTTAAGGTGTTGTAGGATGTTCTTTTGATGCTTGCAATATACCTAGTTGTTGTTTTGGACAACTTGTCCTTTAAACTTGTATAAAGTGTATGTGTGGAACCGTTGCTCCGTTTTGAGTGTGCTCTATATGAAACTTGCTTGATTTTGCATGTAATTTAATGTTATCATGTTGCATCCATGTTTTGAGAGTGTTTGCTTCGTGTTTGTATGCATTTTGCATCAATGCCATGTTTAACTTGTTTTGCTCATATCTTCTAGGCCGTAGCTCCGAATTAAATGAATTTTATATGTAACTTGACTAGAATCTCATGTAGATCATCTTGGTGCATTTTAACTTGCTGTTTAACAAGTTGAACATAAGGTTTATTCAGATCTGGGCCAATTTCGAAATTTGCATATGAGGACTTACCGGAATTGTTATATGTTGTTTCCGGCCTCATTTAAACTTGCCTTGATGTGTTGTTCTTGTATGCATCATCTCTTGCCATGAGTAGCTTCATGTAGTCTTGTCTTGCATCATACTTGGTTGAGCATCATGCCTAGCTCTTGTCTGGTGTGTTTACCATGTTGTGTGCTTTTCTCGATAGTTTCCCATTTCGTTGCGATCGTGAGGATTCGTTCGTCTACGCTTGGTTCGGCTTCATCCGTTCGTCTTATTCATGGACTTGTTCTTCTTCCTAGCGGGAATTCAAGCCTCCCAAATTGCCATGTCAGCCTCTAACCTTTTGCACCCTTCCTAGCAAATCGTTGCCTGGCTATGTTACCGCTTTTGCTCAGTCCCTCTTATAGCGTTATTAGTTGAAGGTGAAGTTGAAGATTGCCCCATGGTGGACAGGATTATGTTGGGATATCACAATATCTCTTATTTAATTAATGCATCTATATACTTGGTAAAGGGTGGAAGACTCGGCCTTATGCCTGGTGTTTTGTTCCACTCTTGCCGCCCTAGTTTCCGTCATACCGGTGTTATGTTCCCGGATTTTGCGTTCCTTATGCGGTTGGGTGATTTATGGGACCCCCTTGACAGTTCGCTTTGAATAAAACTCCTCCAGCAATGCCCAACATTGGTTTTACCATTTTCCTCACCACCACCTACTATTCCCTTGGGAGTAATTAACCCAAGGGTCATCTTTATTTTAGCCCCCCCCGGGCCAGTGCTTCTCTAAGTACTAATCCGAACCAGAGCCCTTTGCAGCGCCCCCTCAGGGAAACTTCAGGTCTGGTTTTAGTTGTACGGATTGCTCATCCGGTGTTGCCCTGAGAACAAGATATGTGCAGCTCATATCGGGATTGTCGGCGCATCGGGCGCTCTTGCTGGTCTTGTTTTACCATTGTTGAAATGTCTTGTAACTGGGATTCCGAGTCTGATCGGGTCTTCCTGGGACAAGGTATATCCTTCGTTGATCGCGAGAGCTTATCATGGGCTCAGTTGGGACACCCATGCAGGGTATAAACTTTCGAAAGCCGTGCCCGCGGTTATGTGGCAGATGGGATTTTGTTAATGTCCGGTTGTAGATAACTTGACACCAGATCTGAATTAAAACGCATCAACCGCGTGTGTAGCCACGATGGTCTCTTTTCGACGGAGTCCGGGAAGTGAACACGGTTTTTGGGTTATGTTTGACGTAAGTAGAAGTTCAGGATCACTTCTTGATCATTGCTAGCTTCACAACCGTTCCGTTTACTCTCTTCTCGCTCTTATTTGCATATGTTAGCCACCATATATGCTTAGTCGCTGCTGCAACCTCACCACTTTACCCCTTCCTTTCCCATTAAGCTTTGCTAGTCTTGATACCCATGGTAATGGGATTGCTGAGTCCTCGTGGCTCACAGATTACTACAACCACAGTTGCAGGTATAGGTTATGCGATGATCATGATGCGAGAGCGATGCTTGCTTGCTTGAGTTCTTCTTTTGCTTCTTCTTCGATCAGGGGATAGGTTCCAGGCCGGCAGCCTGGGTTAGCAGGGTGGATGTCATTTGAGTTTCTGTTTGTGTTTCATCCGTAGTCGGATGTTGATCTTATGTATGATGATGTTGTATTCGTGTGGCATTGTATGCCTTTTGTATGTATCCCCGTCTATTATGTAATGTTGATGTAATGATATCCACCTTGCAAAAGCGTTTCAATATGAGGTTCTATCCTTGGTGGGACCTTCGAGTCTCTTTAGGATAGTATCGCATATTGGGCGTGAAAAGTTGGTATCAGAGCCTCGACCGACCTTAGGAGCCCCCCTTGATTGATCGTGTAGTTTGGCCGATGTCGAGTCTAGAAGAAAACTGTTTTCGGAGTCTAGTTATATCGGAGAGTAGGAATTCTTTTTACTCCTCAGCCCCTTCATCGCTCTGGTGAGGAATCTTGACGTAGGTGTTTTGAATTACTCCTCTTACCTTTCAAACTTTCTTTAGGATCACGCAGTTGGTTTTCCGATCGTTGGTTCTCAACTCTTTTCATCCGGTGCATTTCTCGTCAAGTTGACTCGAGCCTCTTCTTCTTTGCCAAGTTCAATCCTCAGTTGTTTTCTTTTCCCACCCGCCCACCCTTTTTCTCCTCGGAGTCGGAGTCCATAATCGAGTATCCATCCTACTCGTAAGAAGTCTTTGTTTTCTTTCCTCAATGATTTCAACCGGTGTTTTCTCTTCAAGATATTCGTCGGTTCCCCC
>NC_041393.1:641611510-641626320 GCF_002162155.2 Triticum dicoccoides
AGCCTCTTCAGTCTTCCCTCAATTATTTCAACCGGTGAATTCTCGTCTCGGTGGACATTCTTCAGCTCTTTTTCTTCTCCGGTGGACTCAATTAAAGTTTTTCGGGTTGATCACATTCTTTTCCTTGGATCAAGTGTTTTCCCTGCTCGTTCGTCTCTCGCCAGTTTATCATTCCGGAGTTCGGAAGACATCTCAGGAGATTCGTCTGTGTTTCAATTAATTCGAGGTTGTCACCTTATTCTAATATTTCAATCGTTCCGGTGCATCATCTACCTCTTCAACATCCTTTCCAACGGTGTTTTCTTTTAGTGGGCCCTAACCCACAGGTCTTTTCCCAGGATCTTACCTGACTCTCCTAATTATTCCGGAGCCATTCCTAATTCTTTTCAAAGGGTGACGTAAGAATGGATTTCATCAGTCAGATGCTTTTCCAAGATCTCGTTCAAATTCTTTTCATTGTTGGCTCAACACCTCTTCGCATTTCATTCTCCCAGAGTATCTTAGTATTTTTGGTGTTGTTTCTCATCGTCATTTGAAGACCGAAGAAGATTTTTTTCCTCTAAATCTTGCCTGTTCTCTCAAAGATTCGTGGTTCTAGCTTCATGTTATCCTCTTGAATTATTCCGTTTGTCGGAAATTCCTTTTTCTCAACCACCTGGAGTATTTCAGGAGTTGATTTCTGTTTCTTTTCACTGGAGGCCATCATTCCAGTTATCGTTCTCTATTTATCCCGGTGCTTCGTTCAAGTGTTCTTTAATCAGCTCATGATCTCTTTGTTCTTTTGCATCTAAATCCCCTCTAGCTTATTGGTTCTTCTAATTCTCCCCGGTGATTCAGTCTCTTTCATTAGTCATTTTCGAATTCTTACGGTGGTTCGTTCAAGATTCTTTTTCCTTGATTATCATTTTAAATCCTTTCGTCCTTTTCAATCCTACCGGTGGTTCATGAAGACCTTCTCAAGTTTGCGATATGTCACTTCTCAATCCTTTTCAAGAAGAATAAGTAGTATGCAAAATCCATTGCTTGTCATCAATTTAATTTGATGAAGGATAAGCATACAATAAATCTTATTCTTATTTCCTCAAAGTGATTAATCCCTTCCTTCAGAGTTTGTTCTTGTTGAATAAATTCTTGTTCCACGTGTTTTCATCTTTTCTTTTCCGCAGTTCGAATTTCCTCGGCCATCTCGTCGGAACCTCCATCTAAATCACCGCAAGGCTCATCTTATTCTGTCTTCCTTCATTCTATCTCATCATCCTTTTTGTCACCGGAGTTCTTCATGGTGGTTCTTCATGATCAAATTCATTCTTCAAGAGTTCATCAAGATTTTGTTGGTGGAGTTCAAGTATCCTTCTTCTCGCGTCTCGAAGTGTAATTATTTCTCCGTATTCTTTTGAAGTGGAGTTTTGCATTTCTTTGTTCTTCTCAGCTATTCAATTTTTTTCGTTTGTGGTAGGTTATCACCTCATAATTTTTGAGAGGTTATCCATAAGTCCACAACAAGCTTATTCTTTCGTTGTTGATTTTCCCAACAATCCCATTCAATCCTTCCTTCTGAGTTCTTTTCATTCTATTTCAGTTCTTCCGGAGGCTTTGCGTTGTTCATCTCATCAAGTGCCATCGCATCTTGCGAAGCTCGTGTTCTATTCCTCCATGTTTCAACCGGAGTGCTGCCTAAATCCTTTCGCTCTTATTCCTTTTCTTTCTTATACTAACCGGAGTGGTTTCATAGTCTATCTGACTGTGTGAGCTTTCAATTCTCCTCATTCTCGTTGTTCCTCTCTTCTTCTCGAGTGCTCTCGATTATTTGCCTCTTCTCTTGAGTTCTTGTTTCACCTCAACCCTTTTCCCTTCCGTCTCAGTCCTAAGATCTCGGGACGAGATCTCTTGTTAGTGGAGGAGTGTTGTAATGCCCCGGTTTCGATGCGCCAGGTGTCTTCCAGTTATTCGCCTCTGTTGCCATGCCATTTGCTTGCGTGTTGCATTTTGACATGTCATCATTTGCATTTCATCTACATGTTTTTTGAAAACTTGCATCCGTTCGGGTTCCCCCGGTTCTCTCCGTTGTCCGTTCGGAGTCCAGACACACTCGCACGCGCCCGCGGCACCTCCGAAATATATTTTATAAGTGGCATAAAATGTTCTCGGAATGGGTCGAAACTTGGCATGCGGTCTTATATTAGTGTAGACAGAGCGCCTGTCAAGTTTCGTCGCATTCGGAGTCCGTTTGATAGCCCAACCGTTAAATGTATAGCGGTACCGTTGTCGGTACCTTCGTCGGATGTTTCGGTCTTCAAAACTGCCGTCGGGCCTCCCTTTCTCTTCTCTTCTCTCTGCCCAACCCCTCTTCTCAGCCCACCCGCAGCCCACCTAACCCCCCCCCCTCCATTCCGGATCGTCAGATCACGATCGGAGGCTCCGAAACGCTCCTAAAACCCCCTAACCCTGGCCTCACTGCTATATATAGACCCCTAGCCTCCATTTTCGGAATCCCTAGCCCCGCCTTGTTTTCCGTGCTAGCCCAACCACCAGCCACCTCCAGCCGCCGCCTCCCTCCTCGGATCCGCCGCCGGCCACCTCTTCCCGCCACTTGGCAAGCCACAAGTGGCTGCGCTGCCGCCAGCCGCCCCCCGCGATCCAGTCCCGCAGCTCCACGTGCCCTTCCCAGCGCCCCTCTTGCCGCCGGCCGGCCAGGCCCATCGCGGGCCCGCGCGAAGCCTGAAGCCGCACCGCCGCAGCCCGTGAGGGCCCGGGTGCCCTGCTCCACGCGCACTAGGTCGCACCGCCCGGTTCCCCGTAGGCGCCGCCGCCCCTCTGTCGTCGCGCCGCCGTTCAACGTCGCCACCGGAGCCCCGGACCCCGCCTCCTTCGTCGCTCCCCGCGTCGAGTGCCCCGCTCTCACCCGCCGGCGCCCATCCACCGCCCCGCCGGCGTGCTCAGCCACGGATCCCGCTGCCGTTCCTCGTCGCCCCGGCCTCCTCCGCCCCGCGGCGAGCGCCGCCAGCCCCTGCCTCGCAGCCGGCAGCGGCCAGGCCGGCCCTTTGTCCGATGGTCGGACCCGCCGAGGCCCGCGCTGTCCCCGCTCGCCGGAGCACCACCGAGGGCCAGATCTGGCGAGATCCAGCGCCCTCAGCCAGCCAGCGCCGCCGCCAGGTGGGACCCACCCGTCAGCCTCACTAGCGGACATGTCCGCCCGACCCTCGGACAATGTCCGTCCAGTCAACCCCGAGGTCATTTTTTTCCTAAGTCCCCAGGAATCATACATCATGTGCATATGTTTGGCATGCCATAACTTTATGTGACCTGCTCTGTTTGGTGCATATAATATACCAAAATGTTATTCATGAGATGCTCTACATTTCACTCCATTATGCCATGCTTGTTTGAGATCATCTTGAGGCCCGAATCTTCGTTGCAAGAGTGTTATATGATGTTAATCTGCTGAAGCTGTTATAACTTGGTGATTTGTCTTTTTTATTGCATTTTGTGTGTGCATCCTATGAGCATGAGCTATACATGTGTTTTGTTCTACATCATTCTATATTTACAAGGGTGCAATCCATGTATTTTTGTGAGTCTTGTAGTGAGTGCATCGAGCTTATTAAGTAGGGTACTTGCTGTTGCTGTTTTGCTAGGCTGTTTATGTTATATTTTGTTGCTATGTAAACCTGCTGCTACAAGTCATTCTATGCATAATCTGGAGATGTTCGCTAAGGATGTTTTGTTATACATGTCTTGCTCTATTCATCCATGCCCATGGTTGCATTTATAGCTTGCTGTAGGTTGTTGAATTCTTGCTTAAAATTTGCTAAATAATATTGATGTCAGCCTGTTAACATTAAGTTCAGTTTTGCCATGAGCTTTGCTAGTGATCCATGCACCCTATGAACTTTTTCTTGCCATGTATAGCTTCATAAACATGTCCACTTACTGCTGGTCATCTTGTCATGCCATGTATTTCTCTGTGGTGAGCTGTACAAGCTCACCATCAGGACTACTTATTGTTGTTCCTGCCATGCCCTGTTTGCCGAATCTGTTAACGAAACTTGCTATGTTTACATGGGTTCCATCATATCTTCTCATCCTTTTTGTCTCATGGTCAGTAAAGGACTTTTGGTCTATGCAATTAGTAGGTTCATGTCGTGCCTTTTTTTGCCATGATAAGTTCCTTTAGCATGTTGTTTGGTAGCTCTAAACATTGCAACCTGATGTTATTTCTGGTAAGCCTGTAAACTGTTATTATATGCAATCTTGGCATGTCTTTTTGAGCATGTTCTAGTGATTTCTGGAGATAGCTCAGTGTTCATGTTTTGTCATGCTTTACCTGTACATGATGACCAAGCCTTTTGTTGTTATGTTAAGGTGTTGTAGGATGTTGTTTTGATGCTTGCAATATGCCTAGTTGCTGTTTTGGACAGCTTGTCCTTTAAACTTGTATAAAGTGTATGTGTGGAACCGTTGCTCCGTTTTGAATGTGCTCTATATGAAACTTGCTTGATTTTGCATGTAGTTTCATATTATCATGTTGCATCCATGTTTTTAGAGTGTTTGCTTGATGTTTGTATGCATTTTGCATCAATGCCATGTTTAACTTGTTTTGCTCATATCTTCTAGGCCGTAGCTCCGAATTAAATGAACTTTATATGTAACTTGACTAGAATCTCGTGTAGATCATCTTGGTGCATTTTAACTTGCTGTGTAACAACTTGAACATAAGGTTTATTCAGATCTGGACCAATTTCGAAATTGGCATATGAGGACTTACCGAAATTGTTATATGTTGTTTCCGGCCTCATTTAAACTTGCCTTGATGTGTTGTTCTTGTATGCATCATCTCTTGCCATGAGTAGCTTCATGTAGTCTTGTCTTGCATCATAATTGGTTGAGCATCATGCCTTGCTCTTGTGTGGTGTGTTTACCATGTTGTGTGCTTCTCTCGATAGTTTCCCGTTTCGTTGCGATCGTGAGGATTCGTTCGTCTACGCTTGGTTCGGCTTCATCCATTCGTCTTCTTCATGGACTCATTCTTCTTCCTAGCGGGATTTCTGGCAAGATGACCGTCACCTTGGATCTCATTACTATCATTTCTATGCTAGTTGCTTCGTTCTATCGCTTTGTTGCGCTACCTATCAATTGCTCTTCAAGCCTCCCAAATTGCCATGTCAGCATCTAACCTTTTGCACCCTTCCTAGCAAACCGTTGCTTGGCTATGTTACCGCTTTTGCTCAGCCCCTCTTATAGCATTGTTAGTTGCAGGTGAAGTTGAAGATTGCCCCATGGTGGACAGGATTATGCTGGGATATCACAATATCTCTTATTTAATTAATGCATCTACATACTTGGTAAAGGGTGGAAGACTCGGCCTTATGCCTGGTGTTTTGTTCCACTCTTGCCGCCCTAGTTTCGGTCATACCGGTGTTATGTTCCCGGATTTTGCGTTCCTTACGCGGTTGGGTGATTTATGGGACCCCTTGACAGTTCGCTCTGAATAAAACTCCTCCAGCAAGGCCCAACATTGGTTTTACCATTTGCCTCACCACCACCTACTTTTCCCTTGGGAGTAATTAACCCAAGGGTCATCTTTATTTTAGCCCCCGCGGGCCAGTGCTTCTCTAAGTGCTGGTCCGAACCAGAGCCCTTTGCGGCGCACCCTCAGGGAAACTTGAGGTCTGGTTTTAGTTGTACGGATTGCTCATCTGGTGTTGCCCTGAGAACGAGATATGTGCAGCTCCTATCAGGATTGTCGGCGCGTCTGGCGGTCTTGCTAGTCTTGTTTTACCATTGTCGAAATCTCTTGTAACCGGGATTTCGAGTCTGATCGGGTCTTCCTCGGAGAAGGTATATCCTTCGTTGATCGCAAGAGCTTATCATGGGCTAAGTTGGGACACCCCTGTAGGGTATAAACTTTTGAAAGTCGTGCCCGCGGTTATGTGGCAGATGGGAATTTGTTAATGTCCGGTTGTAGATAACTTGACACCAGATCAGAATTAAAACACATCAACCGCGTGTGTAGCTGTGATGGTCTCTTTTCGGCGGAGTCCAGGAAGTGAACACGGTTTTTGGGTTATGTTTGACGTAAGTAGAAGTTCAGGATCACTTCTTGATCATTGCTAGATTCATGACCGTTCCGTTTGCTCTCTTCTCGCTCTTATTTGCGTATGTTAGCCACCATATATGCTTAGTCGCTGCTGCAACCTCACCACTTTACCCCTTCCTTTCCCATTAAGCTTTGCTAGTCTTGATACCCATGGTAATGGGATTGCTGAGTCCTCGTGGCTCACAGATTACTACAACCACAGTTGCAGGTACAGGTTATGCGATGATCATGACGCGAGAGTGATGCTTGCTTGCTTGAGTTCTTCTTCTGCTTCTTCTTCGATCAGAGGATAGGTTCCAGGTCGGCAGCCTGGGTTAGCAGGGTGGATGTCGTTTGAGTTTCTGTTTGTGTTTCATCCGTAGTCGGATGTTGATCTTATGTATGATGATGTTGTATTCATGTGGCATTGTATGCCTTTTGTATGTATCCCCATCTATTATGTAATGTTGATGTAATGATATCCACCTTGCAAAAGGATAGTATCGCATATTGGGCGTGACACTATGTTTGATGGAGATGATATTTTTTGTCCCCCAAGTTTGGATGAGAAAATTTACTATGATGAAAGCATGCCTCCTATCTATGATGATTATTGTGATGACACGTATGCTTTAAAGAATAATGATAACCATGAAATGTGTCATTTTGATCTTAATTTTCAATCACATGATAGTTATTTTGTTGAGTTTGCTCCCACTATTATTCATGAGAAGAATCTTGCTTATGTGGAGAGTAGTAAATTTTTTATGCTTGTAGATCATGAAAAGAATGCTTCACGTGCTGGTTATATTGTTGAATTCATTCATGATGCTACTGAAAATTATTATGAGGGAGGAACATATACTTGTAGGAGTTGCAATAATGTCAAGTTTCCTCTCTATGTGCTTAAATTCTTGAAGCTATGCTTGTGTTACCTTCCTATGCTAGTTGATTATTGTTCCCATAAGTTGTTTGCTCACAAAATTCGTATGCATAGGAAGTGGGTTAGACTTAAATGTGCTAGTCATATGCTCATGATGCTCCCGTTATGTTTCAATTCTTATCTTTTATGTGAGCATCATTGTCATCATCATGCCTAGCTAGAAAGGCATTAAAGAAAAGCGCTTGTTGGGAGACAACCCAATATTTACCCTTACTGTTTTTGTGTGTCAACATGATTATGCTACTGTAGTAATCATGTTTTATAGCTTTTGTTTCAATGAAGTGCCAAGTAGAACCTTTGGGAAGACTTGGGTGAAGTTTATATGATCTTGCTGTAGAAAACAGAAACTTTTGCGCTCACGAGAATGGCTTTCATTTTTTACTGGAGAGTGCTTTTAGGTTGATTTTTTTTGAAGAGGATTAATAGACAAATTGCTCAGGTTCAGTAATTTATTCCATAATTTTTGGGGTTCCAGAAGTATATGTTTGATACATATTACTACAGACTGTTCTGTTTTTGACAGATTCTGTTTTCATTGTGTTGATTGCTTATTTTGATGCATCTATGGCTAGTATTAAGTGGTATGAACCATAGAGATGTTAGAATACAGTAGATATTACACCAATATGAATTTATAGTGAGTTCATTACAGTACCTAAGTGGTGGTTTTATTTTCTTATACTAATGGAGCTTACGAGTTTTGTTTTGAGTTTTGTGTGGTTGAAGTTTTCAAGTTTTGGGTAAAAGATTCGATGGACTATGGAATAAGGAGTGGCAAGAGCCTAAGCTTGGGGATGCCCAAGGCACCCCAAGGTAAAATTCAAGGAAAACCAAGCAACTAAGCTTGGGGATGCCCCGGAAGGCATCCCCTCTTTCGTCTTCGTTCATCGGTAACTTTACTTGGAGCTATATTTTTATTCACTACATGATATGTGTTTTGCTTGGAGCGTCACTTTATTTTGCTAGTTTTTGCTTGCTTTTAGTTAGAATAATGTTTTGCATCTTTAGTTTCAATGAAAAAATCAAGGATAGCCTTTGCCATGCTTGTTTTGCTTGTATACATGTTGCTGTTTGAAAACAGAAAGTTTACCACTGTTGCAAAAATTACCTAGAAAAGTCAGAGAATGGTATAACGTTGAATCTTTTTGCATATTGAGCTATGATAAATTTATTACATTGGGAATTTTAGTTCATAATTTTTGGAGTCAGGGAAGTATTGGTACTCTTGCATTCTTTACAGACTGTACTGTTTTGGCAGATTGCTGTTATGGTTGCATTGTTTGCATATGTTTGCTTGTTTAATGATTCTATTTGAAGATAGGAGTATTAAATATGCAGAGACATTTGGTATTCAATGTTGAATAATAATTTTAGTGATTTGTTACAGTATAAGATGATATGGTTTTGCATTGGTTTATACTAACCTATCTCACGAGTTCTTGTTGAGTTTGTTGTGAATGAAGCTTTTGATAAAAAGAGAAGCCGTGACATGAAAGGAATTAAGGAGACACAAAAGCTCAACCTTGGTGATGCCCAAGGCACCCCAAGATAATATTTCAAGAATTCTCAAGCATCTAAGCTTGGGGATGCCCCGGTAGGCATCCCACCTTTCTTCTTCAACAACTATCGATTAGTATCGGTTGAGCCTAAGTTTTTGCTTCTTCACATGAGTTGTGCTATCCTTGCAATGCTATTTTATTTTATTTTGCTTGCTGCTTGAATACAATACCAAGATCTTAAATCCTTTAATGAGAGAGAGTCTTTGCATAGTTGCATAATTATTTAGCTACTCATTGATCTTCACTTATATCTTTTTGGAGTAGCTTTTCATTTACTCGTGTGCTTCACTTATATCCTATGAGTAAATTGTTGAATGAGTTGAATGTCATAAATCTGAAATTGTATATGCCTCATTTGCTTATCCCATGGGGAGTAATGACTTCACATCTAAGAAGTAGAGGTTGTAAATTTATTGACGGTTGGCAAGCATTGTATTAGTCATTTGAACAATTCATGAAAGAACATTGAAGGAAGAGAGATTCCACATAAAATATATTATCATAGACATCTTTCATAATTGGGAGCACTAATTAAGTATTACATGCTAAAGAGTTGATGTTGGACAAGGAAGACAACGTAATGGGTTATGTTTTCTCGCATCTCAGTTAAAGTATATTGTCATGAATCATTCAAACATGTTGAGCTTGCCTTTCCCCCTCATGCTAGCCAAAAATTCCTAGCACCAAGTAGAGATACTACTTGTGCTTCCAAATATCCTTAACCCCATTTTTTGCCATGAGTGTCCACCATACCTACCTATATGCGGTATTTACCTGCCGTTCCAAGTAAATTTGCATGTGCCAAACTCTAAACCTTTAAATTATAATATGTTTTGTATGCCCGAATTGCTCATGTAGCAACTAGGGGTTGTCAGTGTCTTCCATGCTAGGTGGGTTATTCTCAAGAGGAGTGGACTCTGCTCCTCATTCACGAGAAAGTGGCGGTAACCGGGATGCCCAATCCCATGATCAAAAATATCAAAATCAAATCAAAATAATTAAACAAAACTCCCCCAAAATTATTGTTAGTTGGAGGCACTCGTTGTTTCGAGCAAGCCATGGATTGATGCTTGTTGGTGGTTGGGGAGTATAAACTTTTACCATTCTATGTGGGAACCACCTATAATGTATGTAGTATGTAAGATATTGGGAACTCTTGGTTGTTATGTTGACAATGAGATCATACCTCTCAAAATTATTTATCTCTATTTTAAAAATCGAGCTTTGGCACCTCTGCAAATCCCTGCTTCCCTCTGCGAAGGGCCTATCTTTTACTTTATGCAAGAGTCAAGGTGGTCTTCACCTTTCCCTTTTTCATTTTATCCTTTGGCAAGCACTTCGTGGTGGGGTGATCCTGATATATATATCCAATTGGATGTACGTTAGCATGAACTATTATTGTTGACATCATCCAAAGGTGAATATGTTTGGAGGCAACATTATAAGCCCCAATCTTTCTCTGTGTCTGATTAAAACTTCATAACCACAAGTATTGCGTGAGTGTTAGCAATTGTAGAACACTATATGATAGTTGAGTATGTGGAGTTTTCTATTCCTGAAAATAAGATGAATTGCAATTGTTTTGATGACTAAGAATGAAGTTTGCTAGTTTTCAAGAATGTTTACGGTCTATGCTTTGACATGTGAATTGCTTGTTACTAGTTCGTGAAAAGTTTTATGAGATGAACTACTGTTATGACATATATTGATGCTAGTAAAGGTGATTGAAATTATCATTGATCAAACTTGTGCACCTCTAGCATTCACACTTCATAAATTCTTTCTTTTATCATTTACCTACTCGAGGACGAGTAGGAATTAAGCTTGGGGATGCTGATACGTCTCCAACGTATCTATAATTTATGAAGCATTCATGCTATATTACTATGAGTTTTGAATGATTATGGGCTTTATTTTCCACTTTTATGTTATTTTTAGGACTAACCTATTAACCGGAGGCCCAGCCCAGATTTGCTGTTTTATGCCTATTTCAGTGTTTCGAGGAAAAGGAATATCAGACGGAGTCAAAACGGAACGAAATCAACTAGAGAAGTTATTTTTGGAAGGAAAGCAACCCAGGGAACTTGGAGTGCACGTCACGGGAGATACGGGCTGCCCACGAGGGTGGGGGCACCCCCCCTGGGCGTGCCCCCCTGCCTCGTGGGACCCCCGTAGCTCCACCGGCGCACCCCCTGCACCCATATATACCTACGTACCCAAACACTTCCAGAACAGAACCTAGATCGGGAGTTCCGCCGCAGCAAGCCTCTGTAGCCACCAAAAACCAATCGAGACCCTGTTCCGGCACCCTGCCGGAGGGGGAATCCATCACCGTAGGCCATCTTCATCATCCCGGCGCTATCCATGACGAGGAGGGAGTAGTTCACCCTCGGGGCTGACGGTATGTACCAGTAGCTATGTGTTTGATCTCTCTCTCGTGTTCTCTCTCGTGTTCCCTCTATGGCATGATCTTGATGTATCCCTAGCTTTGCTATTGTAGTTGGATCTTATGATGTTTCTCCCCCTCTACTCTCTTGTGATGAATTGAGTTTCCCCTTTGAAGTTATCTTATCAGATTGAGTCTTTTATGAGAACACTTGATGTATGTCTTGCCGTGATTATCTGTGGTGACAATGGGATATCATGTGCCACTTGATGTATGTTTAGGTGATCAACTTGCGGGTTTCGTGACATTGGGAACCTATGCATAGGGGTTGACACACGTTCTTGACTCTCCAGTAGAAACTTTGGGGCACTCTTTGAAGTACTTTTATGTTGGTTGGATGAATCTGAGATTGTGTGATGCATATCGTATAATCATGCCCACGGATACTTGAGGTGACAATGGAGTATCTAGGTGACATTAGGGTTTTGGTTGATTTTTGTCTTAAGGTGTTATTCTAGTATGAACTCTATGATGGATTGAGCGGAAAGAATAGTTCATGTTATTTTACTATGAACTTTTGAATAGATAGAACAGAAAGGATAACTTTGAGGTGGTTTCGTACCCTACCATAATCTCTACGTTTGTCCTCCGCTATTAGTGGCTTTGGACTGACACTTTGTTGCATGTTGAGGGCTTGTTATATGATCTATCTATGTTATTATTGTTGAGAGAACTTGCACTAGCGAAAGTATGAACCCTAGGCCTTGTTTCCTATCATTGCAATACCATTTACGCTCACTTTTATCGCTCGCTACCGTGCTGTTTTTATTATTTCAGATTACAAATACCTATATCTACTATCTATTTTGTACTTGTATCTTCATCTCTTCGCCGAACTAGTGCACCTATACAATTTACCATTGTATTGGGTGTGTTGGGGACACAAGAGACTCTTTGTTATTTGGTTGTAGAGTTGTTTGAGAGAGACCATCCACATCCTACGCCTCCTACGGATGGATTAACCTTAGGTCATCCACTTGAGGGAAATTTGCTACTGTCCTACAAACCTGTGCACTTGCAGGCCCAACTACGTCTACAAGAAGAAGGTTGTGTAGTAGACATCAGTCTACTACCTGAGCGAGGTGCTCTCCACCTCCAAGCAGAACTACCCGCACTACCAGAAGATGTGTTACGACGTATATCTCACCGCCAAGAAGCTGAAGCAGTACTTCCAAGAGCATGTCGTCACCGTCGCCAGCACAGCGCCTATCGGAGAAATCATCAGGTGCCGGGATGCCTCTGGCTGGGTCGCCAAGTGGGCGCTCTAGCTAGTCGGCCACACCATCCTCTACGAGCCTCGCACCACGATCAAGTCTCAAACCTGGCCGACTTCCTCGTCGACTGGACCGAGACCCAGTACTTACCGCCGCCTCCTGACTCGACACATTGGCACATGCGTTTTGACGGGTTAAAGATGCGAGTCGGCTTGGGGGGCGGCATCGTATTGTCATCCCCAAAGGGCGACCGACTCCGCTACACGCTCCAGATCCACTTCGCCGTCTCCAACAATGTCGCCGAGTATGAAGCCCTTGTGTACGGCCTTCGACTAGCCAAGGAACTCGGCATTTGGCGCATCTTGTGCTACGGCGACTCGGACCTTGTGGTGCAGCAGTGCTTCGGCGAGTGGGACGCCCGCGACTCCAACATGGAAAGCTACCGCTTCCTTGTCCAGAAGCTGACCGGGTCCTTCGAGGGCTGCGAGTTCCTCCACGTACCGCGCGTGGAGAACAAAGCGACCGACACGCTCGCCAAGATCGAATCATCCCGGTAGTCCATCATGTCCGGCGTCTCCCTCGAGCACCTGCGCAAGCCGTCCGTCAAGCTGTCGCCGGACTCCAAGTCCATCCACATTACAGACGACCCATCCGCACCTCAATCCGGCTCGGGGGCTGCTGAACCCAGCCCGGGGGCTGATCAGCTCAAACCGGTCGATATCACCCCGGACCCGGCCACCGCCGTTCTCAACTCGGGGGCTGCTCAACCCAACTCGAGGGCGGTCGACCCAGAACCCACCCTGGCGACCATCTACGCCGTGGTTACGGCTCCGTTGTGGGCCCTCCCAATATCAGAGTTCCTGGAGAACGGGGTTCTCCCAATGGATGAGGCCGAGGCCCGACAAGTGCAGCGTCGGGCATCCGCCTACAGCATCATAAACAACGAGCTCGTCAAGCGCAGCTCCACCGGCGTGTTCCAGCTCTACGTCGAGCAGGATCGGGGCATCGACATCCTCCTCGACATACACCAAGGAAAATGTGGGCACCACGCCGCGTCGCGATCCCTGGTGGCCAAGGCGTTTCGCCATGGTTTTTATTGGCCCGCGGCCCTCGAAGATGCCGAGTCACTCGTCCTCAAGTGTGAGGGGTGCCAGCGCTTCAGCAAACACAGCCACCAGCCGACGTCCGTGATCCGCACCATACCGATCGCCTGACCCTTCGCGGTCTGGGGACTCGACATGGTGGGACCCTTCAAAACTGCTCGAGGCGGCATGACGCATGTGCTGGTGGCAGTGGACAAATTCACCAAGTGGATTGAAGCAAGGCCAATCAAGAAACTGGACGGTCCAACAGCTGTCCGGTTCATCAAGGACATAGCGGTTTGCTACGGCATGCCGAACAGCATCATCACGGACAACGGAACCAACTTTGCCAAGGGCGCGCTCGAGCAATACTGCTCCGTCTCCGGCATCCGCCTCGACCTGGCCTCCGTTGTGCATCCGCAGTCCAACGGGCAGGTCGAGCGGGCCAACAGACTCATCATGTCCGGCGTCAAGTCGTGACTCGTCGAGCCACTCATCTGTTCACCCGGCAGCTGGCTCGACGAGTTGCTGGAAGTCCTCTAGAGTCTCCGCACCACGCCGAATCGGTCGACCAGGTTCACCCCGTTCTTCCTCGTCTATGTAGCCGAAGCCGTCATCCCAACCGACGTCGAGTTTGACTTGTCGTGCGTCATGATGTACACCGAAGCCGAAGCCAGAGAAGCCCGCGGAGATGGTGTCGACCTACTCGAAGAAGCACGCCTCCTGGCGCTCAGCCGTTCGGCCATCTACCAGCAAGGCCTGAGGCACTACCACAGCAAGAAGATCAAGCCCCTCGCGTTCCGCAAGGGCGACCTCGTCCTCCGACTCGTCCAAGAGAAAGCAGGCCAGCACAAGCTGTCCCCTCCATGGGAGGGCCCATTCATCGTGAGCAGGGCCTTGCACGATCGCAACGCCTACTACCTCATCGACGGACAAAGATCGAAGAAGTGCAAGAGAGACACCGCCGGTGAAGAAACGACTCGGTCGTGGAATGCGGAACACCTCCGTCCGTTTTACAGTTAGCCGCACGAGTGTATGTATCATCGCCTTTTGTAAAGCATGAAGCTATGGGGTTCCCGAACGAGACTTGGGGGCTACCTTTTATCGACCAATTTATTGTGTCCCTACTTTCTCGCATTACAATGCCACTGAACCCGGCCATTGGTTCGACCAGCTCGACCCGGGGGCTGGCCGGCTCGATCGCCACCCAACCACCTTACTTGGTGATTCCTGATACAGTAAGGTCGCCGCGGTCCCCCACTTTGCCTAAAAGCCATAGATCCGGCTTCGGCTGTCGGCCGGCAAGCACAACAGGACAAAGCTCCTTCATGCTTCAAACGCCAAGTCAAAGATCGCCAGGTCGATCAACCCGGCCTGTCGCTCAAAAAACAAACAGCCGCACAACCGGCTGCTCACCAACCGGCTTCGCCGGGTTGCCGCAAGCCGGCCAAGTGGGTGTTTCGCTCGTGCTCAATGTTTTGAAAAACCCA
>NC_041393.1:641626426-641702332 GCF_002162155.2 Triticum dicoccoides
CTACATGGTCCTCTCGAAGAACCGAACTCCTTGTCACGGACCGGAGCCTCGGCCGTCTGACTCGCGGGGGGGGGGGGAGGTTTGAGATGGGAGAAATGAAGGAAAGCGGTTCACAAAACAGAAGGCAAAAGCAAAAACACTCACGACATTTACACATAAATATTTAACAAGGCCCACGGCCCGAGTTCATTACACCCTAAAACCCCCAGTGGGTGGGTGGACCTGCTACTTAACAAGTTCTACTAAGAATGTCTCAGGCATCTCCAGCACCGCGTCGCGGCGTCGACGGCTCTCCCCTGGCGGCCTCCGGGTCCAGCGAGGCACCGGTGTCTTCATCAGCACCCTCGTTGCGGTAGACGCCTGTCTCCTCTGAGCTCCCCTCCGGATCATGGAGAAGCAGGCCGTAGTCATCGCCATCCACGACCCTGCCGTCTTCCGTCTTCTTCGGATGGAACTCATCGTGGAAGGCGAACTCGGTGATGTAGTTGTCCCGGGAGGCGATCCGGTCGGCTTGCTCCTCCAACAGCTCCTCCGAGCCGGCCCGCTGGCCAAGGTTGTCAGAATCGCGATTCTATTATAAGATTCTACAACTTTACGATCCAAACTAACCCCTCCGATTCTACGACTTTAGTTCATAGAATCTATGTTTCTACGATCCTGATAGTGAAGATTCTACGATTTGCGATCCTACCATTGAAGCTCCGATCCGATTCAAAATCGCGATTCTGACAACCTTGCCGCTGGCCCATCAGCACATCCAGCTGAAGGTCCGGATGCCAGGACAGTGCAAATCGGAGCGCCATCTCAGCGCCGGCACGAGCGGCGGATACGCGCCACTCGCCAAGCCGGTCCGGCCCCATGTCCAACCAACACGCCAGGCGCGTAAAGCTGCTCGGATGGACGGAGTCCGGCCAGAGGGCCGCCGTCATCACGGTTCCGGCCTGGGACAGCCGCTCCATCTGCGTCCCCAAGACCCGCAGGCAGACCTCAGCGATGGCGATGATATCCGGGAAGGTCCACGCCACCCGCGGGTCCGTTTTGGATCCAACGGCTCCGGTAGGGTCGCGCTGAAAGCGGGCGGCTTCCTCTGCCAGCCGCTGCGTCTCCAGGAAGACCCCTGACACAAAAGGCGAAGCATATCAGAAGAAGAACAACAAGGACGAAAGACCGGACCCCGACCCGGCAAAATGCAATAAAAGCACTTACTGGAGAAGGACTCTTCCAGGTGCTGCGCTTCGATCAATGTACCACGCCGCTCCCGTTCAATGGCGAGGTCGCGCTCCTGGAGCGCCTTCTCTAGATCAGCCGCCCTGGCAAGGGCTGCCTTCAGTTCAGCGTCCTTGTCGTCGGCCGCCTTCTCGGCCGCCTCGCGACGACGGGCCTCGTCCTATCGGGCCCCCTCAGCCATGGTAGCCTACTCCTGCAGGCAATCCACCTCGGCCTGGAGCTGGCCCTTGTCGTCGGCCAGCCGTCCACACTGCTGGTCCGCCTCGACCAGGGATTGCTGTGCCTCCACCTCCTTGGCGGCTTCCGCCTTAAGGAGTTCCACCTCGGCCTCGAGGCGGCTCTTGTGACCCGCCAGCTGCTCATGCAGCTGGTTGGCCTCGTCGAGAGACCGCCGGGCCACGGCCTCCTCCGCCCTCGCCTTCCCCGCCTCGACGCCAAGGCGGCCGGTGTCGGCAATGAGCCGGTCATAGTGGTGACCGGCCCGGAGCAGACGAGTCCGCCAGGACAGCACCTCGGCTGCAAAAAGAAGAGTTCAGCAAGCAAGAAAGCAAGATTTATGATTTGGCCCAACTATTACATAGTTGGCCTGAATCTCAGGGGCTACACCCAGTGGGTGCGCTAGCGCGCCCCCACTAGAAGAGAGCACGAAGATACCTGCAGCGACATGAAGCTCCTCCTCCCTGGCGGCAAGCTGCTCCTTGAGCTCCCGGTACTTGCCCAGGAGACGGTTGAAGGCGCCGACCCGGTAGGCATCGAGTTGTTGAAGAGAGCAGAAATCAGAACAAGGCCAACGCTCCAAAGATTCGACCCAACTACTGTGTAGTTGGCCCGAATCTCGGGGGCTACACCCAGTGGGTGCGCTAGCGCGCCCCCACAAAGAAGAAATTGCGAAGAAGAAGAAGCTTACTAGAACAGCGCACTCCAGGTCGCGCGTCTGCTCCACCTCGGCCTGGGCAAAGGCCTCGAGCCGGTCCGTCCGGCCGTGCAGGCGGCGGCTGACGGCGTCCATCGCCGCCTCCTCCTGGATCTGAGGCCCGAAGACTGCAGTGCCCCTGCTTCGTGCCGGCTGCGGCGCGACAGCCCGGCGTCCCCCCGCCCGAAGCACCAGGGCGTGCTCCCCACCGGCCGCTTCTGACGCGGCTGGCACCTCCTCCGACGCTTGCTCCGGCACCGTCGGCATCCCGGACGCCGGGACTTCCTGCATCGCCTCCTGGTCAACCCGCGGCAGGGTATCATCCTCCATGTCCACGACCTCCCAGTCAAGGACTACCACCTCAGCCTGGCCCTCGCAGTCGTGCTCCCTCGCCGACGATGGCTCGAAGACCGTCGCCGCCACCACCGTGCCCTCCGGCATCTCACGCCAGGCCGGGTCCGCACCGGCTCGCGCCCATGCCGCCGCCGCGTCGGTCCAAGCCCGAACCGACGCCGCCTCCAGCTCCGACTCGGCCCTGTTCCTATCACGCCAGGCCAAGCCCTTGGTGTCGTTCGGGTCCAGGCCGAGGTCCGAGTGGGCCCACCCCTCCACCTCGCCCTGGTCGACGAGGTCGGACCGGCTCTTGCGGAATGTGGTCCCTTCGGCGGCCGCGGCCTCCGCCGCCGCCCTCACCAACGCAATTGGCGACCTGAAGAAGAAGACAGAATGAACAAAAAGAAACAAGGCCGGCACGGCAAGCCCGAGCGCGTGCAGAAGATAAAGCTTACCCCGTCAAGACCGGGACCAGAGTCGGCCTCCTGCCGCGCCTCCTCTTGGCCGGCCTCCCGGCCTCGACCGGGTCCGCCGTGCGCTTCGGGGCCTGGGGCGGCTTGGCGCCGCCCCACGTGACGACCTTGGCTCTACCCGCGTTGCCGCCTCCACCGCTCAACGCTGCTGCACGAACAACTGGCGTCAGCATCGCCCGTATCGCGGTCAACAACTCAAGATGCACAAAGAAAAGTACAAGACTTACCCGCGTGATGCCCCGCGCTGGCGTCGGCCTCGGCTTCCTCCTCCCTGCCATGTGCCGCGAGCCCCCCTGGCGCCACCGGCGCCACCTGCGATGGAGCCCGGGCGTAAGGATGTCGGCTCGCATTCAAGAGCACCTCCCCTGTCGCGTCAGGACGGACGAGGAGGTGCGCAGCAGGAAAGTAAGGCGACCAGACACTCACCTATGGCACCGGGTTCGACTTGTTGCACGGCACCTTGCCGAACCGCCAGTCGTCCCCAAGGTTGGCCTTGGAGATGTCGTTCACACGGCGCGCGATCTGCTCCTCTATCAGCCGCGCCGACCCCATGCGGTTGGGGTCTTGAAGGCCTACCATCTCGCCAATGAGGCAGGAGCGCCTCTGCAGCGGGAGGACCCGGCGCATGATGAATGCGGCGATGAGGTCATTGCTGGAGAGCCCCTCCCGCGTCCTCATCACCGACACCCACTCGCAAAGATTGAGAATCTCCTGCGGCAGGCGCCTGAGCGAGCAGCCCCAGTTCGTCTTCGCCCGCGGTGGCGCGAGGGCGAAGGGCGGAAGGTTGATGCGGTCCGCACCCAAGTTGCGGACGTAGAAGAAGGAGTTCTGCCATTTCTTGGCAGAATCCTCCAGTGGGATCTTGGGGAAATCCACCCCCGGCCGCTTCGAGATGACGGCGGCGCCGCAGTCAGCGAACTCTCCGGCCGACGAGCCCTGCTGCTTCAGGGAGAAGAAGCGTGCCCAGAGGTCGATCGTGGGCTCGACCCCCAGGTACCCCTCGCAGAGGGTGACGAAGCCAGAGAGTTGGACGATGGCGCCGGCCCCGAGATGATGCAGCTGAAGCCCGAAGAACTCCAGGAATGTGCGGAAGAAGGTGCTCGCCGGTAGCCCGAACCCGTGCTCAAAGTGCATGAGGAAGACCACGTGCTCCGACTCCTCGGTCTGCGGCCTCTGCTCGCTGCACGGCAAGCAGACAGCGACATCTGTCTCCCGCGGCAGGCGCCACGACGCTCGAACATGGGCGATGTCATCGGTAGTGACATTCGAGCCCATCCAAGAGCCCGACAGCAAAGCCATGGACAAAGGAAGAAGGAAGAAGACGGACGACGGAGAAGTTCTGCTCGGAACAGCGGGCGCCGCAGTGCGTCGGTCGCAAAGAGCAGGGCAATAGCAAGGGGCAGGAGGGTGCGAGCGAGAATGATGTCCGCCGCCCCTGCCCCCCGATTTATAGCCCTCGGTTCGAACGTGGGGAAGTGGGATCATCTGCACGCACCCTTTCCACTACCCCGCAATAAGTGTGCATGTACACACGCAGTAACTGTCTGGGGAAGGGTAACCGGCCCCCGGAGGCCCCAATAAATCCATGCGCGTGGGCCAAGGGCGCACGGCGGCGGGCCCCAGCCCATCGCCCAGTCCTGTCATGCGCGTGGCCCGTCAGGCCCCCTTGACTCCCGGGCACCATGTGGCGCCCGCGCGAAGATCGAGGGATCACCCCAAGATTTGGCAGACTCCTCGGTTCCCGCCATCGCCGGGATGCCGCGATCCGGTTTCCGAGAAAACCGGCACACATTGGGTGTTGCCGGACCCGGTGCTTGCAGAGTCCGCCTTGCTCAAGGGGGAAACTATGAAGACGGCGGACCTTCACAGCTTCGGGAACTACTGTCGGGGGGATGAACCCCGGGCAGGCAATGGAACCCGGATCTTTTTCAAAATAGCAGGGCCCGCATCGCCCCTCAAGCCGGCATGCGCCTGGCCGGGTCGCACGACCTGGCAAGGCCCGTGACCCGGCCAAGCCCCGCAACCTTGCCAAACTCTCCGACCCGGCAAGACACGTCGACCCGGCCCCAACAACCGGCGCAAGCCAGCCGAACCCGGCGCGACCAAGGCTTCCCCAACAAGCCAACTCCACCCGTGGCATGCTCCGCAATCCAGCCACGGGTCAGCTCCTGTCCCAACCAGGCCGTACGATGGGACGAGACTTCAATCACCGATGACCGAGGCAACAGTGTCCCGCCCATGCCCATGGTCAGCCGGAGCGAGGCAACAGTGCCCCTCACTTACCCGCTGACTAGGGCTGGCGTGGCTACAGTGCCCTGGCCCTCGCCGATGACGACAGCAAGCGGCGACCTGATGGAGCGCCACTATACACGACTCGACTCGGCCTCGCCCTGACGGTTGACAAGACGGCTCACAGTTCCCCTAGGCATGCGGGGGCCGTACCTAGGGGAACCCGGCGAACCACAGGCCCCCAGCGGGACCCAGCCCGGGTTCCCGGACACCGACAACCCGGACCCACCGACTCGCAGTGTTACCATTGTACCCCTGGGGGGTTGGTCTATAAAACCCCCAGAAGCGCACGCATATACGGGCATGTGATGTATGTAGAGAACAGGAGCAAGCAAGCTCAGAACTAGCCACCCAACAGCAACCTCGGAGAGAAGGGGCAGCCTAAGCCTTGCCCAGCTCCGTTCCCCTCCCATACAGCTCCAGGAGCGACATTGTACTATCGAACATATAACTACATTCGGCAGGACTAAGGGTATTGTCTCTCCGGAGAGCCCCAAACCTGGGTATGTCCGACGTCTCGTGCCCGCTCATGCCAACCCCGCCTCTGGAGTCCATCAGCGCCCTCGAGCCTCCTCGTCTCTTTAGCCATCCCTTGGCATCTGCCGTGCGCCCACCACGACAATTACCTTGCAATTTGTTCATAGTTTTATTCTAGCAAAGTACTCGTAGTTTTATTCTTGCAAAATAATTTCATACTTGTTCCAGGTGAAGCAAATGATAAGTGTGCGTAGAGTAGTATCGGTGGTCGATAGAACTTGAGGGGATATTTGTTCTACCTTTAGCTCCTCATTGGGTTTGACACTCTTATTTATCAAAGAAGGCTACAAACGATCCTCTATACTTGTGGGTCATCAAGACCTTTTTCTGTCGCCATTGTCGGGGAGCAATGGCATGGGGTGAATATTCTCGTGTGTCCTTGTTTGATTTATCACTAATTAGTTCTTATTTTCAGTTCTAAGTTGTTCTCTATCTTTAGTTATGGATATGGAATACGAAACACCAAAAAAATTAGTGATACTTGCTACTCATGGATATGGGGAACCTCCTAAAACCCTTTATGCTCGTTATGTGAAAAATATTATGCAATACGTTAATAATCCTAAGAAAACCCCATTCAACTTGATAATGGGAGACACATTGGATCAACATGAATACTTTAGGGATTATTGCTTGACACAAAAAGGGAAATTGTTATGGGATCAAATTCATATGTTGGAATGGTATGCTTGGAATCTATGCTCTAGATATGATTATACTTGTTGCTCTAGGATGAACGCTCCACATCTTCCCTTTTCATGCAAATTTAATGATAATTAAACATTAGCTTCTTATGCTAATGGTATATATGATTACTATGATGTTGAACAAATAGAACAATTTGTTGCTTTTAAGGGTGCTTATGAAATTGAATCTTTGTTTGAAAAGTATGAAGATTTTGATGATTCAGTTTATAGACTTGAAAATTTTGCTATCCTTAAATATTGCTATGATAATTATAAATACAATTACGATATTGATGTGTTTATTGAGAAAGTCTCCGCTGTCCAAGAAGATACTAATATTTTGCAGGAGTCTATGGGAGAAGGAATTGATGAAACTGTGAGCACATTGGATGAAAAAGATGATGAGGAGAGTGAAGAACAAAAGCCGGAAGAGCAGATTATCTACCCGTGCCCACCTTCTAATGAGATTAACTCTTCAACTCATACATTGTTTAATGTCCCTTCGTTCTTACCGAAGGATGAATGTTATGATAATTGCTATGATCCCGTTGATTCTTTTGAAATATCCTTTTTTGATGAACTTGATGCTTGCTATGCTTGTGGTCAAGATGCCAATATGAATTATGCCTATGGAGATGAACTTCCTATACTTCCTTATGTTAAGAATTGCACCCATGCATGATAGTCCTATTACCTTTTTGAATTCTCCCAGCTACACTATATTGGAAAATTTTGCACTTATTAAAGATTACATTGATGGGTTGCCTTTTACCGTTGCACATGATGATTTTGATGAATATAATATGCATGTGCTTGCTGCTCCTATTTGCAATTATTATGAGAGAGGAACTACATCTCCGCCTCTCTATGTTACCAACATGATAAAATTGCAAGAAACTGCTTATGCTATGTATTGGCCTTTACTTGATGTGCATGAATTGTTCTTGTATGACATGCCGATGCATAGGAAGAGACTTAGACTTCGTCATTGCTTAATATATGTTGCTTTGTGCTCACTACTAAATGCCAAATCATTGCTAATTAAAATTGGCTTTGATATACCTTGGGATCCGGGTGGATCGATTACTTGAGCACTTTATGCCTAGCTTAATGGCTTTAAAAAAGCGCTGCCAGGGAGACAACCCAGAAGTTTTAGAGAGTCATTTTATTCTGTTGAGTGCTTTTACAAAGTTTAAAAACAAAAAAATAGAGGGGAACTTAAAACTTCACAAAAAGAAAAGTGAAAGTAAGAAAGACGAACACCGTTGAAGTGGGGGAGCTCCTTGAACTTTGTTCATGCCCATGGAAACTTTGTGAATCTCAATTACAAAAACTTTTCAACAAAAATAATTATTCCCTTGTGCAAATCCTTTGTATTGTAAAATAATTGTGCCAAGGTTTGCCTTTAGGATGATTAGATTGCTTGTTGGTATGTGCGGTGCAGAAACAGAAACTTTGGTTGTAGCGCGTGAATTTTCATTTTTACTGGAATGTCAAAAGGTTCTGAAACGTTTTGCACACTATTGCTATACAAATTTTTTATTTCCTCCTAATTTTTCAGAATTTTTGGTCTATCAGAAGTATGGTAGATGTTCAGATTGCTAAAGACTGTCATGTTTAAGACAGATTATGTTTTTGATGCATTGTTTTGCTTGTTTTGATGAAACTATCGATTCTATCGATGGTCTAGGCCATGGAAAAGTTATATTACAGTATCTACAATGCAAAAAGTAAATATGAATTGGTTTGCAAAAGTAATTAGAGTAGTTATTTGCTTTATTATACTAACGGATCTTACCGAGATTTCTGTTTGAGTTTTGTGTGGATGAAGTGATCAAAGATCGAGGAGGTCTCGATATGAGGAGAAGGTGGAGAGGCAAGAGCTCAAGCTTGGGGATGCCCAGGTACCCCAAGTAAATATCCAAGGAGACGCAAGCACCTAAGCTTGGGGATGCCCCGGAAGGCATCCCATCTTTCTTCAAGAAGTATCGATACGTTTTCGTTCTCGTTTCTTTCATGTGATATGTGTAAATGTTGGAGCATATTTTGTGCTTAGTTTTCTATCTTATTTTATGCAGCATGCTAGTATGAGATAGTCCATGATTGATTTATAGAATGCTCATTGCACTTCACTTATATCTTTTGAGCATGGCTTTATAGAATGCTTCATGTGCTTCACTTGTATTATTTGAAGTTTGGATTGCCTGTTTCTCTTCACATGGAAAACCGTTATCTGTAGAATGCTCATTTGCTTCACTTATATTTGTTAGAGCATGGTCTTTTGTAGGAAGAATTAAACTCTCGTGCTTCACTTATATCTATTTAGAGAGTCAACATGAATTGGTCATGAAATCCTACATGAAACTTATGGATCATTGAATATGATATGTTTGATTCCTTGCAATATTTTTGCGATATAGAGATGATAATATGTGGGAGGTACTAGTAAACGGTTGTGGTTAGTAAGTATATTGGTGTTAAGGTTTGTGATTCCCGAAGAATGCACGTATAGTCTCTCGTTATGCTATGAAGTTGGAGCATGATTTATTATTGATTGTCTTCCTTATGAGTGGCGGTCGAGACGAGCGATGGTCTTTTCCTACCAATCTATCCCCCTAGGGGCATGCTTAGTAGTACTTTGCTTAGAGGGCTAATAAACTTTTGTAATAAGTATATGAGTTCTTTATGATTAATGTGAGTCCATGAATTATACCCACTCTTACCTTTCCGCAACTTGCTAGCCTCTACGGTACCATGCATTGCCCTTTCTCACCTTGAGATGTGGTGCAAGCTTTGCAGGTGCATCCTGTTGGGGAACATAGTAATTTCAAAAAAAATCCTACGCGCACGCAAGATCATGGTGATGCATAGCAACGAGAGGGGAGAGTGTGTCCACGTACCCACGTAGACCGAAAGCGGAAGCGTTAGAACAACGCGGTTGATGTAGTCGTACGTCTTCACGGCCCGACCGATCAAGCACCGAAACTATGGCACCTCCGAGTTCTAGCACACATTCAGCTCGATGACGTCCCTCGAACTCCGATCCAGCCGAATGTCGAGGGAGAGTTCCGTCAGCACGACGGCGTGGTGATGATCTTGATGTTCTACCGTCGCAGGGCTTCGCCTAAGCACCGCTACAATATTATCGAGGAGGACTATGGTGGAGGGGGGCACCGCACACGGCTAACAGATCTCAAGGATCAATTGTTGTTGTGCCTAGAGGTGCCCCCTACCCCCGTATATAAAGGAGCCAGGGGGAGGGGGTCGGTCGGCCAGGAGGGGCGCGCCAGGAGGAGTCCTCCTCCCACCGGGAGTAGGACTCCCCCCCTTCCTTGTTGGAGTAGGAGAGAAGGAAAGAGGGGGAGAGGAGGAAGGAAAAGGGGGCTGCACCCCTTGTCCAATTCGGACCAGAGGGGGGCTGCGCACCTCCTTCCTTTCGCCCTCTCTCCTCTATTCCCGTATGGCCCAATAAGGCCCATATACTCCCCGGCGAATTCCCGTAACTCTCCGGTACTCCAAAAAATACCCGAATCATTCGGAACCTTTCCGAAGTCCATATATAGTCATCCAATATATCGATCTTTACGTCTCGACCATTTCGAGACTCATCGTCATGTCCCCGATATCATCCGGGACTCCGAACTCCTTCGGTACATCAAAACTCATAAACTCATAATATAACTGTCATCGAAACCTTAAGTGTGCGGACCCTACGGGTTCGAGAACAATGTAGACATGACCGAGACACGTTTCCAGTCAATAACCAATAGTGGAACCTGGATGCTCATATTGGCTCCCACATATTCTACGAAGATCTTTATCGGTCAGACAGCATAACAACATACGTTGTTCCCTTTGTCATCGGTATGTTACTTGCCCGAGATTCGATCGTCGGTATCTCAATACCTAGTTCAATATCATTACCGGCAAGTCTATTTACTCGTTCCGTAATACATCATCCCGCAACTAACTCATTAGTTGCAATGCTTGCAAGGCTTAAGTGATGTGTATTACCGAGAGGGCCCAGAGATACCTCTCCAACAATCGGAGTGACAAATCCTCATCTCGAAATACGCCAACCCAACATGTACCTTCGGAGACACCTGTAGAGCACCTTTATAATCACCCAGTTACGTTGTGACGTTTGGTAGCACACAAAGTGTTCCTCTGGTAAACAGGAGTTGCATAATCTCATAGTCATAGGAACATGTATAAGTCATGAAGAAAGCAATAGCAACATACTATACGATCAAGTGCTAAGCTAACGGAATGGGTCAAGTCAATCACATCATTCTTCTAATGACGTGATCCCGTTAATCAAATGAAAACTCTTTGTCCATGGTTAGGAAACATAACCATCTTTGATTAATGAGCTAGTCAAGTAGAGGCATACTAGTGACACTCGGTTTTGTCTATGTATTCACACATGTACTAAGTTTCCGGTCAATACAATTCTAGCATGAATAATAAACATTTATCATGATATAAGGAAATAAATAATAATTTTATTATTGCCTCTAGGGCATATTTCCTTCAGTCTCCCACTTGCACTAGAGTCAATAATCTAGTTCACATCATCATGTGATTCAACACCAATATTCACATCTGTATGTGATTAATACCCATAGTTCACATCGTCATGTGACCAACACCCAAAGGGTTTACAAAGGTATGATCATGTTTTGCTCGTGAGAGAAGCTTAGTCAACGGGTCAGTCACATTCAGAGCCGTATGTATTTTGCAAATATTCTATGTCTTCAATGCTCTGCACAGAGCTACTCTAGCTAATTGATCCCACTTTCAATATGTATCCAGATTGAGACTTAGAGTCATCTGGATCAGTGTAAAAGTTTGCATCGATGTAACTTTTACGATGAACTCTTTTATCACCTCCATAATCGAGAAACATCTCCTTAGTCCCCACTAAGGATATTCTTGACCGTTGTCCAGTGATCTACTATTAGATCAAAATTGTATTTCTTTGCCAAACTCAGAGCAAGGTATACAATAGGTCTGGTATACAGCATAGCATACTTTATAGAACCTATGACTGAGGCATAGGGAATGACTTTCCATTCTCTTTCTATTTTCTGCCATGGTCGGGTTTTGAGTCTTACTCAACTTCACACCTTGCAACACATGCAAGAACTCTTTCTTTGACTGGTTCATTTTGAACTACTTCAAAATCTTGTCAAGGTATGTACTCATTGAAAAATCTTATCAAGCGTCTTGATCTATCTCTATAGATCTTGATGCTCAATGTGTAAGAAGCTTCAACGAGGTCTTTCTTTGAAAAACTCCTTTCAAACACTCCTTTATGCTTTCCAGAAAATTCTACATCATTTCCGATCAACAATATGTCATTCACATATACTTATCAGAAAGGTTGTAGTGCTCCCACTCACTTTCTTGTAAATACAGGCCTTTCCAAAAGTCTCTATAAAACCATATGCTTTGATCAACTCATCAAAGCGTATATTCCAACTCCTAGATGCTTGCACCAGCCCATTGATGGATCACTGGAGCTTGCACATTTTGTTAGCATCTTTAGGATGAAAAAACCTTCTGGTTGCATCATATGCAACTCTTCTTTAATAAATCCATTAAGGAATGCAGTTTTGACATCCATTTGCCAGATTTCATAAAATGTGGCAATTGCTAACATGATTCAGACAGACTTAAGCATCGTTACGAGTGAGAAAATCTCATCGTATTCAACACCTTGAACTTGTCGAAAACCTTTTGCAACAAGTCGAGCTTTGCAGATAGTAACACTACTATCAGTGTTCGTCTTCCTCTTGAAGATCCATTTATTTAACTTGACTTGCTGATCATTGAGCAAGTCAACCAAAGTCCACACTTTGTTCTCATATATGGATCCTATCTCAGATTTTATGGCCTCAAGCCATTTCGCGGAATCTGGGCTCATCATCGCTTCCTCACAGTTCGTAGGTTCATCATTGTCTAGTAACATGACTTCTAGAACGGGATTGCCATACCACTTTGGTGCGGATCTTATTCTGGAAGACCTACGAGGTTCTGTAGCAACTTGATCTGAAGTTTCATGATCATCATCATTAGCTTCGTCCCTAATTGGTGTAGGAATCACTGAAACTGATTTTTGTGATGAACTACTTTCCAATAAGGGAGCGGGTACAGTTACCTCATCAAGTTCTACTTTCCTCCCACTCACTTCTTTCGAGAGAAACTCCTTCTCTAGAAAGGATCCGTCTTAGCAACGAATAACTTGCCTTCGGATCGGTGATAGAAGGTGTACCCAATAGTTACCTTTGGGTATTCTATGAAGACGCACTTCTCCGACTTGGGTTCAAGCTTATCAGGTTGAAACTTTTCCACATAAGCATCGCAATCCCAAACTTTAAGAAACGACAACTATGGTTTCTTGCCCAACCACAGTTCATAAGGCGTCGTCTCAACGGATTTTGATGGTGCCCTTTTTAAAGTGAATGCAACTGTCTCTAATGCATAACCCCAAACGATAGTGGTAAATTGATAAAAGACATCATAGATCGCACAATATCCAATAAAGTGCGGTTACGATGTTCAGACACACCATAACTCTATAGTGTTCCAGGTGGTGTGAACTATGAAACTATTCCACATTGTTTTATATGAAGGCCAAACTCATAACTCAAATATTCTCCTCTACGATCAGATCGTAGAAACTTTATTTTCTTGTTATGATGATTCTCCACTTCACTCTTAAATTCTTTGAACTTTTCAAATGTTTCAGACTTGTGTTTCATTAAGTAGATATACCCATATCTGCTCAAATCATCTGTGAAGGTCAGAAAATAACGATACTTGCCACGAGCATCAACACTCATTGGACCGCATACATCGGTATGTATTATTTCCAACAAGTCAATAGCTCGTTCCATTGTTTCAGAGAACGGAGTTTTAGTCATCTTGCCCAAAAGGCATGGTTTGTAAGCATCAAATGATTCATAACCAAGTGATTCCAAAAGTCCATCTTAATGGAGTTTCTTCATGCGCTTTACACCGATATGACACAAACGGCAGTGCCACAAATAAGTTGCACTATCATTATCAACTTTGCATCTTTTTGGCATTAATATTATGAATATGTGTATCAGTACGATCGAGATCCAACAAACTATTTTCATTGGGTGTATGACCATTGAAGGTTTTATTCATGTAAACAGAACAACAATTATTCTCTGACTTTAAATGAATAACCGTATTGCAATAAACATGATCAAATCATATTTATGCTTAACGCAAACGCCAAATAACATTTATTTAGGTTTAACACTAATCCCGAAAGTATGGGGAGTGTGCGATGATGATCATATCAATCTTGGAACTACTTCCAACACTCGTCGTCACTTCACCCTCAACTAGTCTCTGTTTATTCTGTAACTCCTGTTTTGAGTTACTAATTTTTTTAGCAACCGAACAAGTATCAAATACCCAGGGGTTACTATAAACACTAGTAAGTTACACATAAATAACCTGTATATCAAATATACCCTTGTTCACTTTGCCATCCTTCTTATCCAACAAATTTTCAGGGCATTTCCGCTTCTAGTGACTATTTCCTTTGCAGTATAATCACTCAGTTTCAGGCTTTGGTCCAGCTTTGGGCTTCTTTGCGGGAGTGACAACTTGCTTGCCATTCTAGTTGAAGTTCCCTTTCTTTTCCTTTGCCCTTTTCTTGAAACTATTGGTCTTGTCAATCATCAACACTTGATGCTCTTCTCTTGATTTCTACCTTCGTTGATTTCAGCATCACGAAGAGCTCGGGAATCGTTTTCGTCATCCCTTGCATTATAGTTCATCATGAAGTTCGAGTAACTTGGTGATGGTGACTAGAGAACTCTGCCAATCACTATCTTATCTGGAAGATTAACTCCCACTTGATTCAAGTGATTGTAGTACTCAGACAATCTAAGTACTTGCTCACTAGTTGAGCAATTCTCCTCCATCTTTTAGGCGAAGTATTTGTCAGAGGTCTCATACCTCTTGACACGGGCATGAGTCTGAAATATCAATTTCATCTCATGGAACATCTCATATGTTCTGTGATGTTTCAAAAACGTTTTTGTAGTCCCGGTTCTAAGCCATAAAGCATGGTGCACAAAACTATAAAGTAGTCATCATATTGAGCTAGCCAAACGTTCATAACGTCTGCATCTGCTCCTGCAATAGGTCTGTCACCTAGCGGTGCATCAAGGACATAATTCTTCTGTGCAGCAATGAGGATAAACCTCAGATCATGGACCAAGTCCGCATCATTGCTACTAACATCTTTCAACTTAGTTTTCTCTAGGAACACATATAACAACATAGGGAAGCAAAAACATAGGGAAGCAACAACACGAGCTATTGATCTACAACATAATTTGCAAAATACTACCAGGACTAAGTTCATGATAAATTAAAGTTCAATTAATCATATTACTTAAGAACTCCCACTTAGACAGACATCTCTCTAGCCATCTAAGTGATCACGTGATCCAAATCAACTAAACCATGTCCGATCATCACGTGAGATGGAGTAGTTTTCAATGGTGAACATCACTATGTTGATCATATCTACTATATGATTCACGCTCGACCTTTCGGTCTCTGTGTTCTGAGGCCATATCTGTATATGCTAGGCTCGTCAAGTTTAACCTGAGTATTTGGCGTGTGCAACTGTTTTGCACCCGTTGCATTTGAACGTAGAGCCTATCACACCCGATCATCACGTGGTGTCTCAGCACGAAGAACTTTCACAACGGTGCATACTCGGGGAGAACACTTCTTGATAATTTAGTGAGAGATCATCTTAAAATGCTACCGTCAATCAAAGCAAGATAAGATGCATAAAGGATAAACATCACATGCAATCAATATAAGTGATATGATATGGCCATCATCATCTTGTGCTTGTGATCTCCATCTCCGAAGCACCGTCGTGATCACCATCGTCACCGGCGCGACACCTTGATCTTCATCGTAGCACCATTGTCGTTACGCCATCTATTGCTTCTACGACTATCGCTACCGCTTAGTGATAAAGTAAAGCAATTACAGGGCATTTGCATTTCATACAATAAAGCGACAACCATATGGCTCCTGCCAGTTGCCGATAACTTCGGTTACAAAACATGATCATATCATACAATAAAATATAGCATCACGTCTTGACCATATCACATCACAACATGCCCTGCAAAAACAAGTTATACGTCCTCTACTTTGTTGTTGCAAATTTTACGTGGCTGCTACGGGATGAGCAAGAACCGTTCTTACCTACGCATCAAAACCACAACGATAGTTCGTCAAGTTAGTGCTGTTTTAACCTTCACAAGGACCGGGCGTAGCCACACTCGGTTCAACTAAAGTTGGAGAAACAGACACCCGCTAGTCACCTATGTGCGAAGCACGGCGGTAAAACCAGTCTCGCGTAAGCGTACACGTAATGTCGGTCCGGGCCGCTTCATCCAACAATAGCGTTGAACCAAAGTATGACATGCTGGTAAGCAGTATGACTTGTATCGCCCACAACTCACTTGTGTTCTACTCGTGCAAATAACATCAATGCATAAAACCTAGGCTCGGATGCCACTGTTGGGGCACGTAGTAATTTCAAAAAAAATCCTACGCGCACGCAAGATCATGGTGATGCATAGCAACGAGAGGGGAGAGTATGTCCACGTACCCTCATAGACCGAAAGCCGAAGCGTTAGAACAATGCGGTTGATGTAGTCGTACATCTTCACGGCCCGACCGATCAAGCACCGAAACTACGACACCTCCGAGTTCTAGCACACGTTCAGCTCGATGACGTCCCTGGAACTCCATCCAGCCGAGTGTCGAGGGAGAGTTCCGTCAGCACGACGGTGTGGTGACAATCTTGATGTTCTACCGTCGCAGGGCTTCGCCTAAGCATCGCTACAATATTATCGAGGAGGACTATGGTGGAGGGGGGCACCGCACACGGCTAATAGATCTGAAGGATCAATTGTTGTTGTGCCTAGAGGTGCCCCCTGCCCCCGTATATAAAGGAGCAAGGGGGAGGGGGTCGGCCGGCCAGGAGGGGCGCGCCAGGAGGAGTCCTCCTCCCACCGGGAGTAGGACTCCCCGCCTTCCTTGTTGGAGTAGGAGAGAAGGAAAGAGGGGGAGAGGAGGAAGGAAAAGGGGACTGCACCCCTTGTCCAATTTGGACCAGAGGGGGGCTGCGCACCTCCTTCCTTTTCCCCTCTCTCCTCTATTCCCGTATGGCCCAATAAGGCCCATATACTCCCCGGCGAATTCCCGTAACTCTCTGGTACTCCAAAAAATACCCGAATCATTCGGAACCTTTCCGAAGTCCAAATATAGTTGTCCAATATATCTATCTTTACGTCTCGACAATTTCGAGAATCATCGTCATGTCCCCGATCTCTTCCGGGACTCCGAACTCCTTCGGTACATCAAAACTCATAAACTCATAATATAACTGTCATCAAAACCTTAAGAGAGCGGACCCTACGGATTCGAGAACAATGTAGACATGACCGAGACACGTTTACGGTCAATAACCAATAGCGGAACCTGGATGCTCATATTGGCTCCCACATATTCTACGAAGATCTTTATCGGTCAGACCGCTTAACAACATACGTTGTTCCCTTTGTCATCGGCATGTTACTTTCCCGAGATTCGATCGTCGGTATCTCAATACCTAGTTCAATCTCGTTACCGGCAAGTCTCTTTACTCGTTCCGTAATACATCATCTCGCAACTAACTCATTAGTTACAATGCTTGCAAGGCTTAAGTGATGTGTATTACCGAGAGGGCCCAGAGATACCTCTCCGACAATCGGAGTGACAAATCCTAATCTCAAAATACGCCAACCCAACATGTACCTTCGGAGACACCTGTAGAGCACCTTTATAATCACCCAGTTATGTTGTGACGTTTGGTAGCACACAAAGTGTTCCTCCGGTAAACGGGAGTTGCATAATCTCATAGTCATAGGAACATGTATAAGTCATGAAGAAAGCAATAGCAACATACTATACGATCAAGTGCTAAGCTAACGGAATGGGTCAAGTCAATCACATCATTCTTCTAATGATGTGATCCTGTTAATCAAATGACAACTCTTTGTCCATGGTTAGGAAACATAACCATCTTTGATTAATGAGCTAGTCAAGTAGAGGCATACTAGTGACACTCAGTTTTGTCTATGTATTCACACATGTACTAAGTTTCCGGTTAATACAATTCTAGCATGAATAATAAACATTTATCATGATATAAGGTAATAAATAATAACTTTATTTTTGCCTTTAGGGCATATTTCCTTCACATCCAAACCCAGTGATATGATACGCTCTATCACACATAAGCCTTATTATATCTTCCTCAAAACAGCCACCACACCTACCTATTTGGCCTTTCCATAGCCATTCCAAGATATATTGCCATGCAACTTCCACCGCCTCCCTTTTGATGACTTGAGCATTCACTGTCATATTGCTTTGCATGCTTGTAATATAGCTCGCATAACATTTCCATGGCTTGTCCATTTTTTGATATCGTTGTTGAAAGTGCAATCATGCCCTTAATCATATTTTGATGTTGATGACAACACATATGCTAGGGACTAATCATGTTTATCAAGTATATCTCAGGATTATGTCTCAAAGACCGTGTGCATGGATCATGGCTAGGGACAAAAAGCATATAACTCAAGAATGGAGATACAAGACATTGACTTCGTTTATGGTTTGTTCTTGAGTATAGGGATCCCGCACTATTAAGAGGGGATCGTTGGATCTAGTGAAAAACTTGCTTAGAATCCACTGCTCCTATACTTTGGCTCCGGACGTCCGGTGCTCTACGGATGTCCGGTCCCTCTCAGCTGCCCGGACGTCCGGCTCCCTCCGGTCGTCCGGTGTTCCTTTACAGAATGGTTTTTACGGATGTCCGGAACTCTCCGAACATCCGGTACTTTCACAATAGAGCCATATTTACGGATCTCCAGACTCTCCGGTCGTCCAGGCTCTGGATGTCCGGCCCGTCTCGGACGTCTGTGTCTTGTGTACTGGGTCGTGGCTCACTTATTCACAATGGTCGGTCGTCCGATGACTGTCGAACGTCCGGACCTATGTGTGCCTCTGGACGTCCGATGTTGTCCGGACGTCCGACCTATCCTGTGCACTTATGTATCCCAAACGGTCACCTGTCCACACCCACAATATATATATATACCTTTCCCTTCTACGGGATAAGGTTGACCATTCACTTTGAGCTTGCCAAGAACACTCTTCACTCTCTCTCTCTCATTCACCTACACCAAATCCTAGATTCCCAAGTGTTCTAGAAGTTCTCCAATCAAGTGATATATCCACTCCTTCCCCTTCTTTGCACCAAAGGAAATCGTGATTTGAGCAAGTCTTGAGCTTCTTCTCAACGTTCTTATTACTCTTGGAGGTTGGAGACTCCTAGGCGGTAGGAGTCTTTCGGAGAGGAATCAATCGTTGTGATTACCCCCGGAAAGTTTGTAAGGGTTTGGAGATCACCCCAAGGTCTACCACTAGTGGTTGAGAAACGCCTCCGTGGTGTTTTCTCAAAGGGAGAATAGGGTGAGCCTTCGTGGCGTTGGTGTGCCTTCGTGGTAACATCCACCTCTCTAACGATGACTAGCTTCCCTCCAAGGAAGTGAACATCGGCATACATCCTTGTCTCCCGGAGTTGCAGTTATTCCTAACCCTAACTCTCTACTTGTGGTTACTTGTCTCTTCGCACTTACTTACATCATATTGTGCTTGCTTACTTAAGTGCTTGGGTTACTTTCTTAGTATTTAGTACTCACTTGCAATTGTTAGGCTCACCGTCATATTCCGCACTATTGCCTAAAATTTCTAAGTAATAATTAAAATTTGTAGTTGTACCTATTCACCCCCCCCCCCTCTAGGTCCATATCGATCCTTTCAATTGGTGTCAGAGCCCCGTGCTCTATTCTTGTGGCTTAACCACCCTAGAGTGAGATGAACCCAGATGGGACTCCCCTGGTTGTAGATCCTAAGGATAAAGGCGAGGCTTCCTCTGAAGTCAAGTCCTTTACGTCTGAGGATCTAGAACGGGCCCTTGCTAGGCAAAAAGAGGAGCATGATGCTTCCCTTGAGGCCTTGGTCCAAATGAGATTAGCCACGTTGTCCATGGTGCTTGCACCACTCTCGGGTGGTGCGGCTTTGAGGCCAACTGTGCCTACTCCATCACTTGGTCAACAACTGCCTAGCAATGAACACGCCAGTGTTCCTTGGCTTTATGCAAGACCTAAGGTTGAGAAACCAAGATATAATCCTCAAGGCAGACCTCCTTTACTTAGTGCCACTTCCGATTTTGCTTTGTGGAGAGTTGCTATGCAGGATCATCTTCGACATGGAAACGATGAGATGCTGGAGATCATAGAGTATGGATATCATGTGGTTGATCCAAAGAACCCCACACCAAGAGAAATATATGACAAGAACCTCAATGACACTGCAATCATGTGTATAAGGAGAGGTATGGCTGAAAAGCAAAGGAGACCGTTCATACACATCACATGTGCCAAGGAACTATGGGAAAGTATTATAAGATCCAAGACTGGCACATCTACCCTCCGGAGTGCTCAATATGAAATTACCAAGGGGCAATTGCAAAACTTTTGTATGGAGAAAGGTGAAACCCCCAATCCACTCCATGAGCGTCTCATGACTCTCACTGCCGATATTGAGTCATGTGAGTGTGACAATACACAAGATGGATTCAACATGACTAAGTGTTTCCTTGTGGATAGTTGCTTCATGCTCTTGCCCCATATCACCATCAAATGGTGTGGGACATAAGACAACACCATCCCTTCAAGGAAATGACTACAGATGACATCATATCCACCTTTCAACTATTTGAAGAGTCGAAGGCTAATACCACAAAACATCTTGCCATGCATGGTTCCCCATCATCAAAGATCAATCTTGCATTGAAGGCCAAGCATGTATGTGAAGATGAGCAAAGTGAAGAAGAAGAAGAAGATGATGATGATGATGAAGATGGTGATGAGATTGAATCCGACGAGGGCCCTTCATATGAAGACATGGCTCTCTTTGTCAAGAAGTTTAGCGCGGGAAAATTCAAGGGAAGATTTCAAAAGAAGAAAGTAAGAAAATGCTACAACTTTGAACAAACCAACCACTTCTCCAACGAGTGCTCTTATGAGAAGAGAGAAGATAAACCAAGGTTTCCCAAGACCTTTCCCAAGAAGAAGTTGCCAAATCCTTTGAACTCCAAGCTCAAGAAGAGAGATGGAAAAGCAATGGTTGCTCAAGAAGAATCTGATCCGGATGATGTTAGTGGTGTTGCCGGAGTTGCTCGAGACTCTCAAAACACCTTGAGGTTAGTAAACAAGAGTGGTGACGTGGTCACCTACATCTACATGAAAGATTACAAGGGCAACACTCGCGAGTGCCTAATGGGAAAGGCCATGGTTGAAGATGGAGAGGACCAAAGCTCTTCTGACAAGGTCAAGGTAACTCCACGATCAAATGCTCCTCTATTCACTCCTTCTACTCCTAGTGATGAGTATCTTGATGCGGAGGATAGTTATGAGGATGATGACCTAGATGATCCTATGATTGCTAAACTTAATAAGTTCATGTGCTCCCTCAAAGGAAAGAAGCTCACTATGTTTTGTATGCTTATGGAGATGGTGAGTAAGCACACCATCACCATTAAGGAACTTGAAACCCTCGTCACTGAGGAAAAGGAAAAATATGAAATCCTTGAGAGGAAAGTCCAATATGAGGAAGCACGAAATGATGAACTATGCTTAAAAGTTGGTGCAAATATTGATGTTCACACTAATGATCTTGCCTCCTTGAAAAAGTCTATTGACTCTTGCGAAGAGTTAATGAATGATAAAAGTAAGCTTGTAAAGTCTCATGCTTCTCTATCTAAGGATTGTGAGCTTCTATCGGTGTCTCTTAAGGAAGGAGAGCTCACTGTTCTTACAAAGAGTTTTGAGACACTCAAACTTACTTATCTTGAAACTCTAGCCAAGGCTTACTCTTCTCCTATTATCAATGTTGATGCTTGTACTACTAACTCTAGTAGTGATCTAGCATCTATTCTTGAGGAAAATCGTTTCCTCAAGGCTCAAATCGAGAAAGGTCTCATGACATGTGCTCAAGGGCAAAAGAATCTTGATGAGATATTGAGTCAACACAATGAGGTGTTTGCCAAAGAGGGACTTGGGTTTGACCCAATCACAAGCAAGAAGAAGACGTCCTCTCAAAAGTGCACAACTCCTCTAAAAGAAACATTTGTAAGAGAAGGGCACAAGGAGAAAGGTAAGGTTGTGAGTGGGAAAGCCACAAGGGGCATGCCCACTCTCAACAAGCCTAAAGAGTTCATGCCTCCATCCTATGTACTTCGTAACACTAAGGATGGAGAAGTCTTTGCAAAATTTGTTGGTCCTCGAAATGCATTCCGGTTCTATGCTATTTGGGTCCCTAGGACCCTTGTGACTAACTTGAGAGGTCCCATTGCAAAATGGGTGCCTCTAACCAAGTCCTAATTGTGTGTAGGTTGACTTCTCCGGTGGAGTGAAATGGGTGATTGATAGTGGATGTACAAATCATATGACCGGAGATAGCAAATTGCTCTATGATTTCATGGAAGCTATTCAACCATTCATGAGCATTATGTTTGGTGGAGGTTCAAAAGAACAGGTACTCGGGTTGGGCAAGGTGGCTATCACAAATGACATGTCTCTTGCAAATGTCATGCTTGTCCAATCCCTTAAATACCACTTTCTTTCTGTTCGCCAATTGGCTTCTATTGGTTATGATACACTCTTTGGACTAACGGATGTGAAAGTCTTTAAGAGAGATACTCTCGAAGTGGCCTTTGTTGGAGAGTTGGATGGCAACCTTTACATGGTTGATTTCTCGAAAGAGAGCACATTCCATGCAACTTGTCTAATGGCCAAGGCTGACAAGGGGTGGCTATGGCATCGTCGGCTAGCCCATGTCGGCATGAGAAATATTCTAAGATCTCTTAAAGGGGAATCACATCCTTGGACTAACCAATGTCTCTTTTGAGAAAGATCGTGTGTGTAGTGCATGCATATCCGGGAAGCAACATCAATCAAAGCACCCACCCAAGAACATAGTATCTACTTCAAGGCCCCTAGAGCTCCTTCATGTGGATCTTTTTGGGCCTCCTTCATGGGATAGTCTTGGTGGGAAAAAGTATGGGCTTGTCATTGTTGATGATTACTCAAGATATATATGGGTTTTCTTCCTCAAGTCCAAGGACGAAACAAAGATCACCTTCATTGATTTTGCCAAGCAAGCCCAACGCAAGTTTGACAAAGAAATCCGGGCAATAAGAAGTGACAATGGCTCTGAGTTCAAGAACTATACCTTGGAAGAATTTCTTAGTGATGAAGGGATTGAGCATCAATATTCAGCTCCATACACTCCTCAGCAAAATGGTGTAGCCGAAAGGAAGAACCGTACACTTGTAGAGATGGCAAGGTCCATGTTGGATGAATACAAGTCACCACATAGTTTATGGACCGAAGCTGTCAACACCGCATGCCATGCATCAAACCGGCTCTTCCTCCACACTATATTGGAAAAGACTCCATATGAGCTTCTAACTGGAAACAAGCCAAATGTCAAGTACTTTCGTGTATTTGGGTGCAAATGTTTCATCCTCAACAAAAGAGAACGGTTAGGAAAATTTCAATCCAAAACAATTGAGGGTATATTTGTTGGCTATGGATCAAACTCTCACGCCTATACAGTCTACAACAAATCCAATGGATGTGTTGTAGAAACTTGTGACGTGGTGTTTGATGAATTTAATGGCTCCCACGGGGAGCAAGTTGATCTAAGTGATGTAGGTGAAGAAGATTCTTCTCAAGACATTTTGACCATGGGTGTTGGTGCACTTCTTCCTATGGAACAAGAACCTCATGATGATGAAGAAGAAGATGGAAGTCTCACACATCATCAAACTACTTCAACACCCATACCATCACAAGCTCCTATTGTTCAACCAATGCCCTTAGCCAAAGTAGAAGAAAATGATCAAGTTTCTCTTCATGATAATCTCCAAGAACAAGATCATCATCAAGTGCAAAAACAAGAGAATCCAATCATTGATGATGAGCCTCAACAAATGCAATATGAACAAGAAGATCTTCCTCCACACATTAATGATCCATATGTTGAGGACGTGGATGATGGACATGAAGTTGACCCTCGTGAAACCCTTACCTCCATCATGCCTCAAGTGGCCGGTTGTGTTGATGTTGACAAAATTCTCACTGGCATATCGGAAGGTAGAGTCACTCGTAAACATTTGACAAACTTTTGCGCTCACTTCTCGTTTGTGTCTAGTATTGAGCCCCTCAAGGTACAAGATGCATCGATGGACAACGATTGGCTAGTTGCTATGCAAGAAGAGCTGAACAGTTTTGAACGCAACCAAGTGTGGTCATTAGTCAAGAGACCATCTACCGAGCACAACGTCATTGGAACAAAATGGATTTTCAAGAACAAGCAAGATGAAAATGGTGTAATCATCCGCAACAAGGCAAGGTTAGTGGCACAAGGGTACTCACAAGTTGAAGGTTTGGACTTTGGTGAGACCTTTTCCCCCGTTGCCCGTCTTGAATCCATCGCATCTTACTTTCTTATGCCGCTTTCAATGGCTTTACATTACATCAAATGGATATGAAGAGTGCTTTCCTTAACGGTCCTCTAGAAAAAGAGGTATATGTGTCACAACCACCCGGGTTCATTGATCCCTTTCACAAAGACTATGTGTATAAACTTCATAAGGCTTTGTATGGCCTCAAACAAGCACCTCGTGCTTGGTATGATCATTTCAAGAAGTTTTTACTCGATGATGGTTTTGTGAGAGGGGTGATCGATCCCACTCTTTTTACTAAGAGGGACAAGGGTGATTTGATCCTATGCCAAATCTATGTAGATGACATCATTTTTGGTTCTCCTAACATTCATTTGTGCAAGAAGTTTGCGGCTTCAATGACCAAGAATTTTGAAATGTCACTCAATACGGATTTGAAATTCTTTCTTGGATTTCAAATTCAACAATTTCAAGAAGGAATTTTCTTATCTCAAGCAAAGTACCTCAAGGATATCCTAGAGAAGTTTGGTATGTCTGATGCTAGTCCATGCAAGACACCCATGCCAACCAAAATTGCTCTCACTGAAGACACAAATGGTACTCCTTTCGACCCATCTACTTACCGCTCTATGATTGGTTCATTGCTTTATCTTTGTGCATCTAGACCAGACATCATGTTCAGTGTATGCATGTGTGCTAGATTTCAAGCTTTCCCTATGGAAAGTCATCATAAGGCGGTTAAGCATATTCTTAGATACCTTGTTCACACCCCAAAGTTGGGCCTCTGGTACCCCAAGGATGCTAAGTTTGAACTCATTGGGTACACAGATGCGGATTGGGCTGGAGAAAAAGTGGATTGTAAGTCCACATCCGGTGCATGTCAGTTTCTTGGATGGTCATTGGTAAGTTGGTCCTCGAAGAAACAAAATTGTATTGTTCTCTCTACCGGAGAAGTTGAATACATTGTTGTCGCCAGTTGTGCAACTCAGTTGTTATGGATGAGGCAAACTTTGAAGGATTACGGTATCACCTATAGACATGTGCCTCTTCTGTGTGATAATGAAAGTGCCATCAATATTGCTGAGAACCCCAAAGATCATCTCCGCACCAAACACATTGATATTAGGTATCATTTCTTGAGAGATCTTGTTGAAAAGGGTGATATTCACATTGATCACATTGGTACAGATTTTCAACTAGTAGATATCTTCACCAAACCTTTAGATGAAGCAAGGTTTTGTCGACTTAGGCGTGAACTTGGTATCTTGGAGCTTGACAATATTATGTGAAATCTAGTACCCATTCATGCATGAATCTAATGTCTTGTCATGATGTAGGCATATATTTAGGGGGAGGCATTCAATTCATGAATATTCTCACCCTAATTAATTCATAAAAAGAACCAACACTCTCAAAGTTATCATGGTTCTAGAACTATGGTGCTTTAACATGATGGAGTAGTGATTATGCACTCAAAGTTCAAATCTTTCCGTGTCATGTCACGTCTACTCATACATGGTGGCAGTAGCCACCACTTGTATCACTAGAACAATATTGGAGTGGTATATGGCTATTATTGATTGGGATAGGGTACTAGTTACTTAATAAAGAAATTCTTACTGTGGACGGTAATTGTTTTCTCCTTGTCATGATCAACAGCACATACACTTGCACCTTGCCTCTAGTCAAATTCTAGCGTCGGACGTCCGTGGTTTCCGGACGTCTGGGTGTTTCTCCAACGCCAGACGTCCGAGGCTTCCGGTCGTCCGTAAATTATTCTCTATTGAACTCAGCTCGGTCGTCCGGCCTATCCGGACGTCCGTAAAATACTCTCTGGCCCCCTTAGCTGGCCTTGGCAGTGAAACGTCAGTCGTCCGTAAAATCATCTTTGTCATACTTCATTTTTCTGGCCCCGGCTCCGGTCGTCCGTACCCCCTCCCCCGGTCGTCCGGACTCCTATTCGACTTTGGTCGTCCGTAGGCTCCGGTCGTCCAGTCGTTTTCACTGGCCTCTATATATAGTGCGTGGTAGGGTTTCGGAACTGCTCCCTCATCCTCCTCTCCACTGTTCCCCACTACCGCCGCTCAAGCCCTGTGGCCTCTCGCCGCGGCCACACGCCGTCGTGCCCCTCGCCAGGGCTCCCTTCTGCACGGGATCTGCTTAGTGGCCTCGTCCCTCGCCACGGTTCTGCTGACCAGCTTGGCTTCGCTCAAGCCACGGCGGCCTCTCTCTCTTCCGTTCACCTGATTTGTTCCGGTCGCGGGGTTTCCTCCTTGTACCTCACTTCAAGTTAGGCCATATCCTTTCCCCCTCATGCATCGACTCCTCGATCTATGGTGGGGTATTGATTTGTGTCCTCTTTCTCCCCTAGGTCATGATGCCTAGGACCAAGCACTCCGCTGGCAAGCAAGTCACCAGAGGGCCGGCTCGTTCGTCTCGCCATGGTGGCTCTGATGACTCCCAGGAGTAGGCTCATCCTCGGAAGCGTGCTGCTCGTCCTCCTAGCTCGTCTAGCGACTCCTCCTCGGAGGGGTCGGACTTTGAGGATGAACTTGAGGAGGTGGAACCGGCCCCATTTGTTGGTGTTCGCGTCTCTGCACCCAAGCTGGGCACTCGTCCAACCTTCCAACCTCCTCCTCCTCCGGTGCAACCCCACGGTGATGCTCGTCACATCTCACTTGAGCCTCCATTACCACTTGGTCGTCATGTTAAGCATTTCAACAAGGTTCCCAAAGCTTCATATCTTAAATTGCGTCGCGATGTAGATCAATTTACTATTGTTAGGGATTCTCGGGATAGTCGCTTTCGCACTAATGTCCAAGCCGACATCTTCACCATGATTGTCATCCCTAAAGGCTTGTCACTCCATGTCTGCATTGATCTTGAGCATATTCGCACTCATCCGGATAAATATCCGGGAGCTATTGAGCTCATTGAGTCTTCCAATCTAGCTGCTCCGTTTGCATTTCAACATGATTTTAACCAGGCTGCCATTCATCAATTATATGCCACATGTTATTTTGCTTCTGATAACACTGTCACATGGATGGCCTTAGACACCTCACTCACAGCATCTTATGCTCAATTTGTCACTGCCCTTGGATTTCCTGACACTGGGTTCAAAATCCACAAGGATGAACCCAACCATAGGCCCAAGGGCATTGAGGTCTGTGCGGATCTTCTTAAACCTATATCAACTTTGTCTGACATTGAAAAACAAAAGGGTCTAAACCAAGTCTCCATTTGGCGCTTCCCATTCAACATCACTTATCAGTGTGTCATCCGCACCATCTATCCCAAGATGGGTGACAAAGGCTCCTGCAGCAGCTATTGCATTGATCTCATGCATCACCTCTTTGCATCTCCTAAAGGGAAGATCAATGTTCCACACTTTCTATGCCATGAGATCCGCCTTGCTAGTTTCCAGCACAAGAGGGCTTTTCCTCATTCCCCCCTTTATCCAGGCTCTTATCGAGAGCGTAGATCCTTTTCCCATTGTCTGCACTCACGTGCATGAGCGATGGGTCATTCCCGCTCACATGGCGGCTGATCATGTTCCTCCTCCTACCGCTACTGCTCGTCGCACCGCCGCTAGTGTTCCTTCTCATGCTTCCCATTCTCCTTCCAGTTCTGCACCTTTTGGGCACATTGCTCATTTTCTTGGGAAGGCTCACTCTGCCATGATGAAGATGTTCACCTTCCATTGCTCCCAACATCACGATGTTGTCACTCGCATGGTAACTTCCAAGAACGCTCTAAAGGCTCGTCTGAGAGACTCTGGAGTGTATGATGTGAGTGACAATGAGCGTCTTCCTGAAGAGTCCCCTTCTGACTTTGATTTCCCCTCGATTCCTGAGTGGGATGATTTCTTCCACGAGGCTGGTGGCAGTGGTGCTCATGATGATGATGATGAGGATGATCTCTGATGTTGTTATGTTTCCCCCCATTCTTTATTTTTGGATATTTGATGCCAAGGGGGAGTAGGCTTTATATGCATGTTTTTCTAGCTCATTATGTAATCGAACTTATTGCTATGATTGTGTTTTAGCTTGTATTGAACCTATGTTATGAGTTTGTCGAGACTGAGATTTGGTGAATCTATATGTGATGAATCTATATGAAGTTTGATTCTTGATTATCTTGTGTATGAGATTTGGTTATATTGGCATCACTTTGAGGGGGAGCCCTCGTCATGTTTTAGTATCTATGGTACCACTTTGAAGGGGAGCTCACTCGTTGCTCATTCTTGATTATTGTTATTGAGCTCCACGACAAATACTTTCGATTACTATTATGAGTGTGCATATGAGTTGTCATCAACTACCAAAAAGGGGGAGATTGAAAGTGCAATCATGCCCTTAATCATATTTTGATGTTGATGACAACACATCTGCTAGGGACTAATCATGTTTATCAAGTATATCTCAGGATTATGTCTCAAAGATCGTGTGCATGGATCATGGCTAGGGACAAAAAGCATATAACTCAAGAATGGAGATACAACACATTGACTTTGTTTATGGTTTTTTCTTGAGTATAGGGATCCCGCACTATTAAGAGGGGATCGTTGGATCTAGTGAAAAACTTGCTCAAAATCCACTGCTCCTATACTTTGCCTCCGGACATCTGGTGCTCTACGAACGTCTGGTCCCTCTCATCTGCCCGGACGTCCGGCTCCCTCCGGTCGTCCGGTGTTTCTTTACAGAATGGTTTTTACGGATGTCCGGAACTCTCTGGACGTCCGGTACTTTCACAATAGAACCGTATTTACGGATCTCCGGACTCTCCAGTCGTCCGGGCTCCGGATGTCCAGCCCGTCTCGGACGTCCGTGTCCTATGTACTGGGTCGTGGCTCACTTATTCACAGTGTCCGGTCGTCCGATGATTGTCAGACGTCCGGACCTATTTGTGCCTCCGGACGTCCGATGTTGTCCGAACGTCCGATGTTGTCCGGACGTCCGATGTTGTCCGGACGTCCGACCTATCTTGTGCACTTATGTATCCCAAACGGTCACCTTTCTGCACCCACTATATATATACCTTTCCCTTCCATGGGATAAGGTTGACCATTCACTTTGAGCTTGCCAAGAACACTCTTCACTCTCTCTCTCATTCACCTACACCAAATCCTAGATTCCCAAGTGTTCTAGGAGCATTTGAGAGAAGTTCTCCAATCAAGTGATAGATCCACTCCTTCCCCTTCTTTGCACCAAAGGAATTCGTGATTTGAGCAAGTCTTGAGCTTCTTCCCAACGTTCTTATTACTCTTGGAGGTTGGAGACTCCTAGGCGGTAGGAGTCTTTCGGAGAGGAATCAATCATTGTGATTACCCCCGGAAAGTTTGTAAGGGTTTGGAGATCACCCCAAGGGCTACCACTAGTGGTTGAGACACGCCTCTGTGGTGTTGTCTCAAAGGGAGAATAGGGTGAGCCTTCATGGCATTGGTGTGCCTTCGTGGTAACATCCACCTTGGCATACATACTTGTCTCTCGGAGTTGCGGTTATTCCTAACCCTAACTCTCTACTTGTGGTTACTTGTCTCTTTGCACTTACTTACATCATATTGTGCTTGCTTACTTAAGTGCTTGGGTTACTTGCTTAGTATTTAGTACTCACTTGCAATTTTTAGGCTCACCGTCATATTCCGCACTATTGCCTAAAATTGCTAAGTAATAATTAAAATTTGTAGTTGTACCTATTCACCCCCCCCCCTCTAGGTCCATCTCGATCCTTTCAGTTGTTATGCTAGATCATTGCACATCCTGGTACACTGCTAGAGGCATTCATGTAGAGTCATACTTTGTCCTAGGTATCGAGTTGTAATTTTTATTTTCTTTTGAGTTATAAGTAAATAGAGGTGTGATGATCATCATTATTCATTATTAGAGCATGTCCCAGCGAGGAAAGGATGATGGAAACTATGATTCCCCCACAAGTCGGGATGAGACTCCGGACAATGAGAGAGAGAGAAAAATAAAAAGGAAAAAAAGAAAGAGGAAAATAAAAAGAAGAAAAGAAAAAAAGAAGAAAAGAAAAAAAGAAAAAAAGAGAGAAGGGGCATTGTTACTATCCTTTACCACACTTGTGCTTCAAAGTAGCACCGTGTTTTTCATATAGAGAGTCTCCTATTTAGTCACTTTCATATACTAGTGGGAATTTTTCATTATAGAACTTGGCTTGTATATTCCGATGATGGGCTTCCTCAAATGCCCGAGGTCTTCATGAGCAAGCAAGTCGGATGCACACCCACTTACTTTTCATGTTGAGCTTTCATACACTTATAGCTCTTAGTGCATCCGTTGCATGGCAATCCCTACTCCTCGCATTGATATCAATTGATGGGCATCTCCATAGACCGTTGGTTAGCCGCGTCGATGTGAGACTTTCTTACTTTTTTATCTTCTCTATATTTGCCCCTATCATCATACTCTATTCCACCTATAGTGCTATATCCATGGCTTGTGCTCATGTATTGCATGAGGATTGAAAAAGCTGAAGCACGTAAAAAAATATGAACCAATTGCTCGCCTTATCATTGGGGTTGTACATGATAAATACTTTATGTTAAGAAGACAGAGCATGACAAGACTATATGATTTTGTAGGGATAGCTTTCTTTAGCATTGATATTTTGAAAGACACGATTGTTTGTTGGGATGCCTGAGTATTGATGTCTTTATATCAAATTATAGACTATTGCTTTCAATCACTTATGTGTTAATATTCATGCCATGATTAGATATATGATCAAGTTTATGCTAGGTGGCATTCCACATGAAAAAATATCTTTTTTATCATTTACGTACTCGAGAACAACCAGGAATTAAGCTTCGGGATGCTGATATTTCTCCGTCGTATCTATAATTTTTCATTGCTCCATGCCAATATTATACAACTTTCACATATTTTTGGTAACTTTTTATATGATTTATTGGACTAACCTATTGATCCAGTGCCCAGTGTCAGTTCATGTTTGTTGCATGTTTTTTGTTTCATAGAAAATCCATATCAAACAAAGTCCAAATGCGATAAAAATTTATGGAGAATTGTTTTCGAATATTTATGATTTTTGGGAGGTGGAATCAACACAGACGGGGGGCCACGGTGACCACAACCCATCAGGGCGCGTCGGGCACCCCCTGGCGCGCCCAGGTATCTTGTGCCCTCCTCGAAGGTCGGTTGGGGCCCTTCTTCTGGCGCAAGAAAGATGTTTATGGAAAAAAATTGTGTAAAAAATTCAGCGCAATCAGAGTTACGGATCTCCAGGAATTTAAGAAACGGTGAAGGGCCAGATCTGGGGAGCGCGAAACGGAAGAGAACAAAGAGGGAGATCTAATTTCAGGGCCATGGAACAGAGGGGGAACTCTCCTCCCATCTAGGCGGAGGCCTAGGAATAAGAAGAGGGAGGGGGGCTCTCTCCCTCTCTCTCCCGGTGGCGCTGGAGTGCCGCCGGGGCTAGGATCGTGACGGTAATCTACATCAACAATCTTGCTACCGTCAACACCAACTCTCTCCCCCTCTATGCAGAGGTGTAATACCCATTCTCCCCATTGTAAACTCTACTGAACATGGTTCTCAACTCCATATATTATTTCCCAATGATATTTGGCTATCCTATGATGTTTGACTAGATTCATTTTGTCATGTGGGCTAATCGTGATCTTGGTTGGTATGATCTTTGAATATATTTTATTTATGGTGTTGTCCTACTATGTGTCAGGACCCCGACTCGATGTCACATCGATCTAGCTGGTAACACCTCATATCACTTTGCGGCCTCACGCACGGTATTCCCACGGGTGTCGCCTTACCTTTTCCCGGGACCGTTTGCGCCTTTTGGTTCACGTATATGATAGTGTCGCTAGCATCCATATGATAAAGAGCCCGGGCTGACATGACTAGTCGTAAACCCAAAGTGGCACAAACTTACAAGGACAGGCATCCATGACCCAGCTTCGAACGTGTCGGTCATCAGCAAGTGGGTCCGGGCTGTAGCACTGGGCTAACAGGACTCCGGTAAACCGGGCTGTAGCGGGCTAACAGGACTCCGGTACTCAAAGCGTGACATTTCCCCGAAGGGACAGACACAGGAACGAAGAAGGACACATGCCGGCCAGCCTAAGTGTTCCAGAGCAGTAGCAAGCTACCATGGCTCAGCGGTAACACTAGGAGACATTTCCCGGTAAGAGAGGCTACTAAAGATAAACAACTAGATAGTCAGATCCCACACATACCAAGCATTTCAGTCATACACACAATATGCTCGATATGTGCAAATACAACGAAGCATCACAACATGACTCTACGACACAAGTACTTTATTTAAGGCTCAGTGAGCCATACATAACATACACAAAGGTACGGGTCTCACGACCCAACATACAAGTCATACAGTCATACAAACCAGCAGCGGAAGTAACTTGTCTGAGTACAGACAACTAGTAAAATAAAAGAGGCTTGGAAAGCCTCGCTATACTACGTGGTCCTTCACAAGCTCAGGGTCACCACCTGGGTCTGAAGCCTACTCGTTGATGTCAACGTCTACATAGAACCCATCAGAAGGGGTTGCAGCGTCTTCTGTAAAAATGTAGATTATAGCAACATGAGTACAAAGGTACTCAGCAAGACTTACATCAGATCCTACATACATGCATAGTATCAAGAAGGGTTGGTGGAGTTATTGCAGCAAGCCAGCTTTGACTCTTGGCTAGGCTATCCTACGATACTCCAACTTGAAATGGTTTTGCGCACACGAGTCCACTACTCACCACTTCAATACACTACCGAGGATCCACCTCCGTCTTCCTACGAAAGAGCCATCCTCGGCACTCACACTTATCTTGAGGCTTTTAACAGTTTCCATTTACTTGTCTATGAACTGTATAGGCAACCAAGTAGTCCTTTACCGCGGACGCGGCTATTCGAATAGATCATGTTAACCCTGCAGGGGGTACTTCTTCATACACGCTCTCACCACTTACCGTCGTTTACACGACATGTACTCGGCAACCTTCAAGCGGAAGCCCAACGTGGGTGTCGGCCACGACCTACCTAATCACCTAAGCCTCCAGTCCAGGTTTATCGCCTATTCAGGTTCCATCCGCAGGGAGTCCGGCCGAGGTTTCCCATACGGCCCCGAACGATGTGAACAGGGTTCCCGAGATACCTAACGGGTATTCGGTACACCCGGCCACGTACCTACTGCATCACAGCCCACCCCTACGGTCAGCGCTGTCCACGGCCTCCAGTAGGCTACAAACACCAGAAACTACTTGCAACTCCTGGACGGAGAACTAGGGTGAATAAGAAGTCGAGAGGGTCCATTGGTTTCGGGCCCAATGCATGGTAGTAGCTGATTCTTAAATCACACATACAGATCTCAGTGCTTAAGGTCGGCTTCAATGAAACAACCCACCATGTACTCCTACATGGCCTCTCATCGATACCTTTACCAAATCGTGTTCACCACACCACTCTCATTACCGACATAACATTTCACTCTAGCCCATCACCCAGATGAACCAGACCTGACACGACTCTAAGCATAGCAGGCATAGCAAGGTAGGAACAACACATACATATGGCTCAATCAACTCCTACACATGCTAGTGGGTTTCATCTAGTTACTGTGGCAATGACAGGTCATGCAGAGGAAATGGGTTCAACTACCGTAGCACACAGCAGTTTGAATCGCATTGTCTTAATGCAGTAAAAGAGAGCAGGAGCGAGAACATGGGATTGTATCGATATGATCAAATGGTTGGTTGCTTGCCTGATGGTTCGATGCACTGATACGGTTCTTTGCTAGGGTAATCAGGGTACTCCTCGGGGACAGATCCTGTCGCAAAGGACATCGATACACAAACATCACCAAACAATGTGCAACAATATGATGCATGCATGAAACATGGCAATATGAGTGTGTTGGGCTAATGCAACTAAAACCAGGGGTGTTTGAACAAATTTGAATCAAGGATTCAAATTTCAAATTCAAATATGGCCCTTTAAAGTGCTTTTCCTTGTTCTGCTTAAAACATCAATTTAACTTGTTTGATCATGCATGAAAATAGTACAGATGGGTAGATTGGATTTTTCTGATCATTTTTCATATATAATTTGTCCAATTTGGAGTTACAGAATAAAAGTTATGAATTTTTGAAGTTTAAATAATATTCTGGAATTTCCTGATTTAAATTAATTCCAGAAATATAATTATTGCGTCAGCATGACGTCAGCATGATGTCAGTGGTCAACTGTGGCTGGCTGAGGTCAAACCTGACGTGTGGGGCCCACACGTCAGTGACAGGGGGGGTTAAACAGGATTAAATTAATCCTAATTAGGGGTTAGTGGCGCTGGGGCCCACTGTCAGTGTCAGGGGGGGTTGACTAACAGTAGTTAGCGCTAACCTAACCACCTGGCCGACAGGGCCCACGCGTCAGTGACCCTGGGGGGTCAAACCCCAGGTCGGACAAGTCAAACCCCACCGGCGACATGACGCCGGCGAGGCCCGAGACGGCGGCGAAAGTGCTTTTTGCCATTCCGGCAACCAAATGGACGGCGGAAGGCATCTACGTGTTGCTGAGGTTGAGCCGCGACTATTGGTGGTGGTGGTTGGGCTCGGGGTGGCCGGAGTTGACGGCGGCGAGCTCGGCTGCGGCGGCCGGAGTTCGGGTGCGGTCGGGATCAGTGTTGCAGGGGGTTTGGGGAGGCGTTGGTGCGTGCTGCGTGCTCCTGGTGAGGTGGGGAGCACGATGGTGTGCTCGGTTGGGCGCTACGGCGACCGTGGCCACGACGGCGACATCGCCGGTGGCGTGGAGCTCTCGGCCGAGGTGGGGCTAGGGCCTAGAAGTCGAAAGAGACCAGGGAAGAAGGGGGAAACGATCCGGGGGCTCACCGCGGAGCTGCAGGGATGGTTAGCGGGCTCGGGGACGCGCTGGTGACGGTGAATTCGACGGCGACGACGGTCAGAGCCCGAAGAGGGGAACGGCGACGTGGCGGCGATGCAGGGCTTCCGGGGACCCGTGGAGCGGTGGGGAGGAAGAGGGAGTCGAGGCGGAGCTTCTGAGCTAGTCGGGGGAGCGAGGGGTGGCCGGAGACGATGGCTATGGCGAACGGCGGCGACGGTGGTGTTCGGCCGTGAGAGAGAGAGAGCGAGGGAGAGGAGAGGAGAGCCGGGGGAGAGTGAGAGAGAGCAGGGGGAGAGGCGTGGCGTCGTCCAGGGCGTCGAGCGAGGAGGGGAGGGCAGGCAAGCAGGCGAGCAGGTGGCGTGGCGCGGTGGCGCGCGCGCGCGCCGGCCACACTCCCCTCCCTCTGTCGGGACGAAGACGACAGAGGAGGGAGGTGGTCTGGGCCGGCTGCTGGCTGGGCCAGCCAGCTGGCTGGGCCGCACAGGGAGGAGCCCAGGTAAGCTTCTCCCTTTATATATTTTTCTGTTTTCTGTTTTTATTTAATATATCTGCAACTTTGTTGAATTTAATAAAATACCTAGGCAACTTCAAAAATCACCAAACTACTCCTGGCTCATAGTTGGATTATTTCCAACATGAAACATTTTAGTTTGGAGATATTTGAGCATTTAAATATTTTATATTATTTTAAATGCCCAAATTCAAATATTTATGAATTAATTCAAAAACCCTAAGATGGCCTAGGAAAATGTGCACCATTTTTGGCAGAGGTTCTGAACCAAGACAAAAATGATGGGCATTTTAGAAGGGCATTTCAGGTTCATTGAAAAATTATTTTAGTAACCCTAGTTGGTTTCAGAGGGGACTGGGGGTTCTGTCATCCCCATTTCAAGTTTCTGATGAAAGAGTAAACATGATGCAACACTCTAATGCATGACTAGCTAGGTTGTGACAACTCACCCCCACTCAAAAGAATCTCGTCCCGAGATTTGGGTTCCTCCGGGAAGAAAGCGGGGTACTCGAGTCGAAGACGATCCTCCCTTTCCCAAGTTGCTTCATCCTCAGAATGGTGCGACCATTGAACTTTGAGGAACTTGATGTTGTGGCGTCGGGTGGTACGCTCGGCCTGATCGAGGATACGAATGGGGTACTCTCGATATGTAAGATCATCTTGGAGATCAAGCGTTTCGTGGTCCACTTCACGGATAGGATCCGAGAAGCAACGCCTGAGTTGGGAAACGTGGAAGACATCATGAACTCTGGAAAGGTGCGGAGGTAGTTCCAACTGGTAGGCAACTTCTCCTCGTTTGGCAAGAATGCGAAAAGGTCCAATGTAACGAGGAGCCAATTTGCCTTTGATACCGAAACGATGGGTTCCCTTCAGAGGGGTAACCCGAAGATAAGCCTTCTCGTCAACCTCGAAAGTCATAGCCTTATGTTTTCGGTCATATTGACTCTTTTGACGGGATTGAGCTGTTTTCAACTTTTCACGAACGATACGAACTTGTTCTTCTGCTTCCTGAATCATATCCGGGCCAAAGAATTGTCTTTCCCCGGTCTCTGACCAGTTAAGGGGTGTTCGACATCGTCGTCCATAGAGAACTTCAAAAGGGGCTTTACCCAAGCTAGATTGATAGCTGTTGTTGTAAGCGAATTCGGCAAATGGAAGGCACTTCTCCCAGTCCATTCCGAATGAGATAACAGAGGCTCGAAGCATGTCTTCTAGAATCTGGTTGACGCGTTCCACTTGACCACTCGACTGAGGGTGGAAAGCGGTGCTAAAGGAGAGACGGGTTCCCATAGCATTTTGGAAACTTTCCCAAAATCGAGAGGTGAAAAGACTTCCTCGATCCGAGTTAATTTCCAAAGGAACACCATGGAGAGACACTATTCGGGAGATGTACAACTCTGCCAGCTGACTAGCGGTTATACTCTCACGAACAGGTAGGAAATGGGCTACTTTGGAAAGACGATCGACCACGACGAAAATAGCATTATTCCCTCTCTTGGTCCTGGGAAAACCGGTAATGAAATCCATACCAATTTTATCCCATTTCCATTCAGGAATAGCTAAGGGTTGAAGGGTGCCAGCAGGCCGTTGGTGCTCTGCTTTTACACGACGACAGACGTCGCAATTAGCAATAAACTGAGCAATTTCTCTCTTCATCCTAGTCCACCAGAACCTCTGGCGTAGGTCCTGATACATCTTAGTACTACCGGGATGAATAGTGAGAGGAGATTCATGAGCTTCTTTAAGGATCAACTGCCGTAGATGCTGGTTCTTGGGAACCACTAGACGGTTCTCAAAGTACACAACACCATGATCATTTGTGGAGAAACAACTAGCACCTCCGCTAGCAATGTTCTCTTTGATTTTAGATATTCCCTTATCTCGCTTTTGGGCAGCGATGATTTGATCCGTAAGAGTAGGTTTTGCCACCAAGGTGGAAAGAAAACCTTGAGGTACAATGTGAAGGTTTAGCTTCCGAAATTCCTCATGGAGAAGCGGTTGACTTTGTTGTAACATCAGGTTGTTACAATAAGATTTACGACTTAGCGCATCAGCCATGACGTTGGCTTTCCCTGGGGTGTAGGTTATTCCTAAGTCGAAGTCTGTGATCAATTCAACCCAACGTCTTTGCCTGAGATTCAGATCCGGTTGGGTGAAAATGTACTTCAGACTTTGGTGATCAGTGAATATTTCGCAACGATTACCGAGGAGGTAATGCCGCCAGGTCTTAAGTGCATAGACTACGGCTGCAAGCTCTAGATCATGAGTAGGATAATTCTCCTCATGTGGGTGCAATTGCCGTGAAGCGTAAGCAATTACGTGTCGATCTTGCATGAGAATGCAACCTAGTCCTTGTCGCGAGGCGTCGCAGTAGATAACAAAGTCCTTGGAGAAGTCTGGCGGTACCAGTACGGGAGCAGAAGTCAGGCGTCTTTTCAGTTCCTGAAAGCTGTGCTCACATTGTGGAGTCCATTCGAACTTCTTATCTTTCTTGAGGAGTTCGGTTAGAGGTTTGGCAACTTTGGAGAAGTTCTCGACAAAGCGACGACAATAGCTCGCTAAGCCCAGAAAACTCCGAACTTGCTTGACCGATTCAGGTGGAGTCCAGTTAAGGACGGCTTGAACTCGCTCAGGGTTAACAGCAATACCTTTACCAGAAATTACATGACCCAGATAGGTCACTTCTGACAACCAGAATTCACATTTAGAAAATTTGGCATAAAGGCGATGCTCTCGAAGTTTCTTCAACACTAGCCTTAGATGTTCGGCATGTTCTTCCTTGTTCTTGGAGTAGATGAGTATATCATCGAGATAAACTACGACGAATTTATCCAAATACTCCATGAAGATTGAGTTCATTAACCGAGAAAAGGTGGCTGGAGCGTTGGTTAAACTGAAGGACATGACGGTGTACTCGTATTGGCCATAACGAGTAACAAAGGCCGTTTTAGGAATGTCCCCGTTTCTGATTTTGATTTGATGGTAGCCCAACCTCAAATCCATCTTGGAGAAGACTGAGGATCCAGCGAGCTGATCATACAGGTCGTTGATCCTGGGAAGCGGGTATTTGTTCTTGATTGTGACCAAGTTGACAGGTCGGTAATCTACAACCATCCGGTCCGTACCATCCTTTTTCTTGACGAATAGGACGGGGCAAGCCCACGGAGATGAGCTAGGTCGAATGAAACCCTTTTTCAAGGACTCATCGAGTTGTTTCTTAAGCTCGGCTAGTTCTAGGGGTGCCATCTTATAAGGTCTTCTAGCAATCGGAACGGTTCCTGGAATGAGGTCTATTACAAACTCAACATCCCTGTCAGGTGGAACACCTGGCAATTCCTCTGGAAAGACATCCGGGAAGTCACGGACTACCGGAACGTCCTCAAGGTCTGGCAAAGGGCTGGCGTTAAGAGAATATAATTGTCGCTTGGCTATTCGGGTCAAGACATTAACTATCTTTCCCGAAGGATGGGTGAGTTGAACAGTCCTAGAGAAGCAATCAATTTTGGCTTGATGAGCTGACATCCAGTCCATACCCAAAATGATATTAATATCTGAAGATTTAAGGGCTATCAAAGACGCAAGGAAAACAAGTTTGTCGACTTGGATTTCATTTCCATAACTTACCCTAGAGGTCTGCCATCTAGACCCAGGGGTAGAGATTTCCATAGTGGATGGCAAGTCACAAAATGCAACGTTATGCAAACGAGCATAATTTTCAGATATAAAGGAATGAGAGGCTCCTGTATCGAAAAGGACAGATGCCGGGTGGCAATTAACAAGAAGCGTACCGAGAACGACGTTGGGATCCTCTTGAGCTTCTTCGGCAGAGACACAGTTGACATGGCCACGTGAAGCGGTGACCGGCTTGGCATGAAACACTTTCCCTGTCGGCTTGCCACGGCCAACAGCTTTAGCAGATTGATTGGGGTTGGTCTGGGGACACTCACGCATATAGTGACCAGATTCCCCACACTTGAAACAAGTCACGGAACTGGTACGTGGAGGAACATTATTGGTTGGACCCCCATAGGGCTTGGCTGGAGCAGACTGTTGAACGGGGCGAGGCGCCTGGAAAGATGGCCTCGGTGTGAACCTGGGTGGTAGGGCGGTGTTGGGCACCCACACGCGGCGCTTCTGAGGACCAGCACCGGATGAGGAACCCGTGTCACGTCCATGCTTGCGTGTTGCGTCATAGTCAGTCTGACCAGTTTCAGCATTGATGGCTTTGTTGACAAGTTTCGAGAAAGATGTACACTCATGCAGACGGAGGTCGCGGCGAAGCTCAGGACTAAGGCCCTTACGAAACCTTGCTTGCTTCTTGGCGTCAGTAGACACTTCCTCAGTTGCATATCGGGCGAGATTACCAAACTCCCTGCTATAGGCATCTACAGAAAGTCGGCCTTGGGTGAAACTGCAAAATTCTTCACGTTTACGGTCCATGAGACCCTCCGGAATGTGATGTTCACGGAAAGCCTCGCTGAACTCAGCCCAAGTTGTGACATGGCCCGCTGGGCGCATAGCTCCATAATTCTCCCACCATAGACTGGCGGGGCCTTCAAGATGATATGCAGCAAAGGTGACCTTGTCAGCCTCCGCTACCAGCGCGGAACGCAGTTTGTGAGAGATACTGCGAAGCCAGTCATCAGCGTCGAGAGGCTCGACGGAGTGGTGGAACGTGGGTGGATGCAATTTGATAAAATCACTGAGTGACACCACGTTAGCCCTCTGATGGTGTGCTGTATTCTGTTCAATACGCTCCAACAAACGGTTTGTCTCCCGCTTGTTTCTCTCAGCTTCCATCATCACCTCGGCTAGTGAAGGAGGATGAGGCAGATTTTCATTCCTGGCTTCACTGCCTTCGGCCTGCTCTTGGGAAGCAGGGTTAGCGCGCGTGTTGACCATCCTAGGTGGACAAGACAATGATTTAGTTAGGATGGTAAAATTCCGACATAGGATATAGAATGTAAGGAATAACTCGAAATGCAAGATGATCATCCGTATGACATGGTAGATACAGCAACTGCTTCTTTTATTCCATCGTCATACACACCATACAGGGTTTAGTACAAGACCAAACAAGTACTATTACGGTGGAAAGAGGATTACATCTCATCGGAGGCATTCCAAGCTCCTATACATTATTTTTCTACATCTCCGGAAAGAGTACAAACTAGGTCATATCCCACGAGTCACGCGGGACGATAGACGACACAGCTAGTGCGAACTAGTGATACTACCACTAACTCAGACCGATCCGTAGTAGTCCTCGTAGAAGTCACCTCCATAGCCTGGAAGCTCAACATGTTCATCCGGAAACAGACGATCTCGCGGAGCTTGTGGACCATAGGGGCTAGGATGAGGCCTAGGACCAACAAACGGTGGCCTGCGGGGACCGCGAGGTGGGGTGATGCCTCCTACATCACGCCAAACCATCACGTCTGGCAGAGCAGATCTCACAGGATAGAGATCGCGCATATCTGAATATCCAGCTTGCACCGCCGGTGCGAACCGAGTCAAAGTGGCCCAGTGGTCAGCACGGGTGTTGAAGAGCTCTAGCCTTAAGGCCCGATTTTCACGGTCCTTATCCTCGAGCATCTCAGCAGTGGTGCGAGTCCGTGAATCCTCCTGAGTGGAGTCAGCATAGATAGCCTGGAGATACCCTTGTGCTCCCGGAAGTGATCCTGGCATATACCGGAAATCAGAGTCCCGAAATAACCCAGATCTGACTCGCATAATGGTCATCATAGAGTAGGCGGCGTCCTGCACAGCCATCTCAATAGTAACCCCGAGTCCATAGGAGCAGTGAAGAGGCTCGGTGGATCCAGGATAAGATGGAAATATCCTGACAGTGCAGAGATACTGGCTTTGATTAAAATCTCGGAATTGCTCTTCGACCGTGTACTTGGGATACCAGCGGTATCCAGCCTCAGTCATTACCCTGACCAACTTAGCAGTATGGCCGGGTACATCTAGGCATCGAGTCAGGCGAACCACTTGATTGAGGTCGCGAGTGGCCATCTGAAAGCACAATCATAATGCAAAGGCATTAGAATTTCTAGCAAAATTTCGGCAGCATAACAGCTGTAAATGCTCAAAAAGGATATTGAGACATTTGACAAAGGATTTCGTACACACTCATCATCATCATATCAAAGTTCTGAAACCATTCTGGCAACATAATGTGGTAGTAGAACTGAACTAGGCTGGTAACCATCAAACTTATAAGGTACTACTGATTAGTAACACGTGATCCTGATAGAGGAACAGATCCTAATTCCTTAACCCCCGGTGGAAGAATGGACTGACTCAGATCAGAATGTCATAAGATAAAGGAGTAAAAAGAGCCTTACGTTCCAACCCACAAACAATTCCCCTACATATAACTAAAGAATTTCTAGACTCAACATCGACCAGTTTGGCTTGGAGAACCTACAGGCAGTCCGGCTCTGATGCCAACGCTGTCAGGACCCCGACTCGATGTCACATCGATCTAGCTGGTAACACCTCATATCACTTTGCGGCCTCACGCACGGTATTCCCACGGGTGTCGCCTTACCTTTTCCCGGGACCGTTTGCGCCTTTTGGTTCACGTATATGATAGTGTCGCTAGCATCCATATGATAAAGAGCCCGGGCTGACATGACTAGTCGTAAACCCAAAGTGGCACAGACTTACAAGGACAGGCATCCATGACCCAGCTTCGAACGTGTCGGTCATCAGCAAGTGGGTCCGGGCTGTAGCACTGGGCTAACAGGACTCCGGTAAACCGGGCTGTAGCGGGCTAACAGGACTCCGGTACTCAAAGCGTGACATTTCCCCGAAGGGACAGACACAGGAACGAAGAAGGACACATGCCGGCCAGCCTAAGTGTTCCAGAGCAGTAGCAAGCTACCATGGCTCAGCGGTAACACTAGGAGACATTTCCCGGTAAGAGAGGCTACTAAAGATAAACAACTAGATAGTCAGATCCCACACATACCAAGCATTTCAGTCATACACACAATATGCTCGATATGTGCAAATACAACGAAGCATCACAACATGACTCTACGACACAAGTACTTTATTTAAGGCTCAGTGAGCCATACATAACATACACAAAGGTACGGGTCTCACGACCCAACATACAAGTCATACAGTCATACAAACCAGCAGCGGAAGTAACTTGTCTGAGTACAGACAACTAGTAAAATAAAAGAGGCTTGGAAAGCCTCGCTATACTACGTGGTCCTTCACAAGCTCAGGGTCACCACCTGGGTCTTAAGCCTACTCGTTGATGTCAACGTCTACATAGAACCCATCAGAAGGGGTTGCAGCGTCTTCTGTAAAAATGTAGATTATAGCAACATGAGTACAAAGGTACTCAGCAAGACTTACATCAGATCCTACATACATGCATAGTATCAAGAAGGGTTGGTGGAGTTATTGCAGCAAGCCAGCTTTGACTCTTGGCTAGGCTATCCTACGATACTCCAACTTGAAATGGTTTTGCGCACACGAGTCCACTACTCACCACTTCAATACACTACCGAGGATCCACCTCCGTCTTCCTACGGAAGAGCCATCCTCGGCACTCACACTTATCTTGAGGCTTTTAACAGTTTCCATTTACTTGTCTATGAACTGTATAGGCAACCAAGTAGTCCTTTACCGCGGACGCGGCTATTCGAATAGATTATGATAACCCTGCAGGGGTGTACTTCTTCATACATGTTTCCACCACTTAGCGTCTGCACACGACATGTGCTCGGCAGACTTCAAGCGAAATCCGACGTGGGTGTAGACCACGACCTACCTAAACACTTAAGCCTCTAGTCCAGGTTTATCGCCTATTCAGGTTCCATCCGCAGGGAGTCCGGCCGAGGTTTCCCATACGGCCCCGAACGATGTGAACAGGGTTCCCGAGATACCTAACGGGTATTCGGTACACCCGGCCACGTACCTACCGCATCACAGCCCACCCCTACGGTCAGCGCTGTCCACGGCCTCCAGTAGGCTACAAACACCAGAAACTACTTGCAACTCCTGGACAGAGAGCTAGGGTGAATAAGAAGTCGAGCGGGGTCATATTTCAGGGCCCAATGCATGGTAGTAGCTGTATCTTAAATCACGCATACAGATCTCAGTGCTTAAGGTCGGCTTCAATGAAACAACCCACCATGTACTCCTACATGGCCTCTCATCGACACCTTTACCAAATCGTGTTCACCACACCGCTCTTATTACCGACATGATCATTTCACTCCAGCCCATCACCCAGATGAACCAGACCTGACACGACTCTAAGCGTAGCAGGCATAGCAAGGTAGGAACAACACATACATATGGCTCAATCAACTCCTACACATGCTAGTGAGTTTCATCTAGTTACTGTGGCAATGACAGGTCATGCAGAGGAAATGGGTTCAACTACCGTAGCACACAGCAGTTTGAATCACGTTGTCTTAATGCAGTAAAAGAGAGCAGGAGCGAGAACATGGGATTGTATCGATATGATCAAATGGTTGGTTGCTTGCCTGATGGTTCGATGCACTGATACGGTTCTTCGCTAGGGTAATCAGGGTACTCTTCGGGGACAGAACCTGCCGCAGAGAGCACCGATACACAAGCATTACCAAACAGTATGCAACAATATGATGCATGCATGAGACATGGCAAAATGAGTGTATTGGGCTAATGCAACTAAAACCAGGGGTGTTTGAACAAATTTGAATCAAGGATTCAAATTACAAATTCAAATATGGCCTTTTAAAGTGCCTTTTCTTGTTCTGCTTAAAACATCAATTTAACTTGTTTGATCATGCATGAAAATAGTACAGATGGATAGATTGGATTTTTCTGATCATTTTTCATATATAATTTGTCCAATTTGGAGTTACAGAATAAAAGTTATGAATTTTTGAAGTTTAAATAATATTCTGGAATTTCCTGATTTAATTTAATTCCAGAAATATAATTATTGCGTCAGCATGACGTCAGCATGACGTCAGTGGTCAACTGTGGCTGGCTGAGGTCAAACCTGACGTGTGGGGCCCACACGTCAGTGACAGGGGGGGTTAAACAGGATTAAATTAATCCTAATTAGGGGTTAGTGGCGCTGGGGCCCACTGTCAGTGTCAGGGGGGGTTAAACAGTAGTTAGCGCTAACCTAACCACCTGGCCGACAGGGCCCACGCGTTAGTGACCCTGGGGGGGTCAAACCCCAGGTCGGACAAGTCAAACCCCACCGGCGACATGACGCCGGCGAGGCCCGAGACGGCGGCGAAAGTGCTTTTTGCCATTCCGGCAACCAAATGGACGGCGGAAGGCATCTACGTGTTGCTGAGGTTGAGCCGCGACTATTGGTGGTGGTGGTTGGGCTCGGGGTGGCCGGAGTTGACGGCGGCGAGCTCGGCTGCGGCGGCCGGAGTTCGGGTGCGGTCGGGATCAGTGTTGCAGGGGGTTTGGGGAGGCGTTGGTGCGTGCTGCGTGCTCCTGGTGAGGTGGGGAGCATGATGGTGTGCTCGGTTGGGCGCTACGGCGACCGTGGCCACGACGGCGACATCGCCGGCGGCGTGGAGCTCTCGGCCGAGGTGGGGCTAGGGCCTAGAAGTCGAAAGAGACCAGGGAAGAAGGGGGAAACGATCCGGGGGCTCACCGCGGGGATGGTTAGCGGGCTCGGGGACACGCTGGTGACGGTGAATTCGACGGCGACGACGGTCGGAGCCCGAAGAGGGGAACGGCGACGTGGCGGCGATGCAGGGCTTCCGGGGAGCTGTGGAGCGGTGGGGAGGAAGAGGGAGTCGAGGCGGAGCTTCTGAGCTAGTCGGGGGAGCGAGGGGTGGCCGGAGACGATGGCTATGGCGAACGGCGGCGGCGGTGGTGTTCGGCCGTGAGAGAGAGAGAGAGCGAGGGAGAGGAGAGGAGAGCCGGGGGAGAGTGAGAGAGAGCAGGGGGAGAGGCGTGGCGTCGTCCAGGGCGTCGACCGAGGAGGGGAGGGCAGGCGAGCAGGTGGCGTGGCGCGGTGGCGCGCGCGCGCGCCGGCCACACTCCCCTCCCTCTGTCGGGACGAAGACGACAGAGGAGGGAGGTGGGCTGGGCCGGCTGCTGGCTGGGCCAGCCAGCTGGCTGGGCCGCACAGGGAGGAGCCCAGGTAAGCTTCTCCCTTTATATATTTTCTGTTTTCTGTTTTTATTTAATATATCTGCAACTTTGTTGAATTTAATAAAATACCTAGGCAACTTCAAAAATCACCAAACTACTCCTGGCTCATAGTTGGATTATTTCCAACATGAAACATTTTAGTTTGGAGATATTTGAGCATTTAAATATTTTATATTATTTTAAATGCCCAAATTCAAATATTTATGATTTAATTCAAAAACCCTAGGATGGCCTAGGAAAATGTGCACCACTTTTGGTAGAGGTTCTGAACCAAGGCAAAAATGATGGGCATTTTAGAAGGGCATTTCAGGTTCATTGAAAATTATTTTAGTAAACCCTAGTTGGTTTCAGAGGGGACTGGGGGTTCTTTCATCCCCATTTCAAGTTTCTGATGAAAAGTAAACATGATGCAACACTCTAATGCATGACTAGCTAGGGTGTGACACTATGCCCTCTGTCTCGCGCAAACTTGAGGGGTCCCCGCTGTAGGGTGTTGCAATATGTTCATGATTCGCTTATGGTGGGTTGCGAGAGTGACAGAAGCTTAAACCCAAGTAGGTGGGTTGTTGCGTATGGGATAAAGAGGACTTGATACTTAATGATATGGCTGGGTTTCACGACCTTAATGATATTTAGTAGTTGCGGATGCTTGCTAAAGTTCCAACCATAGGTGCATATGATCCAAGTAGATAAAGTATGGTATCTCATGCCTCTCCCTCATATAAAATTACAAGAATGATTACCGGTACTTGTTATCGATTGCCTAGGGACAAATGACTTTCTTGTTGACAGAAGCTATCCACTTTTATTACCTTGCGATTTATTCGTAGTTTTATTCTCGCAAAGTACTCGTAGTTTTATTCTCGCAAAATAGTTTCATACTTGTTCTAGGTAAAGCAAACAATAAGTGTGCATAGAGTTGTTTCAGTGGTCGATAGAACTTGAGGGGATATTTGTTCTACCTTTAGCTTCTCGTTGGATTCGACACTCTTATCTATCGAAGAAGGCTACAAATGATCCCCTATACTTTTGGGTTATCACATAATCACTAGCATCACACATAGTTTCAAAAGGCAAGTTCCAATCAGGTGGTTGAACAATAGGTGCAGAAGTTAAGACTTTATTAAGTGTTTAAAAGGCTTCTACACAGTCATCATCATAAACAAATGGAACATTCTTTTGTAAAAGATTTGTAAGAGGCCTAGAACTTTTAGAGAAGTCTTTAATAAACCTCCTATAGAAAACAGCATGACCGAGGAAACTACGAATACCTTTAATATCTTTCTTCAATATATGTAGCTAGCTCTCTATTGCTTTATTGCAATCTGCTCCGCTACTTCTCTCTGTTCTCAGCAGCCCGCAGGATTTTTCTAGTCTCAAAGTCCTACTAGAACTCCCGCGCTTAGGAAATGGAATTTTCTCAATTGCATCAACTTTAGCTTTATCCACCTCAATACCTCGTTCAGAAATTTTATGCCCCAAGACAGTACCTTCATTAACCATAAAGTGACACTTCTCCCAATTCAAGACAAGATTAGTTTGCTCACATCTCTGCAAAACTCAATCAAGGTTGCTCAAGCAATCATCAAAAGAAGTTTCATAAATAGAAAAATCATCCATGAAAACCTCAACAATCTTTTCACAAAAATTAGAGAATATAGTAGTGATACATCTCTGAAAGGTAGTAGGTGCATTGCATAAACCAAAAGGCATACGTCTATAAGCATAAGTTTCAAAAGGACAAGTAAAGGTGGTTTTCTCTTGATCAGGTTATGAAACGGGTATTTTAGAAAAACCAGAATATCCATCCAGAAAACAAAAGTGTATGTGCTTAGATAATCTTTCCAACATTTGATCAATAAAAGGCAAAGGGTAATGATCCTTTCTCGTTGCTTTATTTAATTTTCTAAAATCAATTACCATTCTATAGCCAGTAACAATTCTTTGTGGAATAAGTTCATTTTATCATTAGGAACAACAGTAATACCTCCCTTCTTAGGGACACAATGAACGGGACTTACCCATCTACTATCAACTATGAGATAGATTATACCTGCTTCCAGAAGCTTTAGTATTTCAGTTCATACCACTTCTTTCATCTTAGGATTCAAACGTCGTCGATGATCAACAACAAGTTTAGCACCAGGTTCCATATTAATCTTGTGCTGGCAGAGACTGGGACTAATGCCATTAAGATCATCAAGAGTATATCCAAAGGCAGCATGGTGCTTCTTCAGAATTTTCAATAATCATTCTTCTTCATGGTCTAGAAGGTTAGCACTAATAATAATAGGATATATCTTTTTCTCATCCAGATAAGCATATTTCAAAGTGTCAGACAACTATTTTAATTCAAACACGGGATCATCTTTAGGTGGCGGAGGACCTCCAGGAGTTTCAATAGGAAAATTATGTTTTAGCAGGGCCGTTGTTCAAAGAAAAATTTATCTATTTCATTTCTTCCATGCATATGCATATCATTTTCACGGTCTAGCAAATATTGTTCTAGTGGATCAGTAGGAGGCACGGCATTAGAAGCAAGACCAATTATTTCATCCTTATTAGGTAATTCTTTCTTATGAGGTTGTCTACTAAACTTAGAGAAACTAAATTCATGAGACTCATCACCAAAGCTAACACCGACAGTTTGTTTATGACAATCTATAGTAGCATTGGCAGTGTTCAAGAAAGGTCTACCAAAGATAATGGGACAAAAGTCATCTTGTGGGGAACCAAGAACAATAAAATTAGTAGGATATTTTATTTTCCTACACAATACTTCAACATCTCTAATAATCCCAAGTGGTGTGATAGTGTCTCTATTAGCAAGTTTAAAAATAACATCTATGTCTTCTATTTTAGCTGGTGCTATGTCATTCATAATTTCTTGATATAAGGTAAAAGGAATAGCACCCACGCTAGCACCTAAGTCACATAAACCATGATAACAATGATATCCTATTTTAACTGAGACAATAGGCATGCCAACAACATGTCTATGTTTATCTTTTTCATCGGGTTTAGCAATTCTAGCAGCATCATCACAGAAGTAAATAACATGCCATCAATATTTTGTGCCAGGAGATCTTTAACCATAGCAACACTAGGTTCTACTTTAATTTGTTCAACGGGTTTGGGTGCTCTAATATTACTTTTTCGAACCACAGTTGAGACCTTAGCATGTTCCTTCATCATAACAGGGAAAGGTGGGTTTTCAGTATAAGTAGTAGGCACAACTGGATAAACATTGTAAATAATAGTTTCATCTTTGGTTCTTTAATTTCTTATTTGATAGGGGGGTGATATTTAAACCACTTATATTTAGGGAGATCAACATGAGTAGCAAAAGATTCACAAAAGGAGGCTACTATCTTAGAGTCAAGTCCATATTTAGTGTTAAACTTGTGAAAAGCATCGGTGTTCATAAAAGATTTAACACAATCAAACTCAAACTTAATACCTGACTCTTTACCTTTGTCGAGTTCCCAATCTTCATAGTTGCATTTAATTCTTTCTAAAAGATCCCACCAGAATTCAATAGTCTTCTTCATAAAAGAAGCAGTACAAGAAGTATCAAGCATGGATTGATCATCATGAGAAAGTCGGGCATAAAAACTCTGAATAATAATTTCTCTAGAGAGATCATGATTGGGGCATGAATATAACATTGACTTCAGCCTCCCCCAAGCTAGAGCGATACTTTCTCCTTCACGAGGCCAAAAATTATATATATAATTCCGATCACGATGAATTATATGCATAGGATAAAATTTTTGGTGAAATTCCAATTTCAATCGATTCCAATTCCAAGATCCAATATCATTGCATAGCCTATACCATGTCAATTCTTTTCTCTTCAAAGATAAAGGGAAAACCTTCTTCTTAGCTTCATCTCCGAATAAACCTACAAGCTTAAATAATCCACAAATCTCATCCGCATATATCAAGTGCATATCAGGATGTTCAGTTCCCTCTCCTGCATAAGGATTAGCTAGCAGTTGTTTATCATACCCAAAGGAATTTCATAACCAATATTTTCAATAGGTGCAGTAGGTTGAGGGGAAACTAATTTTGGTTTTGGTTGAGGTGGAGATACACCGAACAAACCCTTCAAAGGATGATTCTCCATAGTAACAAGTAACAATAAATTTCAGCACATAGTAATAATTTTTCCTTACCAATTTCCACTTACCAAGAGCACTTCACTCCTTGGAAATGGTGCTAGAAAAGAGTCTTGATGACCCACAAGTATAGGGGATCAATCTTAGTCCTTTCGATAAGTAAGAGTGTCGAACCTAACAAGGAGCAGAAGGAAATGACAAGTGGTTTTCGTCATGGTATTTTCTGCAAGCACTGAAATTGTCGGTAACAGGTAGTTTGATAGCAAGATAATTTGTAATGAGAAATTAACGGTAACTGTAAATGAAGTGCATCAAGGTAGCCCAATCCTTTTGTGGCAAAGGGGAAAAAATGGTCACTTATAATAGGCAAAGCGTTCTTGAGGGTACTGATACGTCCATTTTGCATCTTGTTTACCTACTGTTATTTATGTTGTTTTATTGCATAGTAATGCTTTTTGGAGTAATTCTAATGCCTTTTCTCTCATAATATGCAAGGTACACACAAAGGGGGAGAATTCCGGCATCTCGAAACCTGGACCTAAAAAAGCTACATCAGGCTACCTATTCTGCACAACTCCAAATGAACTGAAACTTCACAAGGAATTTTTATGGAATAAATGAGAATTATTGGAGCCAATGAGTACCAAAGGGGGCCCACCAGGTGGGCACAACCCACCTGGGTGCGCCAGAGAGCCCAGGAGCGCCCTGGTGGGTTGTGCTCCCCTTGGCCCACCTCCGGTGCCCCTCCTCTGGTACATAAGTCATTTTGACCTAGAAAAGATAAGGATAGGACTTTTGGGATGAGGGCCGCCGTCTCTAGGCGGAACTTGGGTAGGAGCACTTTTGCCCTCCGGTAGAGCGATTCTGCCGGGGAAGTTCCCTCCCAGAGGGGGAAATCATCATCATCATCATCACCAACAACTCTCCCATCTTGGGGAGGTCAATATCCATCAACATCTTCAAAAGCACCATCTCCTCTCAAACCCTAGTTCATCTCTTGTGTTCAATCTCTGTACCGAACTATAGATTGGTGCTTGTGGGTGACTAGTAGTGTTGATTACATCTTGTAGTTGATTACTATATGGTTTATTTGGTGGAAGATTATATGTTCAAATCCATTATGTTATTTAATACCCCTCTGATCTTGAGCATGATTATAATTTGTGAGTAGTTACTTTTGTTCTTGAGGTCACGGGAGAAATCATGTTACAAGTAAGCATGTGAACTTGATATGTGTTCGGTATTTTGATGATATATAAGTTGTGATTCCCTTGGTGGTGTCATGTGAACGTCGAATACATTACACCATGTTTGTGCCTAAGGGAATGCATTGTGGAGTAGTTATCAAATGATGGGTTGCGAGAGTGACAGAAGCTTAAACCGTAGTTTATGCGCTATTCCGTAAGGGGCCGATTGGATCCAAAAGTTTAATGCTATGGTTAGAATTTATTATTAATACTTTTATCATAGTTGCGGATGCTTGCGAGGGGTTTAATCATAAGTAGGAGGTTTGTAAAAGTAAGACCAGCACCTAAGCACCGGTCCACCCACATACCAAATTATCAAAGTAGCGAACATGAATCGAACCAACAAGATGAAAATGACTAGATGAAATTCTTGTGTACCCTCAAGAACACTTTGCTTATCATAAGAGACCGTTTTGGCCTGTCCTTTTCCTCAAAAGGATTGGGCTACCTTGCTGCACTTTTTTTACTACTACCGTTACTTGCCCGTTACAAATTATCTTTGCATCAAACTACTTTGTTACTTACAATTTCAGCACTTGCAGACATTACCTTGTTGAAAACCACTTGTCATTTCCTTCTGCTCCTCGTTGGGTTCGACACTCTTACTTATCAAAAAGGCTACAATTGATCCCATATACTTGTGGGTCATCAAGATCTTTTCTGGCACCGTTGCCAGGGAGTGAAGCGCTCTTGGTAAGTGGAAATTGGTAAGGCAAAATTATTACTACGTGGTAAAATTTATTGTCACTTGTTAGTATGGAAAACAATCCTTTGAGGGTTTTGTTCAGGGTATCTTCACCTCGACCAGAACCACAATTAGTTACCCTCAACCTACTGCACCTACTGAAAATATTTAATATGAAATTCATTCGGGTATGGTAGAACAACTGTTAGCTAATACTTATGCAGGAGATGGAACCGAACATCCTCATATGCATTTGATATATGTGGATGAAATTTGTGGATTATTTAAGCTTGCAGTTTACCCGGAGATGAAGCTGGGAAGAAGCTTTTCCCTTTATCTTTGAAGGGAAAGGCATTTACATGGTATAGGCTATGCGATGATATTGAATCTTGGAACTAGAATTGATTGAAATTGGAATTCTATCAAAAAAATTATCCTATGCATCTAGTTCATCATGATCAGAATTATATATATAATTTTTGGCCTCGTAAAGGAGAAAGTATCGCTCTAGCTTGGGGAAGGCTTAAGTCAATGTTATATTCATGCCCCAATCATTATCTCTCAAGACAAATTATTATTCAGAGTTTTTATGCTCGGCTTTCTCGTAATGATCAATCCATGCTCGATACTTCTTGTACTGGTTCTTTTATGAAGAAGACTACTGAATTCCGGTGGGATCTTTTAGAAAGAATTAATGCAACTCTGAAGATTGGGAACTCGACGAAGGTAAAGAGTCAGGTATTTAGCCTAAGTTTGATTGTGTTAAATCTTTTATGAATACCGATGCTTTTCAAAAGTTTAGCACTAAATATGGACTTGACTTTGAGATAGTAGCTTCCTTTTGTGAATCTTTTGCTAGTCAGGTTGATCTTCCTAAAGAGAAGTGGTTCAAATATCACCCACCAATTAAAGAAGAAATTGAAGAACCGGTAAAATCTAAAGAAGAAACTATCATTTATAATGTTGATCCAGTTGTTCCCACTGCTTATATTGAAAAACCACCTTTCCCTGTTAGGATGAAGGAACATGCTAAAGTTTCAACTGTGGTCAACAAAAGTTATATTAGGACGCTTAAACGAGCTGAACAAATCAAAGTAGAACCTAGTATTGCTATGGTTAAAGATCTCTTGGTCGATAATATTGATGGGCATGTTATTTACTTCTGTGATGAAGCTACTAGAATTGCCAAACCCGATGAAAAAGATAAACATAGACCTGTTGTTGGCATGCCTATTGTCTCACTTAAGATAGGAGATTACTGTTATCATGGTTTATGTGACATAGGTGCTAGCGTGAGTGATATTCCTTTTACCTTATATCAAGAAATTATGAATGACATAGCACCCACTGAAATAGAAGACATATATGTTACTATTAAGCTTGCTAATAGAGGATACTATATCACCAATTGGGATTGTTAGAGATGTTGAAGTCTTGTGTGGGAAAATAAAATACCCTAATGATTTTCTTGTTCTTGGCTCCCCACAAGATGACTTTTGTCCCATTATCTTTGGTAGACCTTTCTTGAACACCGTTAATGCTAAAATAGATTATGAGAAACAAATTGTCGGTGTTAGCTTTGGTGATGAATCTCATGAGTTTAATTTTTCTAAGTTTAGTAGAAAACCTCATAAGAAAGATTTGCCTAGTAAGGATGAAATTATTGGTCTTGCTTCTATTGATGTACCTCCTACTGATCCCTTAGAACAATATTTGCTAGACCATGAAAATAATTTGCATATGCATGAAAGAAATGAAATATATAGAATCTTGTTCAGACAACAACCTCTGCTTAAACACAATCTGCCTATTGAAACTCTAGGAGGTCGTCCTCCACCTAAAGGTGATCCCATGTTTGAATTAAAACAATTGCCAGACACTTCCAAATATGCTTATCTTGATGAGAAAAAGATATATCATGTTATTATTAGTGCTAACCTTTCAGAACAAGAAGAAGAAAGATTATTGAAAGTTTTACAGAAGCACCGAGCTACTATTGGATATACTCTTGATGATCTTAAGGGCATTAGTCCCACTCTATGCCAGCACAAGATTAATATAGAACCTGGCGCTAAAACCTTATTTGATCACCAACGTCGATTAAATCCAAAGATGAAAGAAGTGGTAAGAACGAAAATATTGGAACTTCTGGAAGCAGGTATAATCTATCCTATAGCTGATAGTAGATGGGTAAGCCTTGTTTATTGTGTCCCTAAGAAGGGAGGTATTACTGTTGTTCCTAATGATAAGAATGAACTTATTCCACAAAGAATTGTCACAAGCTATAGAATGACAATTGATTTTAGAAAAATTAAACAAAGCAACTAGAAAAGATCATTACCCTGTGCCTTTTATTGATCAAATGCTAGAAAGATTATCTAAGCACACACATTTTTGCTTCCTTGATGGATATTCAGGTTTTTCACAAATACCTGTTTCTCAGCCTGATCAAGAAAAGACCACTTTTACTTGTCCTTTTGGAACTTATGCATATAGACATATGCCTTTTGGTTTATGCAATGCACCTGCTACCTTTCAAAGATGTATGACTGCTATATTCTCTGATTTTTGTGAAAAGATTGTTGAGATTTTCATGGATGACTTTTCTGTTTATGGGAAGTCTTTTGATGATTGTTTAAGAAATCTTGATCGAGTTTTGCAGAGATGTGAGCAAACAAATCTTATCTTGAATTGGTAGAAGTGCCACTTTATGGTTAACGAAGGTATTGTCTTGGGCCATAAAATTTCTGAAATAGGTATTGAAGTGGACAAAGCCAAGGTTGATGCAATTGAGAAAATGATATGTCCTAAAGATATCAAAGGTATTCGTAGTTTCCTTGGTCATGATGGTTTCTATAGGAGATTTATCAAAGACTTTTTTGAAATTTCTAGGCCTCTTACAAATATTTTGCAAAAGGATATCCCCTTTGTTTTTGATGATGATTGTTTAGAAGCCTTCAAAACACTCAAGAAAGCCTTCATTTATGCACCTATTGTTCAACCACCTGATTGGAACTTGCCTTTTGAAATTATGTGTGATGCTAGTGATTATGTTGTTGGTGTCGTTCTAGGACAAAGAGTTGATAATAAACTAAATGTTATCCACTATGCTAGTAAAACTTTAGACACTGCTCAATGAAATTTTGCTACTACTGAAAAAGAATTCTTAGCAGTGGTGTTTTCTTGTGATAAATTTAGATCCTACATTGTTGATTCCAAAGTGATTGTTCACACCGATCATGCTACTATAAAATATCTTATGGAAAAGAAAGATGCTAAACCTAGAATCATTAGGTGGGTTCTTCTACTACAAGAATTTGATTTGCATATCACTAATAGAAAAGGAGCGGAGAACCCCATAGATGATAACCTATCTAGGCTTGAAAATATTCTTGATGACCCACAACCTATTAATGATAGTTTTCCTGATGAACAGTTAGCTACAACAAATGTTTCGAATAGTACACCTTGGTATGCTGACTATAGCTAATTATATTGTTGCTAAATTCATACCACCTAGCTTCACTTACCAACAAAAGAAAAAATTATTCTATGATTTAAGACATTACTTTTGTGATGACCCACATCTTTATAAAGGAGTAGATGGTATTATTAGACGTTGTGTACCTGAGCATGAACAGGAACAAATCCTACGGAAATGTCACTCCAAAGCTTACGGAGGACATCATGCGGGAGATAGAACTACTCATAAGGTATTGCAATCTGGGTTTTATTGGCCTACTCTCTTCAAGGATACTCGTAAGTTAATCTTATCTTATGACGAATGTCAAAGAATAGGTAATGTCGGTAAGCATCAAGAAATGCCTATGAATTATTCACTCGTTGTTGAACCATTTGATGTTTGGGGATTTGATTTCATGGGACCTTTTCCTTCCTCTAATGGGTATACTCATATTTTGGTCGTTGTTGATTATGTTACTAAGTGGGTAGAAGCTATTCCAACCAGTAGTGTTGATCACAACACCTCTATTAAAATGCATAAGGAAGTTATTTCCCAAGATTTGGAGTCCCTAGATATTTAATGACTGATGATGGTTCATACTTTATTCATGGTGCTTTCCGTAAAATGCTGGCAAAGTATGATGTTAACCATAGAATTGCATCACCCTATCATACTCAGTCTAGCGGTCAAGCTGAACTTAGCAATAGAGAAATAAAACTAATTTGGCAAAAGACTGTCAACATGTCCCGGAAGAATTGGTCTAAGAAATTAGATGATGCACTTTGGGCTTATAGAACAACATATAAAAATCATATGGGTATGTCTCCTTATAAAATGGTTTATGGAAAAGCTTGTCATTTGCCTCTTGAGTTAGAACATAAAGCATATTGGGCAATTAAAGAACTCAACTATGATTTCAAACTTGCTGGTGAAAAGAGGTTATTTGATATTAGCTCATTAGATGAATGGAGAACCCACACGTATGAAAATGCAAAGGTATTCAAAGAAAAGGTTAAAAGATGGCATGATAAAAGAATCCAAAAGCGTGAGTTCAAAGTTGGACAATATGTTCTTTTGTACAACTCTCGTTTCAGGTTCTTTGCAAGAAAACTCCTCTCCAAATGGGAAGGACCCTATGTTATCATGGACGTTTATCGATCTGGAGCTATCAAAATAACTAAAGCCGAAGGTACTAACCCGAAGGTTTTTAATAGGCAACAAATAAAACATTATATCTCAGGTATGCCCATTAATGTTGAAAGCAATATCATCCAAACTATGACACCAGAAGAACACATAAAAGAAACCTTCCGAAACACTCCAAAATCGTGAAAAGAAGAAGTGCGTGATACGGTAAGTAAACGGACTCCGAAAAATCCGCAAAAATATTTTTTGTCAGTTTTGGAATATTTAGAAAATTAGGAAAATAAGAAACTACGAGGAAGGTGACCCTGGTGGGCAAAAGACACCAGGGCACGCAGGCGCGCCCAGGTGGGTTGTGCCCACCTCGGGTACCTTTCGGACTCCGTTTTTCTTCTGTTTGCTTGTTTCCAAAGATAAAAATCTTTATATACTCCAAACCTGTTAACCTCCGTATCGCGGAGAAATATTCTGTTTTCTTTTCTTGTTGTTTGTTGTCAGGTCTGTTAAGCCAAGCATCATGTATTCCCCCTCTTCCAACAATGGAGAAGATGATGCTGGGTTGCTGCAGGAGGAGCTAGAGGGGGAGAGAGTTCATGAGGTTGCCATGGAGGAAGGTGAAGGGAATTCCCTTGGAGTTCACCCTCCGGCTTCTGAGAGAGGCACACTAGCTGGTATCTCTACCCGTCCTAATCCTCATCAAGCCATGAGATCATCAAACAATCGAGAGAGCCCTGAAGTACAGGAAGAACTCCCTTCCAGGAGGCCTTTACACATGTTACATTTGTCGGCGTTCTGGGAACTAGGGTGCCCAGACTTGCCTGCATGCGGCCCACGGCGTGGCTCCATCGACAGCCTGGTACGGCCCATCTTCAACCATGACAAGAAAATACCCTCGTGAGGGGCCAAGCCTCGCGAGGCGGATGACATCAAGACTTCCTGAAGGAGCGGCTCCCCCAGGCGGCCTCCTGAGGAGCGGAGATTTCTATGCAAGCCCTCACCTCATGAGGATGAAATGACATCAGCCATGACGACGAAGGCTACGCGCGCGCTAGCGGGCGCAGAGCGGCAGGTTTCCTCTTTGGTGCAAAGGAGGCAAGCGCAGGTGCGGAGTCCCAAGGAATCAGCCAAAGGTTGTCGTCTGCGTGCAACAAGACCAGGACCACCAGAATGGCAGGATGGGTGTCATCGTCGAGCCCACCACGACGTCATGATCAGAAGCTTTGCAGGCGAAGACCACCTTTCGTCAGGACCAAGTATACTACTTGTCCCCTTTCAAAATTGGTTGTTGTGGGATCCCTTCCCGCCTACATTTTGAGAGAAGAGGACCAAGGCCACTATAAATATAGCCTAGCCACCACCATAGAAGGGAGGGATCATCGAGCCCTTGAGAGACAAACCCCCAAGAGCTTATCACAAGAACAAGCCTCCTGAGGCTGTTCTTCCCCTTGTACTAGTTCATCCTCAGCCCCCCCCCCCTGCGAGGCTAATCCACCACAAAGCAAGAGTAGGGTTTTACACCACAAGGTGGCCCGAACCTGGGTAAACTGCCGTGTCCTTTTCCTTCCAGTTCACCGAGCTAGGTCATGAGAGCAGCGAGTCGATCGGCTTGAGGGGTTGAGTTCTTCACACACGCCCCTGAGTTCGAACCTTTCTTGGGTCAGCGGAGCCCGGAATCCAACAACATCATAACAATTTTCACAATTTGATTCATAACTATGGTTTCGAAAACACTCCTCGTGTGCATATACCATCCAATTGGGACATATCTCGTCCAAGAGAAAGTGATGCAGAGACAAACTCTTGGGGTCCAGAAAATAAGCATATCATGGTTGAAGTAGAGAGGAACATTGAGTTGCTTCACCAAGCTCTTCGGGAGATTCACAGTTTAAGAGAGGCACTTAGAGATATATTGGACAAGATCGCTACCACTTCATCACCACCACCTCCTTCGTCACCAAAAGAAAATTGAGTATTGGGTATGGGCACTCCCCTTGGCTTTTGTCAAGCTTGGGGGAGGTGCCCTAGTATCATATCACCTCCACTATCTTTTGCCTTTACTTTTCTTAGTTTGATCCATAGTTATCTTTTGCTTTAGGGGAATAGAAGTTTAGTTCGATCCTTTCTTTTTGAGAGTATGCTTAGTGATCTATCTTTGTAATCATGTGCAAGATATATAATAAAGTTTAGTTTGGATTTTGCTTCTTTGACTTTCATGTTTCAATAAAAGAAAGGAAATAAATGAAAATGATCATATGCTAATCTTATGGTAAGTAATGGCGTCACATAAGGAAAAGTATAAGTAGAAAATTTTATTATAGATTGACAAACATAGCATTGGTCAATGATGCAACTCATGAAAGAATTAATAAGGGAAGAGAAGATTCACATGCAAATACACTATCCTGGAAATCTTTTGCGATTGTGAGAATCCATCAAAATATTGTATGCCAAAATTGTTTACGTTGGACAAGGAAGACAAGGTAATGATTTATGTTTGTTCATATTCACATAGAAGCTATATTGTTATAGATCCTTCAACATGTGGTGTTTGCCCCCTATCTTTGTTAGACAAAAATTCCGCACCAAGTAGAGATACTACTTATGCATCCAAAACCCCTTAAACCCAAATCTTGTTTTGAGAGTCCACCATACCTACATATGGATTGAGTAAGATCCTTCAAGTAAGTTTTCATCGGTGCAATAAGGCAATAAAAATCACTTCTAAAAGTGTTAGATCATTTAGTGTAAGATAAAATTGAGCGTTGTACGAACTTGTGATGGCGAAGAATAAAAGCGACTGACTGCATAATAAAGGTTGCCATCATAAGGGGCAATATAACGTGATGTTCTCTTGCACTAAGGGATTGAGCATACAAACAAAAAACGCATGGCAACCTCTGTGTCCCTCTGCGAATGTCCTATCTTTTACTTTTATGTATTTACTTTCATGCAAGAGTCAAAGTTCTTCTCTCTATTCCTTTTTATTTTCTCTTTTGGCAAGCATCATGTGGTGAGGAAATATCTAGGCACATATATCCAGATGAATATGGGTAGCATGAGTTATTATTGTTGCCATCACCCTTGAGGTGAATAAGTTGGGAGGCAAAACTATAAGCCCCTATCTATGTACCTGGTTGAAACGTTGTGCTCATGTGTACGCGGTGAGTGTTAGTAATCATAGAAGACTATATGATGGTTGAGTATGTGGACTTGCCAAAATGACTCTGATACGTGACCCTTCCTGAAAACATGATGAATTGTAGTTGCCAAGTTGACTAATAACATAGTTTGTTGGTTTCCAATAGAGTTTATATTTTATACTTGGATGTTGTGATGAATTATTACTTGTTCATGAGAAGTCTATGATAACAATTCTATGATAAAAGATTTATGTTAAAGTTTGTTGTTGTCATAATAATTTACATGATGCTTCTACGTCTGTATTTTGTTTTTATCGACACCTCTCTCTCTCTAAGCATGTGGACTTGTTTTTCGATTTCGGTTTTCGCTTGAGGACAAGCGAGGTCTAAGCTTGGGGGAGTTGATACGTCCATTTTGCATCATGTTTACCTACTGTCATTTATGTTGTTTTATTGCATAATAATGCTTTTTGGAGTAATTCCAATGCCTTTTCTCTCATAATATGCAAGGTACACACAAATGGGGGAAATTCCAGCAGCTGGAAATCTGGACCTGAAAAAGCTACGTTAGGCTACCTATTCTGCACAACTCCAAATGAGCTGAAACTTCACGAAGAATTTTTATGGAATAAATGAGAATTATTGGAGCCAATAAGTATCAAAGGGGGCCCACCAGGTGGGCACAACCCACCTGGGCGCGCCAGGGAACCCAGGCACGCCCTGGTGGGTTGTGCTCCCCTCGGCCCACCTCCGTTGCCCCTCTTCTGGTACATAAGTCATTTTGACCTAGAAAAAATAAGGAGAGGACTTTCGGGACGAAGCAGCACCTTCTCGAGGCGGAACTTGGGCAGGAGCACTTTTGCCCTCTGGTGGAGCAATTCCGCTGGGGGAGCTTCCCTCTCGGAGGGGAAATCGTCGTCATCATCATCACCAACAACTCTCCCATCTTGGGGAGGGCAATCTCCATCAACATCTTCAACATCATCATCTCCTCTCAAACCCTAGTTCATCTCTTGTGTTCAATCTTTGTACCGGAACTATAGATTGGTGCTTGTGGGTGACTAGTAGTGTTGATTACATCTTGTAGTTGATTACTATATGGTTTATTTGGTGGAAGATTATATGTTCAGATCCATTATGCTATTTAATATCCCTCTGATCTTGAGCATGATTATCATTTGTGAGTAGTTACTTTTGTTCTTGAGGTCACGGGAGAAATCAGGTTGCAAGTAAGCATGTGAACTTGATATGAGTTCGATATTTTGATGATATGTACGTTGTGATTCCCTTAGTGGTGTCATGTGAACGTCGACTATATGACACTTCACCATATTTGGGCCTAAGGGAATGCATTGTGGAGTAGTTATCAGATGATGGGTTGCGAGAGTGACAGAAGCTTAAACCCTAGTTTATGCGTTATTCCGTAAGGGACCGATTGGATCCAAAAGTTTAATGCTATGGTTAGAATTTATTCTTAATACTTTTCTCATAGTTGCGGATGCTTGCGAGGGGGTTAACCATAAGCGGGAGGTTTGTTCAAGTAAGAACAGCACCTAAGCGCCGGTCCACCCACATACCAAATTATCAAAGTAGCGAACATGAATCGAACCAAGATGATGAAAGTGACTAGATGAAATTCCCGTGTACCCTCAAGAACACTTTGCTTATCATAATAGACCGTTTTGGCCTATCCTTTGCCTCAAAAGGATTGGGCTACCTTACTGCACTTTTGTTACTACTACCGTTACTTGCTCGTTACAAATTATCTTGCTATCAAACTACTCTATTACTTACAATTTCAGCACTTGCAGACATTACCTTGCTGAAAACCACCTGTCATTTCCTTCTGCTCCTCGTTGGGTTCGACACTCTTACTTATCGAAAAGGCTACAATTGATCCCATATACTTGTGGGTCATCAGGTACACGGGAATTTCATGTAGTCACTTTCATCATGTTGGTTTGAGTCGTGTTTGCTACTTTGATAATTTGATATGTGGGTGGACCAGTGCTTAGGTTCTGTCCTTACTTGAACAAACCTCCTACTTATGATTAACCCCCTCGCAAGCATCCGCAACTACGAAAAAAGTATTAAGATAAAATCTAACCATAGCATTAAATTTTTGGATCCAAATTGGTCCCTTACGGAGTAGCGCATAAACTACGGTCTAAGCTTATGTCACTCCAGCAACCCATCATCTAATAACTACTCTGCAATGCATTCCCTTAGGCCCAAATATGGTGAAGTTCCATGTAGTCCACGTTCACATGACACAACTAAGGGAATCGCAACATACATATCATCAAAATATCGAACACATATCAAGTTCACATGATTACTTGCGACATGACTTCTCCCGTGACCTCGAGAACAAAAGTAACTACTCACAAATAATAATCATGCTCAAGATCAGAGGGGTATTAAATAGCATAATGGATATGAACATATAATCCTCCACCAAATAAACCATATAGTAATCAACTACAAGATGAAATCAACATTACTAGCCACCCACAGGTACCAATCTGAGGTTCCGTTATAAAGATTGAACACAAGAGATGAACTAGGGTTTGAGTGGAGATGGTGTTGTTGAAGATGTTGATGGAGATTGCCCTCCCAAAGATGAGAGGATTGTTGGTGATGACGATGATGATGATTTCACCCTCCGGGAGGGAAGTTCCCCCAACGGGATCGCTCCGTCGGAGGGAAAAAGTGCTCCTGCCCAAGTTCTGCCTCAAGACGGCGGCGCTTCGTCCATAATGTCCCCCTCTGATTTTTTTCTAGGTCAAAATGACCTATATACTAGAAGATGGGCACTGGAGGTGGGCCGAGGAGGGCACAACCCACCAGGGCGCGCCTAGCGGCCCAGGCATGCCCTGGTGTCTTGTGCTCACCAAGGTGGCCCCCTCCAGTAGTTATTTGCTCCACTATTTTTTTTATATTTCAAAAAAATCTTCGTAAATTTTCAACTCATATGGAGATTTAAAGAATAGGTAAGTCTGACATAGCTTTTTCAGGTCCAGAATTCCAACTGTCGGCATTCTCCCTCTTTGTGTGAACCTTGCATATTATGAGAGAAAAGGCATTAGCATTACTCCATAAAGCATTATTATGCATAAAAACATTGTAAATAACAGTAAGAAAATGTGATGCAAAATGGACGTATCACCGGCCTTGATCTGCCTGGCACGGCAGCAAGGGCGGCCACGGCGTGCTTCATCTCCATGGAAAGGCTCTCCCTCAGAGTTTCGCCGACTACAGTCATGGCGGATGCAATGCAAGGGAGGAGGATGGGGAAAGGGTTGTGGTGTGGTGTGGAGTTAGTCGGGTGTGGCTGCCTTTAAATAGCATATCCCAGTGATGCAAGGCGTCTAGGTGCATCAATGCACGACGCCGGAGTGGGTTTCTTGGCTGGCGAGCCTGCTTAATGGCGGCAGACGGACAAACGGCATTGAACGGGCATGGTAGATTTATGTCATGTCGAGTCACGCCTCTCTAGTATTGAATAGGCGCGGACACCGGAGACGCGTCATGGGCGGTACCCTCGGCCAGCACGCCATGGTGGAGGCAGTGAGAGGTCGCATCCGCCCTGAGCCATCTTCAATGTTGAGCGGCGCACTCTATAGCGGCATGAATGCGGGCAGCTGGCGCGGGGCGGGAATGCGGGTGGGCGAAGGAGGAGATGTTTTGGTGGGCCAGGCCGGTCAGAAGAGGGCGTTGGATCGGTTCCGACTCCCCAAAGCCTCCCCCCCCCCCAATGTTTGTCTCCGATTTGTGGAGGAAATCGCGTCCGGGCCAATACAAGCCCGCGTCAGATGGCTTCCGCTGTCCACACAACGCGGTCTGGACGCTCGTAGGAGGTTTGCGAGTCAGCGTTGGAGATGCCCTAAGAAGCGTGATGGATAGACTACTCCAGAAGTTGTGTAGTTTAGGAATATTTAGATTTATATCTATGTCCTTTATCTAGTTTGGTAAGTGGATGGATAGACTACTCTTTCTAAAGTGGTAGAAGTATCTATGCTCAAAATATATGTTGGTTTACATGTGTATTGTTTTATGGAAAGCAACTTGTGCAATCGAATGATGATGTATGTCTGTGTATTATGTTCCCATGTTTTCTATCGATTCCATTTGGGTGCCTTGCTAATACCAACAGAAATAAAGCCAAGCAATAAAAAGGAGAAAATTCAGCCTGCGACGAACTATTATCATTGATCAACCGACTGTCTATGACGAAGCTCTATCACTGGCCGGCCTAGAGGCTCGTCTATGGTGTCAAAGTTATCACTGACTCGGAGACACTGACGGTCCACTTGCGTGTCAATGATCATACTATTTGGTCGGCCAGTGCTATTCGGATCTGTAGTACTGTGAAGAACACATTGATCTCTCTCTCTCTCTCTCTCTCTCTCTCTCTCTCTCTCTCTCTCTCTCTCTCTCTCTCTCTCTCTCATCAAGGTAGGTTTAGATCAAACAAATGTTAATCACAAAGCAAAGTGGTTTAAGGTAGTTCAATCTTCACAACTTTGTTTGAAATCGTCACCCACTGAAGAATGTGGGGTCTATATATAGGAAAAGCATAAACTTGTCGTTGGATCGTGAAATACAAATACCTAGAAGTACTAGAGAATTTATCCATAAGTAGCATACATGTTAGAAATTTGCACGACCTAGAGGGAAAATAGACTTCCCCAAAAGTCTCCAAGCACCCGGAGGTGCGAGACAAACGGTTGCTCATTTCTGCCGAGGAGTAGCATGCTCAATACTATGATATGAATATTACTTGGAGGTATCATAATTAAGAGGGGCATGCTTTAGGTATGAAAGTGCCATAAATTGCTAAGTTCCAGCTCAAAGTTACCAGGTGGATATGGCAAGTACGCGACCTCGACTGGAACAACTGGCTGGAGCAAAGTGAGAATGCTCAAAATTGTTAGATATGAAAAACTCAAAAGTACAGGAGCTAACATATATAGGTATGAAACCTAGAAAATCTCAGAAGTACTGAGAAATATACGTGGTAGTTTCAGGCGAAACTTAGGAAAAGTGAAGATTTTCTTAAGGAAGAACTATCTCCTCGCTGTGCTCAGCACTATCAGCTGATATGTTTGAGGTACCAGAGAAGTGAAAAGGTGGAGTTTCAGAGTTTGATTGAAATTTTTTTGGGATCTGTTTGATGATCTGAAAAATATGTGCATCCCTAGTTATTTTGTATGTGCACCTTTTTATAGTATGATTACCCTTAGACTCAACTTAGATCTTTTGATCCACTAAAATCCTAGAAAAATACAAGCTAAGAGCCTTACACTACAACCACTTTAGAAATAAAATTAGTATAAACCATTAGTTCACTTAATTATCATGTCATTAATCATCAAATTCCGAAGGGGTCTAGATGCACTTTCAGTCTACAGTACTTGTAAAATGGTGCAATTCAACCATGAAAATGAGGATGAGTTTTCAAACTCACTCGACTAGGTAATATTTATGCACTCACATCTTGAACTGATGACTTGAGAATGAAACTTAGGAAAAGTGAAGGTTTGCTTAAGGAAGAACTATCTCGTCACTGTGCTCAGCACTACTCAATGGTATGTAGGTACGAGAGAACTGAAAAGGTGGATGAACTATGAGTTTGAGTGGAAAATTTTGGAATTTTAATAAGGATATTGAAAACATGTTCATCCCTAGTTATTTTCCATGAGCACCTTTTAATAGTATGATTATCCTTAGACTCAATGTAGAATATTTCGATCCACTAAAATCCTAGAAAAAATACAAGTTAAAGGCCTTAGGCTACAACCACCGAGAAAATAAAAATAAGGGTCACAATCCAAAAAAATTCAGGTACAAAATGGACTGAACTTGAAATAAAATTAGCATAATCCTTAATCATCACATTCCAAAAGGGCCTAGTATGTGTAAAATGGTGCAATTCAACCATGAAAATACCAACGAATTACAAAACTCACTTGACTCGATAAGATTTAAGCACTCACGTGTTGAACTGGTGACTTGAGAAATCGTATATCCCACGAGAAATCATAGGTGCACAACTCTTCTACAATGCTTGCACCAAATTTTTCGTGAATTCTTTCATCTATTAGGAACACCGGAAACTCATTTTACCTTACAGACAAATGAATTACTACATCTTGCGGCGTACTCGTTTCAAATTTGAGTTAAATCTAGTCCTTGCAACCTCTTTTCTAAAAATAACGCGTGTTAGTCGAAACAAGGAAAGGTGTGTCAAGAAATTGACTCGGAGAATCATGTTCCACACAAATAGGAGAGCTCCTGTGTGTTGCTCCTTGCGAGAAAGTGTCGACCTTTCGCACAAGTAAGGGCGCGATGGGCCGGACCACTACAAAGACTGCACAGAGCGCTCCTCTGATCTGCGATTTTCTTCTTTCGATTTCCTAAACAAACCAACTATTGTATTTTTGTCAACATTTTGAAATATAAATATTGAATTTTGAAGACGTCACAGATTGCAAAAGGTTCACTAAATTTCACAGACTATTCATAAAGTTTAGAAATATTAGTGAATTTAAAAGACGTGAACATTGTCAAAAAATGTGATTTTTAAAATTAATTTCTACATTTCTAAAAAAATTGAACATGTTTTAAAATTTGGAACATTTTTTTAAAAAACTAGACCAAACTTTCAAAAGCACATTAACAAATATTCATATATTTCTAAGCAATACAAAAACATGGAGAAAAACAAATGGGAAATAATTATGTAATCTGAAAATAAAAAAAGAAAACCAGTAAAAACCAGTAGAGAACAACGTAAAAATGAAAAAACGGACAATGACCTTCCCGAAACTGAAAAACCAAAGCCATAACAGGGAAAGCACTAGTGCAGTTAGGCCGGTCTCCCAACAATGGCTTATGTGCGTTTGCCAACATGGGTCGGCAGATACCGAGATATCGCGTAGCATCCCCCCCCCCACCCCCCCCCACCCACCCACCCACACTATGGGGCGTGGAGCTTGGTTTTCTTGTACCTGTTTTTCTTATTTGTTTATCTTTTTTTAGAACTTTTTTTTATCTTTTCTACTTTTGTGTTTTGATTCTACAACAAATGGCAGGCCCACTATGGGGCGTCAAGCCCTGGTTTTCTTTTACCTGTGTTCATATTTGTTTATCTTTTCTACTTCTGTGTTTTGATTCTACAACAAATAGTCAGTACACTTTTTTTTCAGAATTTCTAAAAAATATTTTTAATTTCAAAATTACTCCTGACATTTAGAAATTCTTCACAAACTTAAGGACTTTTCTTGGATTTTAAGAACGTTCATGAATTTAAAATAACATAATACTGAATTTAGAAAATGTTCACAAATTTTAGAAAATGCTTGTGACTTGAAAATTATTCCCTAACATACAAAATATTAGTGAAATCAAACTATTCATGTGTTTCACAAAAATATTCACAAAATTAAAAACAATTAGCAAAAATGTGAAAATGTTCACTTAAACAAAACATGTTGCTGATTTTAAAAAAATGTAAACCATAAAAATTCATGCTGCTAAATACACCTAAACCCTAGACCCTAAACCTAAAATAATTTTATTAATTTATTAATATTTTGTAAAACGTGGAAATTTATAAAACATGAGTACTTTCAAAAATTATGAATATTTTATAAAACTATATAATTTTAAAGTCACAATTTTTAAAATTCGTGAAGTTTCTAAAATGTACGAGTTTTTAAAATTCTCAAAAATTCAATAAGAATTATGAGCCTTTTTGAAAAGTCATATATTTTTTTAGATCTATGAATAGTTCATCAAATATTTGGAAACTATCAAAAAGCTGGTGGTCAGTTTTTTTTACGAAAGAAACCAGGAAAGCTAGCGAGACGAACTAGTATAGGCCGGCCAGATAGGGGATTCCTCCCCACCGGTTTTGGGAAGGTTCTAGAACATTCCCAAAACCGGTTTTTTCTTGTTTACTTTTACCTGTTTTTTTATTTTTTCTTTCCTTTTCTTTTTACCTTTGCTGATGTTTTTTTTCTTTCTCTCTTTACTTTAATGTTCTGTCTCCATTTTTTTTGAAATTGTGAAAAGAAAATTCTCTTTTCTTTAATATTCTGTTTCTCTTTTTTTGAAATCATGAAAAACAAATTGAAATCGTGAACATTTTTTTCTCTTTTATTTAATGTTGTGTTTCTCTTTTTTTGAAATCGTGAACATTTTCTGAAATCATGAACATTTTTTTGAAATTGTGAACATTTTTCTTTTTCTCTTTTCTTTAATGTTCTGTTTCTCTCTTTTTTAAATCGTAAACTTTTTTCTGAAATCGTGAACAGTTTTGAAATAGTGAACATTTCTTGAATCCTTGAGAATTTATCATTTCCTGAAAAAAACAAATTTTGAACATTTTTTGTATTCACGAATAATTGGACAATTTGCAACTTTTCTGAAATACTAATTATATTTAAAAACAAAATAAAGCTGAAAACAGAAGAAAAAAAAGCTAAAAAAAACAAGGGGCTCCCCGCCCCGCACATGGCCCAGTCCATGAGGGCCCGTGGGGGGAGCAGGGAGGGTATGCGCTCCCGTGGTTGCGGGCGCGTACCGCGATGTATAGGCGCTCCCGGGGGGAGCTCCTAAACCGCTGGTTGGGAGAACTGGCACCTGCAGAGCTCGTGGCTGAGTTGTTTCTGCAATCAGCCCATGTTCGTTTGACACTGAAATCAAATTCCATTAACTGGGAATAACGGGACTAAAACTCATCTCGGAAGCAACAACAACTAGTCGCAATAACCACTATACCGAGTACCCCTTGACAACCAATATCTGGAAAAGAGCTCTATTTGACATTCTCCTAGTACAACATTAAGAGATACTATTATATAGCTTATATATATTATATGAAAAGAAAAGTAAACTTTGAAAAGAAATTCAAGGAAGTTTTTCAAACCACGAATTAAAAAAACAAAAAATTGAAAAGATTCGCACAAATTGAAAAGAGTTCATAAATTTGAGAAAACTTCACAAAATTGGTATTTTCATGGAATTACGAAATAAGTTCACAAATTTGAAAAACAATCATCAAATATGAAAAAAGTTTGTCGAGTTTGAAAAACCTTTATTGAATTGGAATAAAAAAAATTCATCCAATTTAAAAATAGTTCATCGTAATTGAAAAGAAGTTCACCGAATTTGAAAATAGTTTATGCAATTAAAAAAAGTTCATCAGATTGGAAAAAAGTTTATCAACCTTGAAAAAAGTTCATGAAATCTGAAAAAAGTTCATCGAAATTTAAAAAGAATTCATCGATTTTGAAAAAAGTTTATAGAATTTGAAAATAGTTCATCGAATTTGGTTTTAATTTGATAACATGGAAAAAGTTCGTTGATTATTAAAAAAAAGTTCAACCATTTGAGAAAACGTTCGTCGATCTTGATAAAAAAGTTCATCTAATTTTGAGAAAAGTACATCTATTTTGAAAAAAAAAACATCAATTTTGGAAAAAGTTCACAATTTTCTCAAAAAAATTCATAAATTATGAAAAAAAATCATGATTTTTTTTAAACATCGATTATGAAAAAGGTTCACGAATTTGAAAAAATCTTATCAAATTTTGAAAATGTTCATCTAATTTGAAAAGAAATCATGTAATTTTTAAAAAAGTGCATCAATTTAGAAAAAAAGTTCATGATTTTTTAAAAAACCACAAACTAAAAGAAAGGATAAAAAACGAAGAACCAAACTGGGGAACACATAAAAGACAAAAGCGATGTACCATTTCTATTCGGGGCGCTGGCGTGCCTGCAGGGGGATTTCCTATTTAGCGCTGCAGGCGCCGGTTTTAGCTGTTCCCGCAAACCGGCGCCTGCAGCCGCGTTAACTGGGCCTGGCCCATCTTTTCCTTTTCCTTTCCTTCTTGCCGTGAGAACCGGCGCCTGCAGCCGCGTTAACTGGGCCTGGCCCATCTTTTCCTTTTCCTTTCCTTCTTGCCGTGAGGACAAAAAAGGCGCCCTGCGACCTCATGGTCTTTCGCCTGATGCACTAACCACCGCAATTACTCGTATTAGTTTACTAAACTGCTGCTTCTTCACCTTTTTTTCTTACAACGATTCCTTTTTCATATTTCTTTTTCCTTTTTATTCGAAACGGTTTTGTTATGTTTTTTGTTCTTTTTCTTTTTTCTTCTTTTCGGAACGGTTTTATATTTCTTTTGCTAATTTGAAAGAACTATTTTTCAAAATCGGTGAACTTTTTTCTAAATTGATGAATTTTTTTCTAAATTGATGAACTCTTTTTCAAAACTAATGAACTCTTTTCACAATCCATGAATTTTTTTTCAAAATGGATGAACTCTTTTTCAAAATCAATAAACTGTTTTTCAAAATTGATGAACTTTTTTCAAAATCAATGTACTTTTTTTCAAAATTGATGAGCTCCTTTTCGAATTCGATGAACTGTTTTGCAAAATTGATGATTTTTTTAAATTCGGTGAACTTATTTCAAAATTGATGAACTCTTTCCCAATTTGATGAACTTTTTTCCATTTTTGTGAACTTTTTTCCAAATTTGATGATTTAAAAAATGGATGTAGGTTTCCAAATTTGTGAACTTTTTTGAAATCTCGATTTTTTTTCTTTTTTTGTGATTTTTTTGTTTTATGTTTTTATCTTTTTTTAAAGTCAACGGTTGACCAGTCAGTCAACTGGTCAACCGTGACCGTACGAACAGCCCTCGAGGCTCTCGATCGAGCGAGGGACCAGGCGGGGCGAGGTTAGCCAGCGACTGGGCGTGGTCGCCACATGGGCCGGCCCATGATTCGGCGTCTGTGAGCGCCAGCTCCCTTAGCTGGCGCCTGAAGCGCCAACTAGGAGCTCCCGCCTGCAGGCGCCGGCTAGCGATTACTGGCGCTTCACACGCCTCGAGTAGTGGGCCGGCCCCGGAAACGTAGCGCAGAGCGCCTATCGCAAAAAAAACTGGTCGACCCAGGATTTTATCTCGGACCGCCTGAAGTAGAACCTTCAAACACAGCCACTAGGCCGTACTTCCTTAGTTGTTCATTCTGAGGACAAACCACCCTTATTATATATCCAGCCTATTATGCATATTATTTTATGATAAAATGAATGCACAATATAAAAAACATGAATTTGAAGATAGTTCATAAAATTGAAAAAGGTGCGTACAAACTGAAGAAGATCGTGAATTTGAGAAAATTTCATGAATTTGGAAAAGTTCACAAATTTTAGGATAAAGTTCATGAAATTTCGAAAAAAGATCACAAATTTGAAAAGGGGAACATCAATTTTTAAAAAAGTTCACCGATTTTGAACAAAAAATTCATCAATTTTGAAAAAAGTTCATTAAAGATGAAAAATAGTTCACTGATATTGAAAAAAGCTCGTCAATTTTGAAGAAAGTTCATCGATTTGGAAAAAGTTATTGAAATCGAAAAAAACTCATAAAATTTGAAAAACAAATTAACAATTTTATAAAAAGAATCATCTAATTTAAAAACAAGTCCACAAATTTTAAAAAGTTCATCCATTTTAACAAAAAGTACGCGAACCAGGATGAATAAAAAAAGAAGAAAGGAAGGAGAAGCAAAGAGGAAAGATAAAAAGAATGCAAAGATGAGTGTAGCCACGTGAGGTTTATTGGTGGAGTGGTTGGTGCGTTGTAGCTTGTAGCAGGAAGTCACCGTTTAGAGTCACAGTTTCCACTTCTTTTTCGTTTTGAAAAACAGAAAAAAGGTAGATGGGCCGGCCCAGCTCGCAGCGCTGCATGCGCCAAATACCGCATATGTGCTACAGAACGAGAGAGAACTCTTTGCCTCCTAAAAGTATATTTTTGAGCAAATGCCTCCGAAAAGATATGACCCTCATGTGCAGTTGGAACAGCAAAAGTGTGCAGTTGGAATAATTTTTGAGACATATGTCTTCGTCCAATTTGTCTAGTAGTCTCCATGTGTGTTCGTACTGATTGTACTATATATATTTAATATAATGCGTGGTTATATAAAAAAAAGGTGGGCTTCACACATTCGCTGGCCACAACAAAGGAAAAAACAGCAAACCAACCTGTGATCGGATGTGGTTGTTTAGGTGGACAGTGGTATCCCCAGCCTACCAGGGTTCAATTTCTGGTGCTCGCATTTATCCTAGATTTATTTCAGGAATTCCGACGATGCGCGTTCAGTGGAAATAGACGTTCCCGTCGATTACGAGGCGCTTATGGTGACTTCATAAAATCTCAAGATGATATGCCGGCTCAGTCTCTCGGAAGTGCTCATAGGGGTAGGGTGCGTGTATGCATTCATAGAGATGAAGGTATGTGCGTATATATGAGCACTTGAAAAACGGAAAAAACACAAAAGAGCATTGGCATTCCTAAACATAGGTAATACATAATACTCCCTCCGTCCCATAATATAAGAGCGCTTTTGACACTACACTAGTGTAAAAAACGCTCTTATATTATGGGATGAAGGGAGTAGTTTATAGTTACACCCTTTCTTAAAAACAAAGTTACTAACCGCCATTTTTCAAGTATTTCTTTTTCAAGATCAAAGATGAGGCACACGTGATAATTCAGGGCGCACATAAAAGACGGCTTTGTTTTCTTTTTTTGCGTGGAATGAAGAAAAAAAGGCTTATTTGTGTGGTCATTTTGATATAAAATGGAAAGGGGACAAAGGAAATGCAAACTTAAAAGGAAGGAGATCCGATCCGATTCGTTGATGCCATGCCAGTACACATGCACAGAAAAATGTGCCATGGCAAGTTGTTGCTGGAGTTTGGCTGGCCATCGAAATATCCACGGATGGAGTTAGCTAGGGATCTGCGCTTGTGCTATATGCATGCACTTTGACTGGTCCAAGTGAAGCACATTGCACACACCCCTGAATCTGAATCTGAACCTGAAGATAATCTTTGGCGCAACCCGCCAGCTGCGTAGCTCAACTTGGCTGGCTAGCCAGCTCCCAGTTCCACTAGCTTGCACACGCATGGGCGGGCACAACGAAACATGCATGCAGAGGCACATCACCACTGACCATCGGCATCACCACCAGACACGGCCCCACGGGGGCGCGGTAGGCCATATGCTGACAGAGATGTCCATACCCTGCATGCACTCTGCAGCTAGCCATCTCTTCTGGCCCTCCATATCTACGTGTACGCGTACGAGTATCTCACATTAGAAGAAGAAACCAAAAGAGAGAGAGAAGCGTACTGTCATGCAGGCGGGCTCGGCTGAGACGCATGCATGGGTCCAAAGATCTCCGGCCAGCCTGAGCCTGCAAAGACACCAGTCGAAGCACGGAAGCAGGAACGCAGTGCCCAAGGAACGATCAATGTGCGCTATGCATGGCCGGCATGGGCGCATGAGCGCAAAATATACTACACAGATAAGGCTGGTACACGTCGAAAGGAGAGGCCCGATCGGCAGGAGAAAAATAAACGCCCTAGAGGATAGCACTACCGGCAGTTTACGCCATGAAAGAGCATATACACCTGCACCGCGTATCGTATCGACAGTCAACATGCACCCCATCTCTCAGTCAGAAAAGCGGAGGCGAGACACATGAAAGAACAGTTGCCGTCGCCTCTAAGAGCAACTCAGCACGCCTACCCATTTCATCTGCTCGCGCCCGTTTAAACCAGTGCGGACAAAAAAGACGCGCGTCAGTTTTTCATCATTTCCGGCCTAATTTGGAGCCTGATTTGCTTGCGTGCCAACTTCTTTCCCTGGCCCACTAGTCGCCCATTTTCATCCTTTTTCATCCATATCGACAACAACCCTCACCCGTCCAACCTCATCGCCGCCGTCGCCCATTTTCGGTGCCTCTGTCAACAGCCCGTCACCGCCACCTCCCACATCACCGTCGGGGCACCAAAGCTCCCCCCCCTACTCCAACGTCGCCGCTGGCAGGAAGCCGCCTCACCGCCAGACATCGCCCGATGTCCTGACGTCGGCACACTTGTTAGACGTCGCCAGGCCAGCCACCTGGTCCAAGGAAGGCGCGCGTCTCTTCGCCGGCCAGCTTCTTCGTCCACGCCCACAAGTTGTTCGACAGTTTGCCAAGGTACAAAATGGACTCCACAACGAGTTCTTTTTTCATAATTTTCTGTGCGACTCCAACGATTCCTCGTTCGATGATAAGGAGGAGATTTTGGCTGCCGTGTTGGTCCATGACCACCTTAATAGGCATCGGCCTTTGTTCCGGGGCTTGATCACGGGGCACCTTCCGACGTTGAGTCGCAACCGAGAGAGCAGCCATTTCTTTCTTTGCCAGGACTATTTTGACACAACCAACCCGCTGTTCAAACATCAGAAATTTCGGCAGCCTTTCCATATGGGTATGCATTTTTTCAACCGTATTAGAGAGGGGGGTAGTCGGATACGATAATTATTTCGAGTGCAAAGAGGATGCCCTTAACAAGATTGGCTTCTCATTTTATCAGAAAATGCACTGCAGGCATCCGGATGCTTGCATACGGAGTGCCTGGTGATCTCATTGATGAGTACGTCCGTATGAGTGAGTCTATATGCCTAGATTCCATGTACAATTTCTGCAAAGTTGTGATTGTTGTGTTTGAGCCTGAGTACTTGAGAGGGCCACGTGCTCAAGATATGTGACGCCCCCGATTCAATCGTACACTAATCATGCACGCAAATGTGTACGATCAAGATCAAAGACTCACGGGAAGATATCACAACACAACTCTAAAAACATAAATAAGTCATACAAGCATCATAATACAAGCCAGGGGCCTCGAGGGCTCGAATACAAGTGCTCGATCATAGACGAGTCAGCGGAAGCAACAATATCTGAGTATAGACATAAGTTAAACAAGTTTGCCTTAAGAAGGCTAGCACAAACTAGGATGCAGATCGAAAGAGGCGCAGGCCTCCTGCCTGGGATCCTCCTAACTACTCCTGGTCGTCGTCAGCAGCCTGCACGTAGTAGTAGGCACCTCCAGTGTAGTAGTCGTCGTCGACGGTGGCGTCTGGCTCCTGGGCTCCAGCATCTGGTTGCGACAACCAGGAAGAAGAGGAAAAGGGGAAAGGGGGAGGAAAGCAACCGTGAGTACTCATCCAAAGTACTCGCAAGCAAGGATCTACACTACATATGCATGGGTATATGTGTAAAGAGGCAATATCGGTGGACTAAACTGCAGAATGCCAAAATAAGAGGGGGATAGCTAGTCCTATCGAAGACTACACTTCTGGCAGCCTCCGTCTTGCAACATGTAGAAGAGAATAGATTTAAGTCCTCCAAGTAGCATCGCATAGCATAATCCTACTCGGCGATCCTCCCCTCGTCGCCCTGTGGAAAAGCGATCACCGGGTTGTCTGTGAAACTTGTCTGGGTGTGTTTTATTAAGTATCCGGTTCTAGTTGTCATAAGGTCAAGGTACAACTCCGGGTCGTCCTTTTACCGAGGGACACGGCTATTCGAATAGATAAACTTCCCTGCAGAGGTGCACCACATAACCCAACACGCTCGATCCCATTTGGCCGGACACACTTTCCTGGGTCATGCCCGGCCTCGGAAGATCAACCATCGCAGCCCCACCTAGGCACAACAGAGAGGTCAACACGCCGGTCTAAATCCTATGCGCGCAGGGGTCTGGGCCCATCGCCCATTGCACACATGCATGTTGCGTGGGCGGTAGGTGAGCAGACCTAGCAACCTCCATTACAAAGGAAGTTGCGTTAACGCAGTCCAACCCGGCGCGCGCCGCTCAGTCGCTGACGTCACGAAGGCTTCGGCTGATACCACGACGTCGAGTGCCCATATCTTTCCCATGTAGTTGGTTAGTGCGTATAGGCCAGTGGCCAGACTCAGATCAAATACCAAGATCTCATTAAGCGTGTTATTATGAAGCAACCGTGAACGCCGACCAGGGCCAGACCCACCTCTCGCCTAGGTGGTCTCAACCTGCCCTGTCGCTCCGCCACAAAGTAACAGTCGGGGGCCGTCGAGAACCCAGGCCCACCTCTACCGGGATAGAGCCACCTGTCCTTTCAGCCCCCTTATCCGAATCACTTGCGGGTACTCAATGAGCCAACCCGACTTTAGTCATCATCTGTATAGTATGTACATATGTATAGTATATACCCGTGATCACCTCCCGAGTGATCATGGCCCGATAGTATAGCAAGGCACACCGACAAGAATGTAGGGCCAATGATGATAAACTAGCATCCTACACTACTGGAAACAGCTACTTTGCCATCTGCCAGCTCTTTGCCGTCTGCTAGCGGACGACAAAGAAGCTCTTTGCCATCAGCTACCCAAAAGCGGACGGCAAAGAACTGGCTGATGGCAAAGTACTTCTTTGCCATCAGCCAGTTCTTTGCCGTCCTCTAGCGGACGGCAAAGAAGCTTTGCCGTCGGCTAGCGGACGGCAAAGAGGGAGGGGCCCCACC
>NC_041393.1:641703291-641713980 GCF_002162155.2 Triticum dicoccoides
CCGACCCCGAAACAGCACCCCGACCCCGACACGGCACCCCGACACCGACAGGACACCCCGACCACCGACACCTCCCGAAAAGGTGTTTTTTGGCTTCTAGAGGCCGATGGGGTCATATATTTGTGAATTATTAGTTAGGTCATATATTTCTCGATTTTGTTATGAAAAACATCATATATAATTGTGTTGATCGTGTAGTTTTAAATGTGTAGTTGTTTCATCGCTGCGAGGTTTGGTGTTCGACGACCTCGCCGTGCGTTTGACGAGCTCTGCCCCTTCGTTCTTGGGTGAGCACAAATGACAAGTCCTCCTCCCCCATTAATTATTTGATCTATTCTGATGAAACTTGATAGCTAGCTATATATGTGTCTTGAATCATCAGTATGCGTAACCAATATGTGTCTCCCGTTCGAAAGCGTCATAGTTATAAATATGCATGCATTTGCATATTTATAACCTTGATTCTTTTGAATTGTCCAACGCTATCCATGGACAGCCCGAGTATGTGTAGATTGGGTTCGTTTTCCCATATGCTTTGCTCCGGATCTGACGCATAAATTTCGTTAGTGCCTCCCCTGTTGTTCTCCGGGTACACATCCTCTCTGTTTATTGCAGAGACGTGTATCAGGAGAACAGCAGGGAGGTGCTGCCGAAATTTTGCGCCGGATCCGAAGCATAGCATGGGAAAATGAACTCAATCTACACATACACGGGTGGGATTAGGACCTATCATTACCTATTAGAGTGTAGGTTGCATAGACGTAATAAAATTGACAAAATAGATAAACTGATGAATATATACATGGTGAATTGCATATATAATTGTTGTGTGTCCAGTAGCTCTGAAAGTCAAGATGAGTGACCGTGCGTGGATGTATACCGGTCACACTGGTCAGAACAAATGGAGTGCTGAATGGTTCACAAAAACCAAGGGGTTTGTGCAAGCCGCATTTGCAAATGGCCAAAAGAAAACCTGGTGCCCCTGTTTCCGGTGCGGCAATTGGGAAAAGAAGACAGAGGCTGAAATGCGCAAACACCTGCAGAAGAGTGGTTTTACGCCCGATTATACGGTGTGGACATTTCATGGTGAGTCTGCCCAACGTGACCGAGCTGAGGTGGATCATCGTCGCACCGACGAGCATGGTACTGGGATGGAAAACATGGTGCAAGGCTATGATGATGCTCGGGATTCGGACGAGGAGATGGAGGAATCTGCAAAGGCTTTCAATGAAATGTTGGAGTCTTCAAAACGTCCGCTCCACGAGCACACTGAGCTTTGTCAGTTGGATGCCATCTCACAAGTAATGGCTCTGAAGGCTCAGTTCAACTTGGGTAGAGAATGCTATGACGCAATTATGACAGTATTTGGACGCTTTCTACCCAAAGGCCATGTAATGCCTGCAAACATGTACCAGTCAGACAAAATCCTCCGTGCACTGAAGATGCCCTATGAGAAGATACATGCCTGTGAGAAAGGATGTGCCTTATTTAGGCTTGACTATGCGGACTTGAACTATTGTCCCATTTGCAAGTCTTCCAGGTATATTGTGGTAGACAACGGTATGGGTGAGAAGACACAGACCAAAATCCCCGTTAGTGTTCTTCGGTATATGCCAATCGTACCAAGACTTCAACGTCTTTTCATGGTCAAAGAGACGGCCAGACAGATGACATGGCACAAAACAGGCAAATGAACCGAACTAGATGCAGATGGGAATCTGATGATGGTACACACATCAGATGGTGTTGCGTGGAAAAAGTTTGATGAATTACATGCTGACAAAGCGGCAGATCCGAGGCATCCTCGAGTCGGCATCAACACGGATGGGTTCAGTGTGTTTGGTATGACGGCAGCCCAATACAGTTGTTGGCCCGTATTTGTCTTTCCACTCAATCTCCCCCCCGGACAGATTATGCAAAGAAAGAACATTTTCCCGACGTTCATAATTCCAGGACCCAACTATCCGGGCAAAAATATGAATGTGTACATGCAGCCGCTTAAGGACGAATTGCAAGAAGCCTGGGATAATGGGTTCAAGACATACGACGCCTTTAGCAAACGGAACTTCATAATGCGTGTCTGGTACATGTACTCGACACATGACTTGCCGGCTTATGCGCTATTCGTTGGCTGGTGTGTGCATGGAAGATTCCCGTGCCCCACATGCAAGGGAGCTCTTGAGTTTCGTTGGCTTCAGGCCGGTCGCAAGTTTTCTTGCTTCGACATGCATAGACAGTTCCTGGATCCTCGCCATAAGTTCAGGAAAGACAAGAAGAACTTCATCAGGGGTAGAGTTGTCAAAAACTCTGCACCACCTGCATTGACAGGCCAACAGACCCTGGATCAGTTAAACGCTCTCGAGCCAGATCCACAACGTCCAGGGTACTTCAAGCGGTATAATACTAAGCACGCGTGGACTCACAAAACATGCTTATGGGATCTGCCTTACTTCAAAGACCTCCTTTGCCCACACAACATCGACGTGATGCACACTGAGAAGAATATCGCCGAGGCACTTTTTGGTACATTGTTCGGCATAGATGGGAAGTCAAAGGATAATACTAAGGCTAGAGTCGATCTGGAGGCGCTATGTGATAGGCCGTTACAAAACATGAAAGAACCGAAAGGAAAGCAGAACTGGACAAAGCCAAAGGCATGGTTCAATCTTGGAAGGCCAGCTATGAGGGAAATTCTCTTGTGCGTGCAACAACAGTTGATGTTCCCCGATGGGTATGCAGCGAATCTAAAGAGGGGAGCGAATCTTGATAAACTGAAGATATTTGGTCTCAAGAGTCATGATTGGCACATATGGATTGAGCGGGTAATGCCGGTGATGTTGCGTGGCTTCATCCCTGAGGATGAATGGCTAGTACTGGCAGAACTCAGCTATTTCTTCCGTGTTCTTTGTGCGAAAGAACTATCGCCTAGCGTGCTAGAAGAAATGGAAGAGTTGGCGCCGGAGTTGATCTGCAAGTTAGAGAAGATCTTTCCACCGGGCTTCTTTAATCCAATGCAGCATTTGATTTTGCATCTCCCGACCGAGGCAATATTGGGGGACCCGTGCAAAATCGTTGGTGCTACCCAACTAAGAGGATGCAGAAGACGCTTCGAGAAAAATGTAAAAATAAACGTAGAATTGAAGCATCGATGGCTGAGGCATTCATCACAGAGGAGGCGGCAAACTTTGTAACAGCGCACTACGAAGCCAAAAATCGTCATTTGCATAATCCGAAGCCTCGGTACAAAGCTGACGAGCCTAAAAAGGGTGGATCCAACCTCAGCCTATTCAAAGGGAATCTCGCACCAGCTAGTGTTTCACATCCAGTATCTTTGGATAACGAAGAATGGCGGACCATTTCGTTGTATATCTTCAACAACCTGATAGAAGTGCGGCCATACATCAAGTAAGTTCTCGGTACATTGTTTCGCAACTTCTATTTCCTTTGAACTACTCTTATTCCTGGATATGTCATACAGTCGATACGTCACCATATTCTCGTATGGAGCGGAGATCCAAAAGGATTCCGTCGAAGAGTATGAGCTTCTCGCAAAGCAAGGAGGTGGCTATCCCGGTTTCATCTCTTGGTTCAAACAAATGGTAATTTCTATTAGACAATTTCATTACATTCGCTAATTTGTGCATAATGCAACAATCCCCTTTCATATTAAACTTGTAGGCTAATTCAGAGTCTATGGACGCCGAATTGAGACAAGTCGCTAATGGTTTTGACTATAAGGTCCGTTCATTTGACAAGTACGACATCAACGGGTATCGCTTTCGTACCTATGGAAAAGAGCTATCTATGGCCGACCGAAAGTCTGCAAATTGTTGTGTATCTGCTATCGGCGAAGGAGGTACCGAGTATTATGGGAGAGTTGAAGCAATTTATGAACTTCTGTTCTATGGTGAAAACCCACTGAATGTCATAGTCTTCAAATGTTATTGGTTTCAGCCGAAGGAGACTAGAAGGACTCATGAACATATAGGGCTAGTTGAAATCAACCAAAGCACTCATTTAGATGTTCCTGATGTCTATATTATGGCTCAACAGGCGACCCTAGTATTCTATCTACCGTGGGCCTGCCAAACTAATCCAAATCTGAAAGGTCGGGATGTCGTTTATGAAGTGCCGCCACGTGCTAGACTTTCTCCCCCAAAGGAAGAGGATTATGAACCTCACATTAACCCAGACACATATGAAGGAGAATTCTTCCAAGTGACACGTCTTTCCAAAAAGCGTTTCAAGAACCACTATACTTCACCCCAAAACATTGAAGTAGACAGCGACAATGAATCCGACATCACCCCAGAGGAGGAACAAGAAGAGCCGGAACAAGAAGAGGTTACTGCTGCGGATGACCTGTCAATGCTTGACCGATTACGTCAAGGTGGCCTTGCACATGTTGATGCCAATGAACCTTATGAGCCCATCATTAATTATAGTGATGATGATGATTATGCATTTATTGATGATACTGATCGAGATTATTAGTAGTGTCAGGTATTCAATTTTTTTATGTTGTACTTGATGATGATACACTTAAGTGATATACATATTATTATTCATGTCGGTACTTTTTTTATGTTGTACTAATTTTGTTTATTCTTTGTCATGGCAGGTGTTGAAAGATGGTGGGCGCTGGTCGGGAGCGCGCCGAGGCCCCTTCTTCGTCGGCGCGTGCGAGGTCTTCCATTCCACCCGCACCTCTCCGCCGAGCGTTGCTGGACAGTATGGCGACACCGCGGGGCCCTTCTTCGTCGACCACGGTGCCCAGCAGGGGACGAGGTAAGAAGAAGAGAGGAGGTGGAGCACGTGGTCGTGGGAGAGGAGGTAGGGTGACTCTTACGGCGCCTTCCTCGCCACCGCCCCCAGCTGTTTCACCCGAGCACGTGACTGCTAGGGTGGACTCGGCTAAGGAGGAGGCTGCACGGACTCCGGTCCACGAGCCTCGGGTCGACGGGCCTTCGGCCCACGAGACCCCGGAGGAGCACACGTCTGGATGGGGTACCTGGTTGGGTCAGCCTGAGGATGGCGGGGATCCGAGTGGCCATGCTGATGATGGCGGGGAGCCGACTGATGAGGAGGGGGAGGAAGGGGGCAACATCTACCAGCGTGGTGCTACACGGCTCCCGTCCGTGCCGGCGACCCGCGAGAAGAGGTGGTTGATTTTCCCTAATGGGGAGAGGTAAGTGGATTTAATCTTTTTGTACCTTCTGCATTCACGTTTCTTCAAATAACTGATGTGTTGGCCTTGTCATGCTGCAGGGGTTGGGACCACCATGAAAGTGTCCGCCGGCCCAACTCCGTCCTTGGAGTTCTGATTCGGCAAAACTTCCCGGGGTTTGTCACGTTGCCTGGTGAGGGTCGGCTTCCAAAGGTTGGATTGACTTGGGAGCACTACTTGGCTGCCCCGGCCCCGCCGGGTGAGATTATCGACGGTGTCTTGTGCAAGACGAGGGCAGACGTTGTGATCAGAAAGTTCTGGGTAATTGCTCCTTTACGCAATTTAAAATCTTCAACTAGCTAGTTATTAATTGTACTAATCAATATTGTCTCATTTGATTGTAGACATTCTACAGGTGTGAGGAGGGATACGAGGAGGAGGCGGATCATGTTATCCACAAGGAGTGCAAGCGCCTACTTCAGAACTTACGGCATGAGGTTCGGGTGCAGGCTGTTCGAGACTACTACGCCGGGCGTGGTATCAAGAAGCCCAAGCAGGAGTGCCACGATAAGTTCTTGAGTAAGGAGAAGTACATGAAGGTAATTCTTAAGGCCTTGTACTTACTTCCTTCATTTAGTAATTCATAGCCTTAGCGCTCAAGTTTCTATTTGCTAACTTAGGCCCCTCCGAGATGGTGTGCGGATCGGATGGATTGTTGGGAGGTGTTGGTCAATGCGTGGTGCTCAGAAGAATGGCTGGCCACCCACAAAGAGGCCAAGGACAAACGTGCCCAAATGGAAGGTGTGCCACACCACCAAGGCAGCTCCAACTTATTTCAGTACGGGCGGAACTGGGTATGTGGTTTGCTTCATGATTCATGCAATTCATTCATCATGCTAGCTTTAGCCCTTTAATTACTAATTTACTTTGTTTCTCTCTTTCAGGCACGCTACAATAAGGCGGATAAGGTGCCAGAGGTGTATGACCTATATGCCATGGCCCACACTGGCCCTTACAAGAAAGTCAAGGCATTCTCTGCGTCTGACCTCAATGATCCAAAGAACTTCACCAACATCTCCGCCCATGAGAAGCTCGTGCAATATAGAGATCAGGGGAAGGCGAGGAAAGGGGAGGACTTTAACCCGAGCCAGGGTCCCATTGATACAGAGCTGCTGATGATATCTGGTGGCGGGAGGTCCCATGGCTCCATAGCCATGGGAGATGGACTTATCCGTTGTCCTAGCACTCTCCCGGAGATCAAGGCGCGCCAGTCGAGCTCCGCTCCTGAGATAAGGCCTCATGAACGGCCAGTCCAACTCGCCATCAAGGTTAGTTATACGTACTCAGCTATCTTTCTCCATTACATTGTGTGCGCTTCCATCAATGATTACAAATGGTCATGTGAGTGGTGTTGCAGGCTGCTATACAGAGTGAGAGAGATAGAACGGAGAAACTTTTGGCGGAGGCGGCGGAGAGGCAGCGGGAGTTGGAGGAGAAGACGACAAAGATGTTGGAGGAGGAGAGGGCACGGAATGACATGCAGGAAAGGGCCATGTACGAGCTCCTTGTGGTAAGTTTCTTCTGCAGATTACTTGCTAGTCTTAACATTTGAGTCTCATTACTAACTAGTATGACTCTGTTGTGAAAACCAAATGTGCAGTCTATGTGCGAGAAGTCCGGTCAGACCGCTCCGCCGATGCCAGTGATTGCTCCTGGGAGCACGGTGAGTTTACTTTGAATGGACATTACTTGCTTGTCTTAACATTTGAGTGTCATAATGCTAACGAGACATTGGAAATGATCTTTGGTGCAACTTAACTCCAGAAACGCATCGCACGATCCTTCTCCAGCTACCGGCGCGAGCCAGCTCACTCCTTCTCCAGCTACCGGCGCGAGCCAGCCCGCTCCTACACCTCCGTGATCACGGTAAGTTTCTCTAGGGTTTTGCTTAACAAATGCATAAAGACCTAGACTTAGCTTTATTTCCTCCCATATGCTTACCATAATGACCTAGAGTTAGCTTCTTTTCCTCCAAAATGACTTAATAAGCTTACTGACCTCATAAACCATCCATTCTACCTAAGTTAGCTCTAAAATGACTCATTTTACCTTAGTTAGCTTACAAGTGATCCAATTTATCCAAGTTAGCTCGAAAATGACCCATTTTAAGTAGATTAGCTCCTAAATGATCCATTTTACCTACATTAGCTTTAAAATGACCCATTCCACCTAGGTTAGCTCCAAAATGACCCATTTTACCTAGCTTAGCTCCAAAATGACCCATTTCACCTAAGTTAGCTAAAAGATCCATTTTACCTTAGTTAGCTCAAAAACGTGGCATTTCACCTAGGTTAGCTCATAAACGACCCATTTGACCTAGGTTAGCTCATAAATGACCCATTTCACCTAGGTTAGCTCATAAACAACCTATTTCACCTAGGTTAGCTCATAAACGACCCATTTCACCTAGGTTTGCTCATAAACGACTCATTTTACCTAACTTAGCTCATAAACGACCCATTTCACCTAGGTTTGCTCATAAACGACTCATTTCACCTAACTTAGCTCATAAACGACCCATTTCACCTAGGTTAACTCGTAAACAACCTATTTCACCTAGGTTAGCTCATAAACGACCCATTTCACCTAGGTTTGCTCATAAATGACTCATTTCACCTAACTTAGCTCATAAACGACCCATTTCACCTAGGTTTGCTCATAAACGACTCATTTCACCTAGGTTTGCTCATAAACGACCCATTTCACCTAGGTTTGCTCATAAACGACCCATTTCACCTAGGTTTGCTCATAAACGACCAATTTAACCTAACTTAGCTCCAAAATGATCCATTTCACCAAGGATAGCTCATCAACTACCCATTTCACCTAGGTTAGCTCATATACGATACATTTCACCTAAGTTAGCTAATATATGGCATATACTTCTTCTTCTAGTCTTCTTCTTCTATTCTTTTTCTTCTAGTCTAATTCTTCTTCTAGTCTTCTTTTTCTAACTTTCTTATTTGTCATTTTGCAGGTTTCATTCACTTCACGGAAGCCAGCTTGCTATGATGGATTGCTTGCTTTTTCCTGTTTTTTCCTTTGATGCACTTGTATTCTGCTGGCTTGCTATGAAGAAACTTTGCATATTGTAATATGTATGGATCGATGGAACTATGTGATGGATATATATGTGATGTGAAATTTTTGATGGATATATATGTGATGTGATGGAACTATGTGATGGATATTTATGTGATGGATATATATGTGTTGTGAAATTTTTGTTGTGATAATTGTTGGGTATAAGAAAAACAGAAAAAAAGAGGCAGTGCAGGCTCTTTGCCGTCCGTGGTAGACGGCAAAGAGCCCTTTGTCGTCGGTGGTGGACGGCAAAGGGGGAACGTGGCGCCCACCTATGCTTCCTGGGGTGGACCATTTGGCCAATTTGCCGACAGTGGCGAACGGCAAAGCCTGGCTGACGGCAAAGACTTCGCCTTTGCCGTCCGCCGCGCGGACGGCAAAAAAAACGGGCGCTAAGGTATTGCTGATGTCACCTGGCTGATGGCAAAGAGGCGCACTAATTTGCCGTCCGCTGGTGGACGGCAAAGGCCGCCATTAGCCGCCTAACGGAGTGACAATGGCGGACGTGCCACATTTTGCCGTCCCCCCTCTTTGCCATCCGCCGCTGTAGGCAAAGGGCTCTTTGCCGTCCGCCTTGGAAAGCAGACGGCAAAGGACCTGTTTGCCGACCCTATCTTTGCCGTCTGTGTTTGCAGTCCGCGGCGGACGGCAAAGTGCTTTGCCGTCAGCCGTCCCTGCCTTTTGACGTCCGCCATGGCAGATGGCAAAGTACTGGATTCCTGTAGTGCTATACTAAGCATTTAGGATTGCGGGTAAGGTATCAACGACTGTAGCAACAATGACAGGCTATGCAACAGAATAGGAGTAACCGAACAGTAACATGCTACACTACTCTAATGCAAGCAGTATAGAGAAGAATAGGCGATATCTGGTGATCAAGGGGGGGGGGGCTTGCCTGGTTGCTCTGGCAAGGAGGGATCATCAACACCATAGTCGATCGGGGTACCAGCAGCAGCGTCAGTCTCGTAGTCTACCAGAGAGAAGAGGGGGAAGAAACAATAAATACAATGCAAACAGATGCATAACGATGCACGACATAACAAGTAGCGGTGCCAAGTGTGCCTTAACGCGGTAGGAGGTGATACCGGCGAAGGGGGAAAACATCCGGGAAAGTATCCCCAGTGTTTCACCTTTTCGGTCAGATGAACCGGAGGTGAAATGTTGCAGGTACACTATGCTAGGGACGTGTGGCGGACAAAAGGGCTGTGAATCTGGATTCATCTCGTCGTTCTGAGCAACTTTCATGTACAAAGTTTTTCCATCCGAGCTACAATTTATTTTATATTAATTTTAAAAGATTTAAATCATTTTTAGAATTTACTTAATTATTTTAAATCAACATTATCCAGAATAGTGTATGCTGACGTCATCATGATGTCAGCATGACATCAACAGTCAACAGAGGTGTTGACTGGTCAAACTGACGCGTGGGTCCGTTCTGCCATAGACAGATAACTAATTAACAATTACTTAGTTTAATTAGCAGGTTAAGTAAATTTAACTAGTTAACTAATCAGGATTTCATTAAGTTAATTAATTAATTAATTAATATTTCTATTTACTTATTTATCTATTTATTTTTAATTCTTTTTTTAAACGTTCAAGGGGCGTGGGGCCCTCATGTCATGGGCCCAGTGGCTTAGCGGGCGAAGGGTTCGGGCGACGGGCGAATCGGGGCGGCGGACCCGCCCGAACAGGGGGGGGGAGAACGCTCCAGGGCGCCGGCGCGACGCCGGCACTGGACGCCGAAGGTGGTGGCGGGTGCAGCGGGCGCAACGGTGGCGGCAGAGCAGAGCAGGGGGCTGCGGCGGGCGTGGTGGCCGAACAGGACGGCAGCAAGGAGGAGAGAGTGCGCGGCGGGCGCCGGAGCTGGCCGCCGAAACGGAGGTAGCCCATGGGGCTAGAGGCGGAAGCGGGGCACGGGGCGAGCGGGAGCGCGACGAGCGTGAGGTTCAACGAGGAGAGGGAGAGGGGGAGCTCACAAGGGCGGTAGGGATTCGGGCAGCGGGGGTCGAGGAGGTCGTCGGGGATGACGTGCGGCGAGGAGGCAGACCGGTGGGGAGGCTCCGGCGAAGTTGATCGATCGTGAGGTCATGCAGTGGCCGTGGGCAGAGACGAGGTCGAATGCGGCGAGGTGGCACGTCGGGGGCGATGGACGACGGCGCGGCGTCGGGGCGGCGGCGTCCAGAGGAGGACGGGGGAGCGCGGTGGCGGTCCTGGCGAAGCAGAGGCGGGAGAGACGGGGCGATCCGGCGGCAAAGCGGCGCCGGCGAGGTGACGCCATGGAGGAGGATGGAGGCGCCACAGGGCGTGCGACGGGCGGGGTCGGGGGCGTCGGTTGCCCCAATCCAGATCCACTCGGGGCGGGGTGGGGAGAC
>NC_041393.1:641714462-641730905 GCF_002162155.2 Triticum dicoccoides
TCTTTACCTTTTCTGATTTAGTTTTGTTTCCTATTTTTTTCTTAGTTTTGGTAAAATATACACTTATTATCTAAATTAGTATTTCAGCTTAGTCCATAGTCACAAAAGGTCTATTCCTCAGACAAATTAGTTTGAAATTTTATTAATTACAAAAGGAATTTAAATAATTGTTTTTGCTACTATTTTATTCATCTTGTAGTATTTAAACATTATATATAGGTGTGGTTTCTCCACCATAATCATCTATGATTTATTTGCTACAATTTGAACATTTTAGATTTGACAATTGAAAACTTTTATTGTTTGACTTTAATTCAAATTTGAATTTGGATCGGTTCTGAACTAACACAAGATTATCAACGGTAATCGTGGTGACGTGGCATCATTACCATAGGGTTACTGTAGCTTGATTACCCGGGCGTCACAATTCTCCTCCACTACAAGAAATCTCGTCCCGAGATTTAAGAGGGAGTAAGGGGGAAAGTTTTGGTTACGATATTCTAACAGATCTTCTCGAAGAAGTTAATCCCTTTCATTGATGTCTTCAATTCTTTATCCCAATGCATCATGATGAAGTTCCCGTCCTTTGTTCGGAGGTTCCATCGTACTTACGAATAGGTAACGAGGCAGATTGGCAACGACAGAATGCTATAAGGGTAATAATCTGGGATTAACCCATGAATGAGCCTATGAGTACCTCTCGAGTTGAACAAATAAAACACATCGAGAGTAAAGTTCGAAGGTACAATAAGGAGTTTCAAGTAGCCAGGCAATCATTCAATGCCTAGTTAGAAGGTGAAAGGGTTACAGGGCAACGTGAATAAGTATTACGTCTGATACCAGAATAGATCATTAGGAATGTGGCTCGTGAATAGCATACGAAGCCAAGCACGAGGATTAACTTGGGAAACAGGGTGTACAGGAGAGTCAGGTTTCGATCCTGTGGAACTGTGGGTTATGGGCCCACCATGTGGGTTAAAAAGTAGGAAGGCGGTGATGTCTTGCACGATCATGCAAGTAAGACATGTCAGAGGGTAGCCTGTCAGTTATATGTCAGCAACAACATCGGTATCAAGGGCGAGGGACAAAGAGAACCATTTTCCTGCTCATTGAAACAAGGCGGACCAATAGGCAAAGTTCTCGTCCATCGGTGGTTACGGGAATGTCATCAACAATAGTAACAGGGTCTTACTGACAGAGTTGTACACCGATGGGTTTGCACAAGCAGGGAATTATTACTGCTTATATCATATAGACCATAGAAAGGGTTTAAACAAACCAAAGGAAGGGGAAAAGTGTCTATCAGATTTAATCAGAACAATGGAAATAAAAATGTGTTTAAACACATAATTCAGGGGTATATCCTTCCCAAGGAAAAATAGAGCATGATATCCCTGACAGGATATAACGTAGAAAACCATTTAAGTTAGGGGAGAGGAACTTTATGACATCACCGAAACAATGGTGTTTGACAAATTGATAAAGGAAATTTAGCATGGTGCTTCAAATGTTCTTATCGATGATTAGAGTACCACAGACATGCTTCGAGATAGCATTGACATGGTCTTTAAGTAAAGGTCAGACTTGGACACACAAAGGATACATCAGGAACAACTTATAGAATAAGTCTTACAATTTCCTCATGGAAGAATGGCTAACCTTGCTAAAAAGGAAACTATAACAATAGGTCCCCCGGACAGGTGTGTTAAACATGGCACCACCTTACCGGGTCTTATAAAGACCAATGTTATAACTCTTGAAATATGTTCCAACCATCATATCTGACCGAGATTCAGATCTGATTGGTGTCAGGATACCTCAGACTCAGGATGTCTGAGAATAAAAGGTGCAACACAAATTGACGGGATGACATTGTAAGATTCTCGGCAAATGAACTATGGAAGCGAGTTCCGAAACAAGAGTTCATCAGTAAACCAAGGAGAGGATGAAGAGGTGGCTGACGGACACAGCAACAATTCATCGAGAATTTCAAAGGATGGATTTCCACAGTTGTGTGAACAAGGAGATAACATTTGTCAGATCAAATGATATAATGATGAAAGCACAAGTGCTCCCTAGGTGGTTTTGGTAATTAATGACAACATATCTCTTGTTGGACTAACACTTTTATCTAGTATGTTTCAAATAAGTTCAACAATGGAGTGGCATGGACTAAAGGATGTGGGAACTCCTTCAAGATGCTAAGGACAAAGGATTGGCTCAAGCTTCAAGCTCAAGACTCTTCATTTTACATTTTAGTGATCCAAGATCACATTGAGTCTATAGGAAAAGCCAATACTATCAAGGAGGAATGAGGTGTTGCTTAATGAGCCTCTTGCTTCAAAGTGCTTCGTGATATGCTCCAAATACCCTGAACTACTTTCCCACTTCCACACATATGTCCTAAACCTAAAGTCAAACTCGGCCCCACTGATTCTTTCTATCCGGCGCCACCGAGTTTGGATGTCTTAGCCACTGCCACAAACCCTAGGCAAATCGGTCTCACCGGTAGGGATCTTGGTCTCACCAAGATGGGATTGTAATCTCTCTGTGTATGTCCATTATCAAAATCGGTCTCACCGAGTTTGAGCAATCAGTACTACCGAGATTACAATGCAAACTCTCTGGTTAACTTATTATCAAAATCGGTCCCACCGAGTTGGATAATTGGTCAAACTGAGTTTGCCTGACCAACTCTCTGGAAAGCTTATTACCAAAATTGGTCCCACCGAGTTTGTGTAATCGGTCTTACCGAGATTACGTTATGCCCTAACCCTAACCGAATCGGTCCCACCGAGTTGCATTCCGGTCCCACCGAAAACCCTAACGGTCAAATTATTTGCTAAATCGGTCTGACCGAGTTTAACGATTCGGTCCCGCCGAGTTTGGTAGATTGTGTGTAACGGTTAGATTTTGTGTGGAGGCTATATATACCCCTCCACCTCCTCTTCATTCGTGGAGAGAGCCATCAGATTGAACCTACACTTCCAGCATCCTATTTCTGAGAGAGAACTACGTAATCATGTGTTGAGGCCAAGATATTCCATTCCTACCATATGAATCTTGATCTCTAGCCTTCCCCAAGTTGCTTTCCACTCAAACCCTCTTTCCACCAGATCCAAATCCTATGAGAGAGAGTTGAGTGTTGGGGAGACTATCATTTGAAGCACAAGAGCAAGGAGTTCATCATCAATGCACCATTTGTTACTTCTTGGAGAGTGGTGTCTCCTAGATTGGCTAGGTGTCACTTGGGAGCCTCCGACAAGATTGTGGAGTTGAACCAAAGAGTTTGTAAGGGCAAAGAGATCGCCTACTTCGTGAAGATCTACCGCTAGTGAGGCAAGTCCTTCCTGGGTGACAGCCATGGTGGGATAGACAAGGTTGCTTCTTCGTGGAACCTTCGTGGGTGGAGCCCTCCGTGGACTCGCGCAACCATTACCCTTTGTGGGTTGAAGTCTCCATCAACGTGGATGTACGATAGCACCACCTATCAGAACCATGCCAAAAACACCCATGTCTCCAATTGCGTTTGAATCCTCCAAACCCTTCCCTTTACATTCTTGTAAGTTGCATGCTTTACTTTCCGCTGCTCATATACTCTTTGCATGCTTGCTTGCTATATGTTGTGAATGTTAAACTTGTGCCTAAACTCCACTCAAACTTTAAAGAAACTTAAAAACTGCAACTTTGGTACTTAGTGTCTAATCACCCCCCCTCTAGACACCTGTTCTCAAGGTCCTACAAGTGGTATCAGAGCATTGGTCTCCATTGCCTTGGTTTAATCACCATTGGAGGAAGATGGATGAGTCTACTTTGGGGAGTCTTAGACATAGAGTGCCTATTCTTGATGGTGAGTATTTTTGTGAGTGGAAAAATGAGATGCTTGTTATTTTCAATCAATATCATTTTAACAAGTACATTGCTAGCCCTTGTGCACCTTATGTTGATCCTATGCATCCAACCCATGATGAGTCAATTGACATGGTTAGGAATCTTAGAACTGCCGAACTTATCATTAGAGGATTGCCTAGAAACTTGATTGGATGTTTGCCTACTTTTAAGTGTGCCTACACCATATGGAAATTTCTTGAGGAACGATTTCCAGATTATTCCTTGAAAAATCTAGATGAAATTCTCCATAAGTCTATTGCTTTGAGTAAAATGAATACTAGTGATCCTATGTTTGGTGATCGTCTATTTGAGCTTACAAACCTTATGCGTGCCAAAGGAAATGTTGGTATTATTAGTGACATTATTTCCGAAGCTATAAGAATTCATAGACAAGATTATTGTCAAACTCATTCTAATGAATCACCCTCTCTAGGATTTGATCCACCACATGACGATGTTGAACATGGATACTATGATGAGGATGATGATAGTGACTTCGATCTTGATGATGCAATGAGACATTTTGGTCTTATGGCAAATCTTCGGGGATATATGTCAGGAGGAAAGGAATGGGTTCTTGATAGTGGATGTACCGATCACATGACCGGAGATAAAGACATGTTTCGTGAGCTTGCTGATAATGATAGTCCTCAAAAGTATGTCACTTTCGGTGACAACTCAAAGGGTAAGGTGGTTGGTCTCGGTAAGGTGGCCATATCACATGATAGCTCCATACAAAATGTTATGCTCATTGAATCTGTTGGTTACAACTTACTTTCAGTATCTAGACTTGCTGATTTTGGTTTCAATGTTCTATTTACTGAAGTAGATTGCCAAGTGTTTCGTCGAGATAATCATAAAATGGTCTTTACTGGTGTGCGTAGAGGTGATCTATACATTGTTGATTTCACTAAAAAGGCTCAACCTAAAACTTGCTTCATTGCTAAATCCTCAAAAGGCTGGTTATGGCATAGACGATTAGGTCATGTTGCTATGCGAAACCTTGACAAGCTTATTAAGGGGAATCATATCCTTGGAGTTAATGATGTCATATTTGATAAGGATAGACTTTGCAGTGCTTGTCAAGCAGGTAAACAGGTTGGAGGAAGGCATCCCGTGAAGAACATCATGACCACAAAGAGGTCACTCGAGCTACTTCACATGGATCTCTTTGGTCCCAACTCTTACAAGAGTCTCGATGGAAATTCTTTTGGTCTAGTTATAGTTGATGATTTTTCCAGATTTACGTGGGTGTTCTTTCTCGATGATAAACCGCAGGTCCAAAAGATCTTCAAAAACTTCGCTAGGAAGGCCCAAAACCAATTTGAAGTGAAGATCAAGAAGGTTCGCAGTGACAACGGAACGGAGTTCAAGAACACAAATGTGGACACCTTTCTTGACGAAGAAGGGATTTCACACGAGTTCTCGGCTACGTACACACATCAACAAAATGGTGTTGTTGAGAGGAAGAACCGGACGCTCATCAAAATGGGGAGAACGATGCTTGATGAGTACAAGATGCCGAAGCACTTTTGGGCAGAAGCGGTTGAGACAGCTTGTCATGCAACAAATCGCTTGTATCTTCACAAGCTACTCGGCAAGACGGCATACGAGCTACTCACTGGTAACAAACCCCAAGTTGGATACTTTCGAGTATTCGGCTCAAAGTGCTACATTCTTGATAAGCATCGTCGTTCTAAATTTGCTCCTAAGTCTCGTTATGGCTCAAACTCTCACACTTACCGTGTCTACAACAATTTCACCCGAAAGGTTGAAGAGACGGTAGATGTGAAGTTTGATGAATCTAACGGCTCGCAAGTAGAGCAATTGCCAATTGATGTAGGAGACAAAGATCCTTCGGAAGCAATCCAACACTTGTCTATTGGCAAGGTCCGTCCAACGGAGGTGAAGGAGAGTACCTCGTCCGTACAAGTGGAAGCTTCTACTTCACGACAAGGTGAACCAAGAGTTGATACGGAAGCATCCACAAGTGGGACACACCAATATGAAGAAAACGAGGAAGTGCATCAAGATGAACGTCAACAACCTCCTTCTCCACCATGATAAGAGAACGACAACGCCAACAATGAAGAAGGCCAAGAAGAAGAACATGATGAAGAAGATGTTCAACGAAGATCCAAGCAAAAGCTTTCACGAGTTCGAGCAAGAATTGCTAAAGACCATCCCGTAGAGCAAATCTACAATGATATTCAAACCGGGAGAATCACTCGCTCTAAAACTCGTTCAGCTAACTTTTGTGAAAACTATTCTTTCATCTCTAGCATTGAACCTATGAAGGTCGAAGAAGCATTGGAAGATCCGGATTGGATAAATGCTATGCATGAAGAGCTACACAACTTTGAGAGGAACCAAGTTTGGACATTGGTTGAGAAGCCCGATAACAACCACAACATCATCGGTACCAAATGGGTGTTTCGCAACAAGCAAGATGAAGATGGACAAGTAGTTCACAACAAAGCACGTCTCGTCGCCCAAGGCTACACACAAGTTGAAGGTATGGACTATGGTGAGACTTATGCCCCCGTTTCTACACTTGAGTCCATTCGCATCTTACTTGCCTATGCTAATCACCATGATATCACCTTGTACCAAATGGACATTAAAAGTGCTTTTCTAAATGGTGAAATAGAGGAGGAAGTTTATGTTAGACAACCTCCCGGCTTTGTCAATCCTAAGAAACCCAATCATGTTTACAAACTTCACAAAGCTCTTTATGGACTTAAACAAGCTCCTAGAGCATGGTATAAATGCTTGACCAAGTTCCTTATTGAAAAAGGCTTTGAAATTGGGAAATTTGATTCTACTCTTTTTACTAAAGGGTTAATGGTGAACTCTTTGTGTGCCAAATTTATGTTGATGATATTATATTTGGTTCAACTAACCCTCATTTTAGTGAAAAGTTTGGGAAGCTAATGTCGGAGAAGTTTGAGATGTCTATGATGAGTGAACTCAAATTCTTTCTTGGTTTGCAAATCAAGCAAACTAAGGAAGGTACTTTTGTCTCGCAAACAAAGTACACCAAGGACTTATTCAAAAAGTTCAATATGCAAGAATGCAAAGGTATGACTACACCCATGCCTACTAGTGGACATCTTGACTTAACCAAAGATGGTGAACCGGTTGATCAAAAGGTTTATCGCTCTATGATTGGTTCATTGTTATATCTATGTGCTTCACGTCCCGATATTACGCTAAGTGCGTGCATGTGTGCACGATATCAAGCTGCTCCTAAAGAATGTCATCTTAAGGCCGTGAAAAGGATAGTGAGATACTTAATCCATACACCAAATTTTGGCATTTGGTATCCTAAGAGGGCCTCTTTGAATCTTGTTGGCTATTCCGACTCGGACTATGCCGGAGACAAGGTTGATAGAAAGTCCACTTCGGGTACTTGTCAATTTCTTGGTAGATCTCTTGTGTCTTGGTCCTCCAAGAAACAAAACTCGGTATCCTTATCCACCGCCGAAGCTGAATATATTGCCGCTGGTTCATGTTGTGCTCAATTACTTTGGATGACCCAAACTCTTAAAGATTATGGGATATATGTGAGGCATGTTCCATTGCTTTGTGATAATGAAAGTGCTACCGAAATTGGTCATAATCCTGTACAACATTCTCGAACTAAGCATATTGAAGTTCGTCATCATTTCATTCGAGATCATGTTGCTAAGGGTGACATTGATCTTAAGCATGTTTGCACCGAAAAGCAATTAGCGGATATATTCACTAAACCTCTTGATGAGAAAGTGTTTTGCAGGTTAAGAGGAGAATTGAACATCATTGATGCTTCAAACTTGGAGTAGAAACTTCATTGGATACATGCAAGACATGAGCTTATGACTAATCCTTGATATTTCTCTTATGATGAAAATCTTATGTCTCGGATATATTTGTATCTTGCATGTTATCTAACCCATGTAGGTACTTGGTTGAATCAAACTCCATGAGATTGTAACCTACTCACATCTTGAGCAATCTCTACATCACCAAGTCTCTATACAAAGGTGGTTGAAGACAAGGAAGCACGAAACCATTCAAACATATCCTTTGACAAATTCTATGTTGAGTTTCATGATTGTCATTTTTGGATATACAAGTGCTCTTCCTTGCAAGAACTAACCCATGTAGGTAGATGGACTCAAATTCCAAGTGGTTCTCCAAATTCTTGATGAGCTACATCAACCTTGAGCAACCCACGCAAGTTCAACTACATGGACAACACCACCAACCAAGGTATGTTATTCCATCTTAGAGAAGCTTTACTCTGAGTCATGAGTTAAAGCAACTCGACAAGATGTGAATACATCAAGATGCTTAAACGAAAAATGGCAACCCCATTTTGAGCTTAAACGATGAGTATGGCCTATGATCAAGTGATCTCACTTGACTCCTAAGTCAATATACTCTAACATAGGTGACTTTGTCGCCGACCATCTCTAGATGAAGTTCTCCTGTGTTCTTTTCTGAGTTTTTGCATTTGTCTCATGCATATGTGTTTCCCCTTTCAAAAAAAAACTTCATCTAGATTTCTTTCTGTTTTCTCTGCATTTTCTGCATCTAATTCCTTGCATATCTTTCAGTTAATTCCTTGCAAATCTTTGTGAGATCTTACTAGTCTAGTGAGCTGAGGTGACAAGTGTTTTCTCTGTGATGAACTCGGTTACACCAATTTATTATTTTCGGTCCAACCGAATCTTTTTGGTACGAGCGAAGCATACCTCTCGGTGCCACTGATTTCATAACAAGAAAAACTCTTTGCCACATAATCTGTGTTTCTTTTGATCCAGCTCCACTCAATGAATCTTGTCCTCTACAAGCATCACATTTTCATCATTGCTTTGTTTTGTGTCTCAAGGACCAAACCCATTCGACAGACTCCAGAAGACCCTTCTTGGAAATTGATGTCAAAGGGGGAGAGAAAGAACATCAAAGCTTATCATTTGGAGATAGAGAGAGAGCATCAAAACTTATCACCTTTCTTCTTATGGGAGAGAGAGAGCTTATAGGGGGAGAGACCCTCAAAAGATGAGAGGGATCTCCAGGGGGAGAGGATACTTAAGTAGAAAGTATTTCTCAAGGATCCCAGATGCTTGGTGTTCAAGAGGAGAGATGTCCACATGTCTTCTTGAGGGGAGAGACATGTTCATATGATCTGTTGTGCTCATTTTGCATTAGCATACATTAGCTCCGAACTTTAGCTCTGACCATCATTCATATCTTTCAGCTTTGTTTTCCTTCTGCTCTGATTTTCTGTTCCCTATCTTCTCCTAGTATCCCATGTTAGATTCAGGGGGAGCAAGACATCTAAGGGAAAGAGATCATTTAAATTCATTGCATATCTTTACTCTTGGGGACATGTCTAATCCAATGTGGTACTCAGTACTCACTCTCTACATGTCATCCCAGTCTTGGTATTCTTGTGGTTTCTTCTGTTTGCTCTGGCTAGTAGATGCATCTGTGTTATCTATCCTTGTTTTCACAGGTTCATTCCATCCTAAGCCAACTCAAGACCACAAGGTAAGTATATGCATCACAATCATGTGTATGAGGAATTCTTGCTGATGTACATACTATTTGCAAGAAGGACTCATGGGCATGAAGGTATTCTCTTTAATACTTTTTGCTCTGATGCATATAGCCAAGATACATGTAACACATTGCCTGCTCTATCATGGTTATGCTATCAGATGCTTCTATATTTCATATTCACATGATTGCATACATGTAGGGGGAGCCTATGCTTGTTACATGTCTTTCCAAAGCTTTACTTGCTATTCTTTATATCTTTATCTAAAGCTTTGATGTATGTTGCCATCAATTACCAAAAAGGGGGAGATTGAAAGCACAAGTGCTCCCTAGGTGGTTTTGGTAATTAATGACAACATATCTCTTGTTGGACTAACACTTTTATCTAGGATGTTTCAGATAAGTTCAACAATGGAGTGGCATGGACTAAAGGATGTGGGAACTCCTTCAAGATGCTAAGGACAAAGGATTGGCTCAAGCTTCAAGCTCAAGACTCTTCATTTTACATTTTAGTGATCCAAGATCACATTGAGTCTATAGGAAAAGACAATACTATCAAGGAGGAATGAGGTGTTGCTTAATAAGCCTCTTGCTTCAAAGTGCTTCGTGATATCCTCCAAGTACCCTCAACTACTTTCCCACTTCCACACATATGTCCTAAACCTAAAGTCAAACTCGACCCCACTGATTCTTTCTATACGGCGCCACCGAGTTTGGATGTCTTAGCCACTGCCACAAACCCTAGGCAAATCGGTCTCACCGATAGGGATCTCGGTCTCACCGAGATGGGTTTGTAATCTCTCTGTGTATGTCCATTATCAAAATCGGTCTCACCGAGTTTGAGCAATCGGTACTACCGAGATTACAATGCAAACTCTCTGGTTAACTTATTATTAAAATTGGTCCCACCGAGTTTGATAATCGGTCAAACCGAGTTTGCCTGACCAACTCTCTGGAAAGCTTATTACCAAAATCGGTCCCACCGAGTTTGTGTAATCGGTCTTACCGAGATTACGTTATGCCCTAACCCTAACCGAATCGGTCCCACCGAGTTGCATTCCGGTCCCATCGAAAACCCTAACGGTCACATTATTTGCTAAATCGGTCTGACCGAGTTTAACGATTCGGTCCCACCGAGTTTGGTAGATTGTGTGTAACGGTTAGATTTTGTGTGGAGGCTATATATACCCCTTCACCTCCTCTTCATTCATGGAGAGAGCCATCAGACTGAACCTACACTTCAAGCATCCTATTTCTGAGAGAGAACTACCTACTCATGTGTTGAGGCCAAGATATTCCATTCCTACCATATGAATCTTGATCTCTAGCCTTCCCCAAGTTGCTTTCCACTCAAACCCTCTTTCCACCAGATCCAAATCCTATGAGAGAGAGTTGAGTGTTGGGGAGACTATCATTTGAAGCACAAGAGCAAGTAGTTCATCATCAACGCACCATTTGTTACTTCTTGGAGAGTGGTGTCTCCTAGATTGGCTAGGTGTCACTTAGGAGCCTCCGACAAGATTGTGGAGTTGAACCAAGGAGTTTGTAAGGGCAAAGAGATCGCCTACTTCGTGAAGATCTACCGCTAGTGAGGCAAGTCCTTCCTAGGTGACGGCCATGGTGGGATAGACAAGGTTGCTTCTTCGTGGACCCTTCGTGGGTGGAGCCCTTCGTGGGTTGAAGTCTCCATCAACGTGGATGTACGATAGCACCACCTATCGGAACCACGCCAAAAACATCCGTGTCTCCAATTGCGTTTGAATCCTCCAAACCCTTCCCTTTACATTCTTGCAAGTTGCATGCTTTACTTTCCGCTGCTCATATACTCTTTGCATGCTTGCTTGCTATATGTTGTGAATGTTAAACTTGTGCCTAAACTCCACTCAAACTTTAAAGAAACTTAAAAACTGCAAGTTTGGTACTTAGTGTCTAATCACCCCCCCTCTAGACACCTCTTCTCAAGGTCCTACAAATGAGATATGCTCGAGGAAAACATACCCAATTAAACATCAGTTGAAAGGTGCACCCGAAATATGGGCTTATGTAGCATGACCGATGTTAGAATGGTGATTCGATAACCAATGGTCTAAGAATGAAATGTCGACCATTAACTTCAACGCAATAGGGTTACTAGAAGTTTTGAATTCACACCTCATAGTTCAATGGTTGGTAATCCAGTTAGAAACAACATGGGACCAAGATATGAACGGAGATGGCGAGAAGTATTACTGCATCAAGAATTTCCTAAGAGGTGGTGAAACTCTCACAACATTCTTGATATAGAAGACAGTAATACTACAAGGTAGATCATAACCTAAGCTAGATAGCAAGGAAATCAAGGTACAACACAAAACATGAACAAGTTTGTGTTGGGGGAAGACATGAATGTTGCCGATGATAACACAAATAATCAAGGGCAAGGATGGTATTTCTCATCATGAATTCAATTGATATACTGGAAGAACTCAGAATGTTGATGATGATCATGACAAATTTGTCGAGAGGTTTCATGAAGATGTAATTGATCAGCGATGACATCAAGTCAAAGGAATGATGAAGCGAAAGGTTATTGGAACCATGGGTACGACACAAACTTGAAATCAAGTTTGCTGTTCGAGGAGAATTTATATGACGAGGAAGATCAACGCATGATTTGCTCATCATTGAAAATTGTGCTCCGGGAAAAAGAACCAGGTAGCACAGTTAAAATTTAGCATGATAAGGATATAGCCAATCAGGCTAGGAATGACTTCAAGGATTATTAAACTCATAAGCAATGAAAATTACTTAGAGTTATCGTATCGGAGCACGGAATTGATTCACTTATGGATGTTCTCGGTTGACGACAACCCAGAACCCGTGGAGTCACTATGACAAGGAAGGTACTACTTCATGAGAAATTCATAAGATATATCCTCGAGATACCATGGGGGTAATACAAGAAGGTAGATGAAAATGGAGGTTGGGCAGGCGTATTGATCTGCAGAAGGCAAGTACTCTAACATGTCCGAGAAATGGAATCAAGAAGAAAATATGGTCGAAACCAGGGTTGCAAAAGACCAATTCCCATATATAAGATGAACTTATACGAAAGAGGGTTTAATAGAAGCATCCATGATAAGATCAGCATTGTGTCCATGGGCATGAACGCAAGGTTCAAGGTCGACTCCCACTTCTCCAATGCACAACTTCTCATTTACTGCTCTCGGTTAAGAATGTTTAGAGTTTGAAAGTTTAACTGGCGGAACACCAGAAGGTTACGACCCATGAAGACTTTTGGGTTCACACAAATTAAGGAAGGTATGTGTTCTACCCATTGGGGCATCTTAGAAACATATGCCACAAGTTTCAAAAGTAAATGCACAAGCTCGAAAGCAGAGCATGGTTGGCCAAGCAGAGGATACAATTTACCAAAGGCAATATATACCCGTGGAAAGGCTCATAAGGTTATTGAATATGAAGGACGATGTCGGATGAAATCCAACAATGGATCGGGCGATCCACAACGGAGCTGATGTTGTATCGGTACTCAAGCAGAGGAAGAAACAATGCGAAGGCATTGGATTATAGAAGCAACTCACTAATTCAAAGCTCAATCTAAGAATCATGATTTCTGATTCAAGGGATCAGAAGCAAACGCTCTGATTAAGGATGGGTAAGCTGAATAGACTTAGGGGTATAATCGACGGCAATTTAATTGGTTGAGAACCAACTCATGTTCAGACTGACATTGAGCCGGAAGGATGAATTCTAGGATTCAACTGAGGAATGCGGGCATCCTCAACATATTGAATCAACAGACTTCAAATGATAAAGTCAAGGGATGCCAATAGGATTACGAGACTTATGGGATTAACCATAAAAGCAAGCAAGAATTTCAAGAGCAATAGGCTGCTCAGGATTTTTGAAAGATCGAATGGTATTTCGAAGTCTTTTGCAAAACACTTGATCAGTGGGGTTGAGCGGATACTCGGTAAGTGCGAGGAATTATCCGTAGGGGGTATTCATGTGGCAAGAACTGCAAGGCAGCAGGCAGAAAGTATTCTCGGAACAATAAAGAGAATTTTGGGGTATCTTGTAATAACAAGATCAACAGGATTGAAAGGAAAAGTGCATGTAGTTTATCCATAATAATATAACCATGGTAGGGAATAGCAACAAGCGGTGAGCATAAAGTATTGAGAGAACATCGAAGAGTATCTTTGGAATCCTTCGGTGCACCAAGCAATCATCTGGAGTGAGGGGCTCTCCGGGAGGAAGTAATTATGAGAACCTAGAGTTACCGTTGGTAAAATCATTTAACCCGAATAGAAGAGAGATCAGAATCCCGGAGTATAGATGAGGAATAAAAGATCCTAACACCACCCAATTGGCGACGTGGGTCCATGGGCCGCACAGCCAAGTTAGTAAAACAATTTTCATCGACTAGACTCAACTTCGGCCAAGGAGTTGGAAAGGGGGATTCCTACAGGTAGTCGGCTCTGATACCAACTTGTGATGCCCCTGATTCAATCGTACACTAATCATGCATGCAAACGTGTACGATCAAGATCAGGGACTCACAGGAAGATATCACAACACAACTCTAAAAACATAAATAAGTCATACAAGCATCATAATACAAGCCAGGGGCCTCGAGGGCTCGAATACAAGTGCTCGATCATAGACGAGTCAGCAGAAGCAACAATATCTGAGTACAGACATAAGTTAAACAAGTTTGCCTTAAGAAGGCTAGCACAAACTGGGATACAGATCGAAAGAGGCACAGGCCTCCTGCCTGGGATCCTCCTAACTACTCCTGGTCGTCATCAACAGCCTGCACGTAGTAGTAGGCACCTCCAGTGTAGTAGTAGTCGTTGATGGTGGCGTCTGGCTCCTGGGCTCCGGCATATGGTTGCGACAACCAGGAAGAAGAGGAAAAGGGGGAAAAGGGGGAGGAAAGCAACCGTGAGTACTCATCCAAAGTACTCGCAAGCAAGGATCTACACTACATATCCATGGGTATATGTGTAAAGAGGCAATATCGATGGACTGAACTGCAGAATGCCAGAATAAGAGGGGGATAGCTAGTCCTATCGAAGACTACGCTTCTGGCAGCCTCCGTCTTGCAGCATGTAGAAGAGAGTAGATTGAAGTCCTCCAAGTAGCATCGCATAGGATAATCCTACACGGCGATCCTCCCCTCGTCGCCCTGTGGAAAAGCGATCACCGGGTTGTCTGTGGAACTTGTCTGGGTGTGTTTTATTAAGTATTCGGTTCTAGTTGTCATAAGGTCAAGGTACAACTCTGGGTCGTCCTTTTACTGAGGGACACGGCTATTCGAATAGATAAACTTCCCTGCAGGGGTGCACCACATAACCCAACACGCTCGATCCCATTTGGCCGGACACACTTTCCTGGGTCATGCCCGGCCTCGGAAGATCAACACGTCGCAGCCCTACCTAGGCACAACAGAGAGGTCAGCACGCCGGTCTAAATCCTATGCGCAGGGGTCTGGGCCCATCACCCATTGCACACCTGCATGTTGCGTGGGCGGCCGGTGAGCGGACCTAACAACCTCCATTACAAAGGAAGTTGCGTTTATGTAGTCCAACCCGGCGCGTGCCGCTCAATCGCTGACGTCATGAAGGCTTCGGCTGATACCACGACATCGAGTGCCCATATCTTTCCCGCGTAGTTGGTTAGTGCGTATAGGCCAGTGGCCAGACTCAGATCAAATACCAAGATCTCGTTAAGTGTGTTATTATGAAGCAACCGCGAATGCCGACCAGGGCCAGGCCCACCTCTCGCCTAGGTGGTCTCAACATGCCTTGTCGCTCTACCACAACGTAACAGTCGGGGGCCGTCGGGAACCCAGGCCCACCTCTACCGGGATGGAGCCACCTGTCCTTTCAGCCCCCTTATCCGAATCACTTGCGGGTACTCAACGAGCCAACCCGACTTTAGTCATCATCTGTATAGTATGTACATATGTATAGTATATACCCGTGATCACCTCCCGAGTGATCACGGCCCGATAGTATAGCAAGGCAGACCGACAAGAATGTAGGGCCAATGATGATAAACTAGCATCCTATACTAAGCATTTAGGATTGCGGGTAAGGTATCGACGACTGTAGCAACAATGACAGGCTATGCAACAGAATAGGAGTAACCGAATAGTAACATGTTATACTACTCTAATGCAAGCAGTATAGAGAAGAATAGGCGATATCTGGTGATCAAGGGGGGGGGGGCTTGCCTGGTTGCTCTGGCGAGGAGGGGTCGTCAACACCGTAGTCGATCGGAGTACCAGCAGCAGCGTCAGTCTCGCAGTCTACCGGAGAGAAGAGGGGGAAGAAACAATGAATACAATGCAAACAGATGCATAACGATGCATGACATAACAAGTAGCGGTGCCAAGTGTGCCTTAACGCGGTAGGAGGTGATACCGGCGAAGGGGGAAAACATCCGGGAAAGTATCCCTGGTGTTTCACTTTTTCGGTTAGATGAACCAGAGGTGAAATGTTGCAGGTTCACTATGCTAGGGATGCATGGCGGACAAACGGGCTACGTATCTGGATTCGTCTCGTCGTTCTGAGCAACTTTCATGTACAAAGTTTTTCCATCCGAGCTACGGTTTATTTTATATTAATTTTAAAAGATTTAAAACATTTTTAGAATTTACTTAATTATTTTAAATCAGCATTATCCAGAATAGTGTATGCTAACGTCATCATGACGTCAGCATGACGTCAGCAGTTAACAGAGGTGTTGACCGGTCAAACTAACGCATGGGTCCGTTCTGCCATAGACTGATAACTAATTAACAATTACTTAGTTTAATTAGATGGTTAAGTAAATTTAACTAGTTAAATAATCAGGATTTCATTAAGTTAATTAATTAATTAATTAATATTTGTATTTACTTATTTATCTATTTATTTTTAATTCTTTTTTTTAAATGTTCAGGGGCGTGGGCCCTCATGTCATGGGCCCAGTGGCTTAGCGGGCGACGGGCGAATC
>NC_041393.1:641731328-641732011 GCF_002162155.2 Triticum dicoccoides
GGCCGAGCAGAACAGGGGCTGCGGCGGGCGTGGTGGCCGAACAGGACGGCAACGAGGAGGAGAGAGTGCGCGGCGGGCGCCGGAGCTGGCCGCCGAAACGGCAGTAGCCCACGGGGCTAGAGGCAGAAGCAGGGCACGGGGCGAGCGGGAGCGCGACGAGCACGAGGTTCGATGAGGAGAGGGAGAGGGGGAGCTCACAGGGGCGGTAGGGATTCGGGCAGCGGGGGTCGAGGAGTTCGTCGGGGACGACATGCGGCGAGGAGGCAGACCAGTGGGGAGGCTCCGGCGAAGTAGATCGACCGTGAGGTCGTGCGGTGGCCGTGGGCAGAGACGAGGTCGAATGCGGCGAGGTGGCGTGTCGAGGGCGATGGACGACGACGCGGCGTCGGGGCGGCAGCGTCCAGAGGAGGACGGGGGAGCGCGGTGGTGGTCCTGGCGAAGCAGAGGCGGGGGAGACGGGGCGATCCGGCGGCGAAGCGTCGCCGGCAAGGTGACACCATGGGAGGAGGGAGGCGCGACAGGGGTGTGCGACGGGCGGGGTCGGGCGCGTCGGTTGCCCCGATCCAGATCCACTCGGGGCGGGGTGGGGAGACGAGGTGGATCGGGGGAGGAGTGGGGAGTGGGGCGACTGGGGAGGCAGTGGTTAGGGTTTCGGTCGGGGTTGACCAGGTATAGGCCAGTGA
>NC_041393.1:641732348-641776208 GCF_002162155.2 Triticum dicoccoides
CGTTTCACCATTTTTTTATTTATTTTACCTTTTCTGATTTAGTTTTGTTTCCTATTTTTTTCTTAGTTTTGGTAAAATATACACTTATTATCTAAATTAGCATTTCAGCTTAGTCCATACTCACAAAAGGTCTAGTCCTCACATAAATTAGTTTGAAATTTTATTAATTACAAAAGGAATTTAAATAATTGTTTTTGCTACTGTTTTATTCATCTTGTAGTATTTAAACATTATATATAGGTGTGGTTTCTCCACCATAATCATCTATGATTTATTTGCTACAATTTGAACATTTTAGATTTGACAATTGAAAACTTTTATTGTTTGACTTCAATTCAAATTTGAATTTTGATCGGTTCTGAACTAACACAAGATTGTCAACGGTAATCATGGTGACGTGGCATCATTACCATAGGGTTATTGTAGCTTGATTACCCGGGCGTCACAAGATACAACCCGTTTGTTGGCGATATACGTCAGCAGGGGCTTTCCAGGGATGCTTGGCGGCATAGACTGCATGCACTGGGAGTGGAAGAACTACCCTTCTACTTGGCAAGGGAAGTATAAGGGCCATGTCAGGGCTTGCACTGTCATACTTGAGGCCGTGGCCTCACAAGGTCTCTGGATCTGGCACTCTTTCTTCGGCATGGCCGGATCACACAATGATATCAACGTGCTTCAACGCCCGCCGATGTTTGCAAGGCTTGCCGAAGGCAACAGCCCGCCGGTGAATGTTACCATCAACGGCCACAACTACAATAAAGGATACTACCTAGATGACGGTTGTCGGTGTCAAAACTGGTAGATCTCGGGTAGGGGGTCCCAAGCTATGCGTCTAAGGATCAATGGTAGCAATGGACAATGGGACAAAATATTTACTTAGGTTCAGACCCTCTTAAAGGAGGTAAAACCCTACATCCTGCTTGATTGTATTCAATGAGTATAGGGATTACAACAATTGATCTACCCTGAGATCGTAATGGCTAAACCCTAGCTTGTCTCGCCTATGAATATTATGACTGCCTCTATGGACTAAACCCTCCAGTTTATATAGACACCGGAGGGGTCTAGGGCTGTACAGAGTCGGTTCATGGGGAAAGAAAATAACATATTCGTACACCAATCTTGTCGTTCATGCATATAGGAGTCCTACTCGGACACGGGGGATGGTCTTCTGCCTTTGTCTTCATGGCCCATCAGTCCGGCCCATATCGAATAGACCAGACACCCGAGGACCCCTTAGTCCAGGGCTCCCTCAGTAGCCCGTGAACCAGTCTTTTCAATGACGATGTGTTCGGCACACGGATTGTCTTCGGCATTGCGAGGTGGGTTCCTTAACTTGAATATCGTATGTCAGCTTCCTGTATAAAAGAACTATGTCTGGCTCTGCATAATCAATACAACCCTTGGCCACGAAGGCAAGATATTAAAATAAGAATAATGTCTTAAACTGACAACTTTTTTGGCCAAGGGTCACACTTGACTCTTCGGTATTTTGAATCGTTTTCACACCTCTTGTTTCATATTTCGAGGTTGAGCCTTCATTGGCACGTCTTGTCAAAACAGAGATCGTGCCCACTTATTATGGGATTCTAATCAATGGGATTTGGGTAACCCAACCGCTCCTTGCGCATGATCTCATTGGGAATAGGCGAGGTTTAAGGCTTAAGAGGGGGACGGTTGGCATTTTCACCGTCTATAAGAGGGCAAAGATTCATCCTTTCTTCCCCACGCCTTCCTCTAGCCTATGTCTTCCAATCTTCCAAGCTCCAGCACCCAAAAAAGCTCCAATCTTCCCCACCGTCACCATCCTGCCCAACCATGGCCGGGTCCGGCTCCAAAGGCAAGTGGGAGGCCTCCTTCATCACTGAAAAAGACGTGAAGGATCTCCGGAGCATGGGATATCTGTCTGCGGACATCGCGCACAGGCTTCCTGACAAGGACCAAGTCATCCCTACTCCGGGGCCTGGCGAGAGGGTTGTGTTCCTTCCCCATTTCCTTAGGGAGCTAGGGTTTCCCCTCCACCCCTTCGTCCATGGCCTTATGTTCTATTACGGGCTAGATTTCCTCAATCTAGCTCTATCGGTGTTTATCGTTGTTTGTGAGGCTCTGCTCCGTGTCCCGTCACACTTCGGCTTCTGGCTTAAGGTCTTAAATCTGAAGCCGAAGGTGGTCGATGGACAGCATGCAGATTGTGGGGGGGCCATGGTAAGCAAGTTGCCCAACGCCACATGGCCCAAAGGGGCATTCATCGAGACTGTCAAGGTGTGGCAGCAGGAGTGGTTCTACATCACCGAACCCCGCCGCACCAACTGGGTGGCCATTCCTAAGTTTAGATCCGGACCCCCTATGAGACTTACCTCGTGGACCGCCAAGGGCCTTGATTGGGGGTCCCATACGGAGGTGAAGATGCTGCAGAAGCGCATCACCAACGTGCTGGGCATGAACATCGGCCTCACCAACATCATGCAGATAATGCTCTTCTGTCGTGTCCTTCCTTACCAATGTCGGGCCTCCCCCATGTGTGAGTTCAATATGGAGCGGCCGTGGACCCCGAAGCGCTTCTTCGGCACTACGCACGAAGAAATATGGAAGTTGCTCTTCAAGGCACAGAGAAGCTGGCCCATGAAGACCGAGGACATCATACTCGACATCGAGAATCCGGCCTCAGAGGTAATCATTAGTTTTTCCGAAGTCTTATTAGGTCGATGTTTTAATCAATATAAATTGTATCAATTGTTTTCCGCACAGGGCTGGACAACAAAAGCGGAGCGGATTGACTATCCGGCTCCGCTGCCAGAGTACCCAGCCACTCCCCAGCTATCAGGCGCCGGAAAAGAAGGGCAAGAAGTGAAGGAAATGTTCCCTAGAGGCAATAATAAAGTTATTATTTATTTACTTATATCATGATAAATGTTTATTATTCATGCTAGAATTGTATTAACTGGAAACATAATACATGTGTGAATACATAGACAAACAGATTGTCACTAGTATGCCTCTACTTGACTAGCTTGTTGATCAAAGATGGTTATGTCTCCTAGACATAGACATGAGTTGTCATTTGATTAACGGGATCACGTCATTAGGAGAATGATGTGATTGACATGACCCATTCCGTTAGCTTTGCACATGATCGTTTAGTATGTTGTTGTTGCTTTCTTCATGACTTATACATGTTCCTATGACTATGAGATTATGCAACTCCCGTTTACCGGAGGAACACTTTGTGTGCTACCAAACGTCACAACGTAACTGGGTGATTGTAAAGGTGCTCTACAAGTGTCTCCGAAGGTACATGTTGGGTTGGCGTATTTCGAGATTAGGATTTGTCACTCCGATTGTCGGAGAGGTATCTCTGGGCCCTCTCGGTAATACACATCACTTAAGCCTTGCAAGCATTGCAACTAATGAGTTAGTTGTGGGATGATGTATTACGGAACGAATAAAGAGATTTGCCGATAACGAGATTGAACTAGGTATTGAGATACCGACGATCGAATCTTGGGCAAGTAACATACCGATGACAAAGGGAACAACGTATGTTGTTATGCGGTCTGACCGATAAAGATCTTCGTAGAATATGTGGGAGCCAATATGAGCATCCAGGTTCCGCTATTGGTTATTGACCGAAGACGTGTCTCGGTCATGTCTACATAGTCCTCGAACCCATAGGGTCCGCACGCTTAATGTTACGATGACAGTTATATTATGAGTTTATACGTTTTGATGTACCGAAGGTTGTTCGGAGTCCCGGATGTGATCACGGACATGATGAGGAGTCTCAAAATGGTCAAGACATGAAGATTGATATATTGGAAGCCTATGTTTGGATATCGGAAGTGTTCCGAGTGAAATCGGGATTTTACCGGAGTACCGGGAGGTTACCGGAACCCCCTGGGAACATAATGGGCCTTAGTGGGCCTAGGTGAAAAGAGGAGAGGCGGCTAGGGCTGGGCCGCGCGCCCCTCCCCCCAGTCCGAATAGGACAAGGAGAGGGGGCGGCGCCCCCCTTCCTTCTTCTCCTCCACTCCTTCCCCTTTCCAAGTCCTAATCCAACTAGGAAAGGGGAGGAGTCCTACTCCCGGTGGGAGTAGGACTCCTCCCGGCGCGCCCTCTCCCTTGGCCGGCCACACCCCCCTTGCTCCTTTATATACGGGGGCAGGGGGGCACCCCATAGACACAACAACTAATCGTTTGATCTTTTAGCCGTGTGCGGTGCCCCCCTCCACCACAGTCCACCTCGATAATACTGTAACGGTGCTTAGTCAAAGCCCTGTGTCGGTAGAACATCATCATCATCACCACGCCGTCGTGCTGACGAAACTCTCCCTCAACATTCGGCTGGATTGGAGTTCGAGGGACGTCATCGGGTTGAACGTGTGCTAAACTCGGAGGTGCCGTATGTTCGGTACTTGATCGGTCGGATCGTGAAGACATACGACTACATCAACCACGTTGTGCTAACCCTTCTGCTTACGGTCTACAAGGGTATGTAGACAACACTCTCCCCGCTCGTTGCTATGCATCACCATGATCTTGCGTGTGCGTAGGAAATTTTTTGAAATTACTACGTTCCCCAACAGTGGTATCAGAGCCTGGTTTTATGCATAGATGTCATATGCACGAGTAGAACACAAGTGAGTTGTGGAAGATACAAGTCATACTGCTTACCAGCATGTCATACTTTGGTTCGGCGGTATTGTTGGATGAAGCGGCCCGGACCGACATTACGCAAACGCTTACGCGAGACTGGTTCTACCGACGTGCTTTGCACATAGGTGGCTGACGGGTGTCAGTTTCTCCAACTTTAGTTGAACCGAGTGTGGCTACGCCCGGTCCTTGCGAAGGTTAAAACAGCACCAACTTGACAAACTATCGTTGTGGTTTTGATGCGTAGGTAAGAACGGTTCTTGCTCGGCCCGTAGCAGCCACGTAAAACTTGCAACAACAAAGTAGAGGACGTCTAACTTGTTTTTGCACGACATGTTGTGATGTGATATGGTCAAGACATGATGCTAAATTTTATTGTATGAGATGATCATGTTTTGTAACCGAGTTATCGGCAACTGGCAGGAGCCATATGGTTGTCGCTTTATTGTATGCAATGCAATCGCCCTGTAATGCTTTACTTTATCACTCAGCGGTAGCGATAGAAGCATAAGATTGGCGAGACGACAACAATGCTATGATGGAGATCAAGGTGTCGCGCCGGTGACGATGGTGATCATGACGGTGCTTCGAAGATGGATATCACAAGCACAAGATGATGATGGTCATATCATATCACTTATATTGATTGCATGTGATGTTTATCTTTTATGCATCTTATCTTGCTTTGATTTATGGTAGCATTATAAGATGATCCCTCACTAAATTATCAAAGTATAAGTGTTCTCCCTGAGTATGCACCATTGCGAAAGTTTTTCGTGCTGAGACACCACGTGATGATCGGCTCTACGTTCAAATACAACGGGTACAAAATAGTTGCACACGCAGAATACTTAGGTTAAACTTGACGAGCCTAGCATATAACAGATATGGCCTCGGAACACAGAGACTGAAAGGTCGAGCGTGAATCATATAGTAGATATGATCAACATAGTGATGTTCACCATTGAAACTACTCCATCTCACGTGATGATCGGACATGGTTTAGTTGATTTGGATCACGTGATCACTTAGAAGATTAGAGGGATGTCTATCTAAGTGGGAGTTCTTAAGTAATATGATTAATTGAACTTAAATTTATCATGAACTTAGTACCTGATAGTGTCTTGCTTGTCTATGTTGATTGTAGATAGATGGCCCGTGCTGTTGTTCCGTTGAATTTTAATGAGTTCCTTGAGAAAGCAAAGTTGAAAGATGATGGTAGCAATTACACGGACTGGGTCCGTAACTTGAGGATTATCCTCATTGCTGCACAGAAGAATTACATCCTGGAAGCACCGCTGGGTGCCAGACCTGCTGCAGGAGCAACACCATATGTTGTGAACATCTGGCAGAGCAAAGCTGAGGACTACTCGATAGTTCAGTGTGCCATGCTTTACGGCTTAGAACCGGGACTTCAACGACGTTTTGAACGTCATGGAGCATATGAGATGTTCCAGGAGTTGAAGTTAATATTTCAAGCAAATGCCCAGATTGAGAGATATGAAGTCTCCAATAAGTTCTACAGCTGCAAGATGGAGGAGAATTGTTCTGTCAGTGAGCATATACTCAAGATGTATGGGTATTATAATCACTTGATTCAACTGGGAGTTAATCTTCCGGATGATAGCGTCATTGACAGAATTCTCCAATCACTACCACCAAGCTACAAGAGCTTCGTGATGAACTATAACATGCAAGGGATGGATAAGACGATTCCTGAGCTCTTCGCAATGCTAAAAGCTGCGGAGGTAGAAATCAAGAAGGAACATCAAGTGTTGATGGTTAATAAGACCACCAGTTCCAAGAAAAAGGGCAAAGGGAAGAAGAAGGGGAACTTCAAAAAGAACAGCAAGCAAGTTGATGCTCAGGAGAAGAAACCCAAGTCTGGACCTAAGCCTGAGACTGAGTGCTTCTACTTCAAGCATACTGGTCACTGGAAGCGGAACTGCCCCAAGTATTTGGCGGATAAGAAGGATGGCAAGGTGAACAAAGGTATATGTGATATACATGTTATTGATGTGTACCTTACTAATGCTCGTAGTAGCACCTGGGTATTTGATACTGGTTATGTTGCTAATATTTGCAACTCGAAACAGGGGCTACGGATTAAGCGAAGATTGGCTAAGGACAAGGTGACGATGCGTGTAGGAAATGGTTCCAAAGTCGATGTGATCGCGATCGGCACGCTACCTCTACATCTACCTTCGGGATTATTTTCAGACCTAAATAATTGTTATTTGGTGCCAGCGTTGAGCATGAACATTATATCTGGATCTTGTTTGATGCGAGATGGTTATTCATTTAAATCAAAGAATAATGGTTGTTCTATTTATATGAGTAATATCTTTTATGGTCATGCACCCTTGAAGAGTGGTCTATTTTTATTGAATCTCGATAGTAGTGATACACATATTCATAATGTTGAAGCCAAAAGATGCAGAGTTGATAATGATAGTGCAACTTATTTGTGGCACTGCCGTTTAGGTCACATCGGTGTAAAGCGCATGAAGAAACTCCATACTGATGGACTTTTGGAACCACTTGATTATGAATCACTTGGTACTTGCGAACCGTGCCTCATGGGCAAGATAACTAAAACGCCTATCTCCGGAACTATGGAGAGAGCAACAGATTTGTTGGAAATCATACATACAAATGTATGTGGTCCAATGAATGTTGAGGCTCGTGGCGGATATCGTTATTTTCTCACCTTCACAGATGATTTAAGCAGATATGGGTATATCTACTTAATGAAACATAAGTCTGGAACTTTCGAAAAGTTCAAAGAATTTCAGAGTGAAGTTGAAAATCATTGTAACAAGAAAATAAAGTTTCTACTATCTGATCATGGAGGAGAATATTTGAGTTACGAGTTTGGTCTACATTTGAAACAATGCGGAATAGTTTCGCAACTCACGCCACCCGGAACACCACAACATAATGGTGTGTCCGAACGTCGTAATCATACTTTACTTGATATGGTGCGATCAATGATGTCTCTTCCTGATTTACCGCTATCGTTTTGGGGTTATGCTTTAGAGACGGCTGCATTCACGTTAAATAGGACACCATCAAAATCCGTTGAGACGACGCCTTATGAACTATGGTTTGGCAAGAAACCAAAGTTGTCTTTTCTTAAAGTTTGGGGTTGTGATGCTTATGTGGAAAAGCTTCAACCTGATAAGCTCGAACCCAAATCGGAGAAATGTGTCTTCATAGGATACCCAAAGGAGACTGTTGGGTACACTTTCTATCACAAATCCGAAGGCAAGACTTTTGTTGCTAAATTCAGAGTTTTTCTAGAGAACGAGTTTCTCTCGAAAGAAGTGAGTGGGAGGAAAGTAGAACTTGATGAGGTAACTGTACCTACTCCCTTACTAGAAAGTAGTTCATCACAGAAACCGGTTCTTGTGACATCTACACCAATTAGTGAGGAAGTTAATGATGATGATCATGGAACTTCAGATCAAGTTGTTACTGAACCTCGTAGGTCAAATAGAATAAGATCCGCACCAGAGTGGTACGGTAATCCTATTTTGGAGATCATGCTACTGGATCATGATGAACCTACGAACCATGAAGAAGCGATGGTGAGCCCAGATTCCGCAAAATGTCTTGAGGCCATGAAATCTGAGATGGGATCCATGTATGAGAACAAAGTATGGACTTTGGTTGACTTGCCCGATGATCGGCAAGTAATTGAGAATAAATGGATCTTCAAGAAGAAGACTGACGCTGACGGTAATGTTACTGCCTACAAAGCTCGACTTGTTGCGAAAGGTTTTTGACAAGTTCAAGGGATTGACTATGATGAGACCTTCTCACCTGTAGCGATGGTTAAGTCTATCCGAATCATGTTAGCAATTGCCGCATTTTATGATTATGGAATTTGGCAAATGGATGTCAAAACTACATTCCTGAATGGATTTCTGGAAGAAGAGTTGTATATGATGCAACCGGAAGGTTTTGTCAATCCAAAGGAAGCTAACAAAGTGTGCAAGCTCCAGCGATCCATTTATGGACTGGTGCAAGCCTCTCGGAGTTGGAATAAACGCTTTGATAGTGTGATCAAAGCATTTGGTTTTGTACAGACTTTTGGAGAAGCATGTATTTACAAGAAAGTGAGTGGGAGCTCTGTAGCATTTCTGATATTATATGTGGATGACATATTGCTGATTGGAAATGATATAGAATTTCTGGATAGCATAAAGGGATACTTGAATAAGAGTTTTTCAATGAAAGACCTCGGTGAAGCTGCTTACATATTGGGCATCAAGATCTATAGAGATAGGTCAAGACGCTTAATTGGACTTTCACAAAGCACATACCTTGACAAAGTTTTGAAGAAGTTCAAAGTGGATCAAGCAAAGAAAGGGTTCTTGCCTGTGTTACAAGGTGTGAAGTTGAGTAAGACTCAATACCCGACCACTGCAGAAGATAGAGAAAAGATGAAAGATGTTCCCTATGCTTCAGCCATAGGCTCTATCATGTATGCAATGCTGTGTACCAGACCTGATGTGTGCCTTGCTATAAGTCTAGCAGGGAGGTACCAAAGTAATCCAGGAGTGGATCACCGGACAGCGGTCAAGAACATCCTAAATACCTGAAAAGGACTAAGGATATGTTTCTCGTTTATGGAGGTGACATAGAGCTCATCATAAATGGTTACGTTGATGCAAGCTTTGACACTGATCCGGATGATTCTAAATCGCAAACCGGATACGTGTTTACATTGAACGGTGGAGCTGTCAGTTGGTGTAGTTCTAAACAAAGCGTCGTGGCGGGATCTACATGTGAAGCGGAGTACATAGCTGCTTCAGAAGCAGCAAATGAAGGAGTCTGGATGAAGGAGTTCATATCTGATCTAGGTGTCAAACCTAGTGCATCGGGTCCAATGAAAATCTTTTGTGATAATACTGGTGCAATTGCCTTGGCGAAGGAATCCAGATTTCACAAGAGAACCAAGCACATCAAGAGACGCTTCAATTCCATCTGGGATCTAGTCCAGGTGGGAGACATAGAAATTTGCAAGATACATACGTATCTGAATGTTGCAGACCCGTTGACTAAGCCTCTTCCACGAGCAAAACATGATCAGCACCAAGACTCCATGGGTGTTAGAATCATTACTGTGTAATCTAGATTATTGACTCTAATGCAAGTGGGAGACTGAAGGAAATATTCCCTAGAGGCAATAATAAAGTTATTATTTATTTCCTTATATCATGATAAATGTTTATTATTCATGCTAGAATTGTATTAACCGGAAACATAATACATGTGTGAATACATAGACAAACAGATTGTCACTAGTATGCCTCTACTTGACTAGCTCGTTGATCAAAGATGGTTATGTTTTCTAACCATAGACATGAGTTGTCATTTGATTAACGGGATCACATCATTAGGAGAATGATGTGATTGACATGACCCATTCCGTTAGCTTAGCACACGATCGCTTAGTATGTTGCTTTTGCTTTCTTCATGACTTATACATGTTCCTATGACTATGAGATTATGCAACTCCCGTTTACCGGAGGAACACTTTGTGTGCTACCAAATGTCACAATCTAACTGGGTGATTATAAAGGTGCTCTACAGGTGTCTCCGAAGGTACATGTTGGATTGGCGTATTTCGAGATTAGGATTTGTCACTCCAATTGTCGGAGAGGTATCTCTGGGCCCTCTCGGTAATACACATCACTTAAGCCTTGCAAGCATTGCAACTAATGAGTTAGTTGCGGGATGATGTATTACAGAACGAGTAAAAAGACTTGCCGGTAACGAGATTGAACTAGGTATTGAGATACCGATGATTGAATCTCGGGCAAGTAACATACCGATGACAAAGGGAACAACATATGTTGTTATGCGGTCTGACCGATAAAGATCTTCGTAGAATATGTGGGAGCCAATATGAGCATCCAGGTTCCGCTATTGGTTATTTACCGGAGATGTGTCTTGGTCATGTCTACATAGTTCTCGAACCCGTAGGGTCCGCACGCTTAACGTTACGATGATAGTTATATTAAGAGTATATATGTTTTGATGTACCGAAGATTGTTTGGAGTCCTGGATGTGATCACGGACATGACGAGGAGTCTCGAAATGGTCGAGACATGAAGATTGATATATTGGAAGCCTATGTTTGGATATCGGAAGTGTTCCGGGTGAAATCGGGATTTTACCGAAGTACGGGGAGGTTACCGGAACCCCCGGGAACATAATGGGCCTTAGTGGGCCTAGGTGGAAAAGAGGAGAGGCGGCTAGGGCTGGGCCGCGCGCCCCTCCCCCCAGTCCAAATAGGACAAGGAGAGGGGGAGGCGCCCCCTTCCTTCTTCTCCTCCACTCCTTCCCCCTCCCAAGTCCTAATCCAACTAGGAAAGGGGGGAGTCCTACTCCCGGTGGGAGTAGGACTCCTCCCGACTCGCCCTCTCCCTTGGCCGGCCGCACCCCCCCTTGCTCCTTTATATACGGGGGCAGGGGCACCCCATAGACACAACAATTGATTGTTTGATCTTTTAGCCGTGTGCGGTGCCCCCCTCCACCATAGTCCACCTCGATAATACTGTAGCGGTGCTTAGGCGAAGCCCTGCGTCGGTAGAACATCATCATCGTCACCATGTTGTCGTGCTGACGAAACTCTCCCTCAACACTCGGCTAGATCGGAGTTCGAGGGACGTCATCGGGCTGAACGTGTGCTGAACTCGGAGGTGTCGTACGTTCGGTACTTGATCGGTCGGATCGTGAAGACGTACGACTACATCAACCGCGTTGTGCTAACGCTTCCACTTACGATCTACAAGTGTATGTAGACAACACTCTTCTCTCTCGTTGCTATGCATCACCATGATCTTGCGTGTGCGTAGGAATTTTTTTGAAATTACTACGTTCCCCAACGAGAAGAAGGGCAAGGAAGCCAAGGGCGGCCCCCGCCGCAGAGGTCCTTCGGACACTATGTCCACAGAGACCGAAATCCTTTCCTCCCATGAGGGAGACGAGGAAGAAGAGGAAGAGGAGGTGGAAAGCAACTCCCACCCTTCAAGGGGAGGAGGAAGAAGAGGACGGCCTCCGAAGACCCAGAAGGGATGGCGCCGAAGAGAGGGAAGATAACCCTCTCGGATAGTTCGGAGTCAGAGTCCGAACACATCCCCAAGAGACCTGATGTCTACTATGCAACTTATTCTTGTAGACACGTGTTGGGCCTCCAAGCGCAGAGTTTTGTAGGACAGCAACAATTTTCCCTCAAGTGGATGAACTAAGGTTTATCAATCCGTGGGAGGCGTAGGATGAAGATAATATCTCTCAAGCAACCCTGCAATCAAATACAAGAAATTTCTTGTGTCCCCAACACACCCAATACAATGGCAAATTGTATAGGTGCACTAGTTCGGGAAGAGATGGTGATAAAAGTGTAGTATGGATACTAGATATGAGTTTTTGTACGCTAACAATAAAAAACATCAAGGTAGTAAATAGTAAATGGGGCACAATCGGTATTCCAATGATGGAAAATGAGGCCTAGGGTGCATACTTTCATGTAGCGACCATGATCCCAATGGTCCGAAGTCTCTGTGCTTAAGTGTCATCCTTGGATCGGTAATGCTGACACACACAGTACTCGAGGAATTATAGCAGAGTTCAATCACACACTTATTACATCGAGATCCTCATAAAGAGTATGATTACACAAATAATATGGTTGGAGGCCATCTAAACTAAATAATTGCGGAAGCTTTGAAGGTAAATGAGTCCATCAACTCCAACGGCATAGATGAGTGCATGACAACGACCTATCGCACCTTATTCATTGTCTGAGAAGTCTGCAATATGAGACGTTGTAGCCGTGTAGGTCAGCACACTGAATATGCTGGCAGAGTTACACTGTAAAGCAATGAATGCAAGAACTATATCTACATGCAATATTTGGCTGATGGAGGCTCTAAGTTTAAGGTTTTGCATAAAGCTAGTTTTTCCCTACAACAAAGGAATAAATTTATTTATGACTCCCAAGTTGTACCTTTATTTGAGAAGGTTCCTCCAACTCAAATCCCAATTAAGCAAGTATCATTATTAAACCCAATTTAATTTGTTTAAGAGTGATGAGATCAACAATAATATCCAATTCCAGATACTCAAGATATCCATAACTAGGGACACGGCTAACCATGATTAGTTTATACACTCTGCAGAGGTTGCACACTTTTCCCCACAAGACTCGACCGTATCCATGATCGGAAGATCGAGACATAGTCTTTCTGAAGCATTAGCTCTCTACTTTGGGCAGACCGGTACACCTACTTTCCCCTACATCTGCTAGTACACCTCTTCAAGAGCTCATACCACTTACTCAACTATGCCAGAGCCCATAATGGCTAGTGGCTGCACACGAAAGTTTCTAGGCATGAAATATCATATGATCCCATTGAGCGTGGGTGGCGAACCGAGGAAAAATCACACAGGTACTCCGAGATTTCCCAAATGAACAAACACTGGATTCTACAGCTTCCCCAACCAATCCACCCAGATGTGTATTAAAGTTGTCACCTTAATGTTATCCAAGATTAATAACTCTCACAACTTTCATGTGTATCACGATTCAATCCCTGTCTACGAGCATGGCTAAGCAATAATTGAGCATAACGTATATTCATGGGGTGATCAAAGGTATTAGGTTCCTACCTCCAGTACTACAACCAAACCACATGTTCCCAATCCTAATCATGCCAATATCTGAGGGACAATACATAGTAAAAACTGTGTATAAAAGAGTATGATCAAAGTGTAACTTGCCTTGCTGACAATTTGCAAACTCTAGGGATTCATAGTAATAATCTTCGCACTCCTGATAATCTAGCATAGACAAACAGTAACATACATAAGCAATCAATCAAACGAAACCAAGAGAAATCAAGAAAAATTCCAAATAGAACTCGAAACAAGCAAACGACTAAACTAAACAGAAAACAAACCCTAACAAAATTATTTTCATGTGGATTATATCTTAACAGTAGGTACATGTGATTAGCTTTTTGCATGCAAAAATAATCAACTAAAACGGTGTTACGAAACTCAAGATACAAACGAAACAAGATCGAATACTAATCTGAACAAACTCATATTTTAAATTGTCAAAAGCATGATCAAGTTGGTTTACTAGAAAGAGGGCATCGTTATGAAGATTTAGGCATTGGTTTCATCTAATCTGGATAAACGAGCTAAAAGTTACGCTACTTTTAAGATCAGGGGCTAAATTGCGAGAAAACTACTCGCGGAGAAAATTAAACTAAAAAGAAAAAATACAGAACGAACGTTTGCTAACAGAACCTAACGAACGAATCCGTTTTTTAACCGAAACTAACGGGTGAACGTTCGTCAACTAACAAACTAAAATAAAAACCAATATAATAAAAAACCGAAAAATAAAATCGACGAACCGGGGCGGTTTTTACCGGCTAACCGGACTTGACCGGCGGCGGCGATTTTCGACGGTGGCAAGATCCGGGGAGGTGAGGCGCAGCTCCGGCGCGAGGCGATGGCGACGTGAGGCGGCGGCGGAGGGCGCAGCAGCGGCGGCGGCTCGGCTCGGCGGCTGCGGGGCTCGAGGCGGCGGCAACTATGGAGAGGAGGGGGGTCCGACTCGGCTTATAAAGGGGCCCCGGGGGGTCCGACTTGGGCAAGGGATGGCGCTAGGCAGCAGCGACCCGGACTCCAGTCGGAGTCCGGCTTGGGCACGGCGGCGCGCGGGGAAGGCGGCGGCGCAACTGGGCCGGCCGAGGAAACTTAAAATAACGATTTTGTGAATAAAATCCTAATAAATAAAAATAAAAATCTAAAAATTCCAGAAACAATTTCACCATTCCTACCTAATATTTGGGACAAGATGAACATTTTTTGGACTAAATGCATTTTTTAAAATGCATATTTTTCTCTAATTCAAATAAAACTGCAAATAAAATTCAAATAAAATAATAATTTGATTTCAAAATTTCCTTTCCAATATTTCCCCTCTGTTTTGAAGAAGTCATTTTATCTTCTCTCATTTATTTTATTGAATTGAAATAATTGGAAAGAAATTGTTAAAAATCAAATTGATCCACTTTTCAAATTTGAAATAAATTCAAATATGAAATTTAAATGAAACCTCCAACTCTCTCCTTGGGTCCTTGAGTTCCTTAAGATTTCTTGGATGACAACCAAATGCAATTAAATATGGAATGCATATGAATGATCTATGTGTTGGGTTTCGTAGTAATTTCAAAAAAATTCCTACGCACACGCAAGATCATGGTGATGTATAGCAACGAGAGGGGAGAGTGTTGTCTACATACCCTTGTAGACCGTAAGCGGAAGCGTTAGCACAACGCGGTTGATGTAGTCGTACGTCTTCACGGCCCGACCGATCAAGCACCGAAACTACGGCACCTCCGAGTTCTAGCACACGTTCAGCTCGATGACGTCCCTCGAACTCCGATCCAGCCGAGTGTCGAGGGAGAGTTCCGTCAGCACGACGGCGTGGTGACGATCTTGATGTTCTACCGTCGCAGGGCTTCGCCTAAGCACCGCTACGATATTATCGAGGTGGACTATGGTGGAGGGGGGCACCGCACACGGCTAAGAGATCCAAGGGATCAATTGTTGTGTCTTTGGTGCTAGCCCTGCCCCTCTATTTATATGTTGAGCCCCGGGGTCGAAACTTGGAGCAAAAGCCTCCTCAAAGTCGGTTTTTCCCGAAAGGCAAGAGTCCCACTCGGACTCCAGGACCAAACGCCACAATCCTTGGCGTCTGGCCCAGGGCCAGACGCCAGGGTCTCCAGTGTTTGGCCCCCTGGACTCCGCAAAACTCCTTTTTGCACCGATCTAAAGCCTCATGGGCTTGACCCCTTGGCCTAACCATATCATCCAATATATGAATCTTTACGTCTCGACCATTTCGAGACTCCTCGTCATGTCCCCGATCTCATCCGGGACTCCGAACTCCTTCGGTTCATCAAAACATGTAAACTCATAATATAACTGTCATCGTAACCTTAAGCGTGCGGACCCTACGGGTTCGAGAACAATGTAGACATGACCGAGACACGTCTCCGGTCAATAACCAATAGCGGGACCTGGATGCCCATATTGGCTCCTACATATTCTACGAAGATCTTTATCGGTCAGACCGCATAACAACATACGCTGTTCCCTTTGTCATCGGTATGTTACTTGCCCGAGATTCGATCGTCGGTATCCAATACCTAGTTCAATCTCGTTACTGGCAAGTCTCTTTACTCGTTCCGTAATACATCATCTCACAACTAACATATTAGTTGCAATGCTTGCAAGGCTTATGTGATGTGCATTACCGAGAGGGCCCAGAGATACCTCTCCGACAATCGGAGTGACAAATCCTAATCTCGAAATACGCCAACCCAACATCTACTTTTGGAGACACCTGTAATGCTCCTTTATAATCACCCAGTTACGTTGTGACGTTTGGTAGCACCCAAAGTGTTCCTCCGGCAAACGGGAGTTGCATAATCTCATAGTCATAGGAACATGTATAAGTCATGAAGAAAGCAATAGCAACATACTAAACGATCAGGTGCTAAGCTAATGAAATGGGTCATGTCATCAGATCATTCAACTAATGATGTGATCTCGTTACTCAAATAACAACTCATTGTTCATGGTCAGGAAACATAACCATCTTTGATTAACGAGCTAGTCAAGCAGAGGCATACTAGTGACACTTTGTTTGTCTATGTATTCACACATGTATTATGTTTCCGGTTAATACAATTCTAGCATGAATAATAAACATTTATCATGATATAAGGAAATAAATAATAACTTTATTATTGCCTCTAGGGCATATTTCCTTCAGTCTCCCACTTGCACTAGAGTCAATAATCTAGTTCACATCGCCATGTGATTTAACAGCAATAGTTCACATCACCATGTGATTAACACCCATAGTTCACATCGCTATGTGACCAACACCCAAAGGGTTTACTAGATTCAGTAATCTAGTTCACATCGCTATGTGATTAACACCCAAGGAGTACTAAGGTGTGATCATGTTTTGCTTGTGAGAGAATCTTAGTCAACGGGTCTGCCACATTCAGATCCTCATGTATTTTGCAAATTTCTATGTCAACAATGCTCTGCATGGAGCTACTCTAGCTAATTGCTCCCACTTTCAATATGTATCTAGATCGAGACTTAGAGTCATCTAGATTAGTGTCAAACTTGCATCGGCGTAACCCTTTACGACGAACCTTTTTTCACTTCCATAATAGAGAAACATATCCTTATTCCACTAAGGACAATTTTGACCGCTGTCCAGTGATCTACTCCTAGATCACTATTGTACTCCCTTGCCAAACTCAGTGCAGGGTATACAATAGATCTGGTACATAGCATGGCATACTTTATAGAACCTATGACTGAGGCATAGGAAATGACTTTCATTCTCTTTCTATTTTTGCTGTGGTCGGGCTTTGAGTCTTACTCAACTTCACACCTTGTAACACAGGCAAGAACTCTTTCTTTGACTGTTCCATTTTGAACTACTTCAAAATCTTGTCAAGGTATGTACTCATTGAAAAAACTTATCAAGCGTCTTGATCTATCTCTATAGATCTTGAAACTCAATATGTAAGCAGCTTCACTGAAGTCTTTCTTTGAAAAACTCCTTTCAAACACTCCTTTTATGCTTTACAGAATAATTCTACATTATTTCCGATCAACAATATGTCATTCACATATACTTATCAGAAATGTTGTAGAGCTCCCACTCACTTTCTTGTAAATACAGGCTTCTCCGAAAGTCTGTATAAAACCAAATGCTTTGATCACATTATCAAAACGTTTATTCCAACTCCGAGAGGTTTGCACCAGTCCATAAATGGATCGCTGGAGCTTGCATCATATACAACTCTTCTTCCAGAAATCCATTCAGGAATGCAGTTTTGACATCCATCTGCCAAATTTCATAATCATAAAATGCGGCAATTGCTAACATGATTCGGACGGACTTAAGCATCGCTACGGGTGAGAAGGTCTCATCGTAGTCAATCCCTTGAACTTGCCGAAAACCTTTTTGCGACAAGTCGAGCTTTGTAGACAGTAACATTACCATCAGCGTCAGTCTTCTTCTTAAAGATCCATTTATTCTCAATTGCTTGCCGATCATCGGGCAAGTCAACCAAAGTCCATACTTTGTTCTCATACATGGATCCCATCTCAGATTTCATGGCTTCAAGCGGCTCATCATCGCTTCTTCATAGTTCGTAGGTTTCATCATGATCTAGTAGCATGACTTTCAGAACAGGATTACCGTACCACTCTGGCGCGGATCTTACTCTGGTTGATTTACGAGGTTCAGTAGTATCTTGTTCTGAAGTTTCATGATCATCATCATTAGCTTCCTCACTAACTGGTGTAGGTGTCACAAAAACAGTTTTCTGTGATGTACTACTTTCCAATAAGGGAGCAGGTACAGTTACCTCGTCAAGTTCTACTTTCCTCCCACTCACTTCTTTCAAGAGAAACCCCTTCTCCAGAAAGTTTCCGAATTTAGCAAAAAAAAAAGTCTTGCCTTCGGATCTGTGGTAGAAGGTGTATCCAATAGTTTCCTCTGGATATCCTATGAAGACGCACTTCTCCGATTTGAGTTTGAGCTTATCAGGATGAAATATTTTCATATAAGCATTGCAACCCCAAACTTTAAGAAACAACGGCTTAGGTTTCTTGCCAAACCATAGTTCATATGGTGTCGCCTCAACGGATTTAGATGGTGCCCTATTTAATGTGAATGTAGCTGTCTTTAATGCATAACCCCAAAACGATAGTGGTAGATCCGTAAGAGACATCATAGATTGCACTATATATCTAATAAAGTACAGTTATGACGTTCGGACACACCATTATGCTGTGGTGTTCCATGTGGCATGAGTTTGTGAAACTATTCCACATTGTTTTAATTGAAGACCAAACTCGTAACTCAAATATTTGTCTCCGCGATCAGATCGTAGAAACTTTATTTTCTTGTCACGATGATTTTCCACTTCACTCTGAAATTCTTTGAACTGTTCAAATGTTTCAAACTTATGTTTCATCAAGTAGATATCCCCATATCTGCTCAAATCATCTGTGAAGGTCAGAAAATAATGATACCTGCTGCAAGCTTTAATATTCACCGGACCACATACATCAGTATGTATGATCTCCAACAAATCTGTTGCTTGCTTCATTGTTCCGGAGAACGGCGTTTTAGTCATCTTGCCCATAAGGCATGGTTCGCAAGCATCAAGTGATTCATAATCAAGTGATTCCAAAATCCCATCAGCATGGAGTTTCTTCGTGCGCTTTACACCAATATGACCTAAACGGCAGTGCTACAAATAAGTTGCACTATCATTATTAACTTTGCATCTTTTGGTTTCAATATTATGATTATGTGTATCATTACGATCGAGATCCAACGAACTATTTTCATTGGGTGTGTAACCATATAAGGTTTTATTCATGTAAACAGAACAACAATTTATTCTCTTACTTAAATGAATAACCGTATTACAATAAACATGATCAAATCATATTCATGCTCAACGCAAACACCAAATAACACTTATTCAGGTTCAACACTAATCCCGAAAGTATAGGGAGTGTGCGATGATGATCATATCAATCTTGGAACCACTTCCAACACACATCGTCACTTCACCCTTAACTAGTCTCTGTTTATTCTGCAACTCCCGTTTCGAGTTACTAATCTTAGCAACTGAACTAGTATCAAATACTGAGGGGTTGCCATAAACACTAGTAAAGTACACATCAATAACATGTATATAAAATATACTTATGTTCACTTTGCCATCCTTCTTATCTGCCAATCACTTGGGGTAGTTCTGCTTCCAGTGACCAGTCCCTTTGCAGTAGAAACACTTAGTCTCAGGCTTAGGACCAGACTTGGGCTTCTTCACTTGAGCAGCAACTTGCTTGCCATTCTATTTGAAGTTCCCCTTCTTCCCTCTGCCCTTTTCTTGAAACTAGTGGTCTTGTCTACCATCAACACTTGATGTTTTTCTCGATTTCTACCTTCGTCAATTTCCGCATTACGAAGAGCTTGGGATTTGTTTCCGTTATCCCTTGCATATCATAGTTCATCATGAAGTTCTACTAACTTGGTGATGGTGACTAGAGAATTCTGTCAATCACTATCTTATCTGGAAGATTAACTCCCACTTGATTCAAGCGATTGTTGTATTCAGACAATCTGGGCACATGCTCAATAGTTGAGCGATTCTCCTCCATCTTTTAGCTATAGAACTTGTTGGAGACTACATATCTTTCAACTCGGGTATTTGCTTGAAATATTAACTTCAACTCCTGGAACATCTCATATGCTCCATGACGTTCAAAACGTCGTTGAAGTCCCGATTCTAAGCCATTAAGCATGGTGCACTAAACTATCAAGTAGTCATCATATTGAGCTAGCCAAACGTTCATAACGTCTGCATCTGCTCCTGCAATAGGTCCGTCACCTAGCGGTGCATCAAGGACATAATTCTTCTGTGCAGTAATGAGGATAAACCTCAGATCATGGATCCAATCCGCATCATTGCTACTAACATTTTTCAACATGATTTTCTCTAGGAACATATCAAAATAAACACAGGGAAGAAACAACGCGAGCTATTGATCTACAACATAATTTGCAAAATACTACCAGGACTAAGTTCATGATAAATTAAAGTTCAATTAATCATATTATTTAAGAACTCCCACTTAGATAGACATCCCTCTAATCCTCTAAGTGATTACATGATCCAAATCAACTAAACCATGACCGATCATCACGTGAGATGGAGTAGTTTTCAATGGTGAACATCGTTATGTTGATCATATCTACTATATGATTCACGCTCGACCTTTCGGTCTCCGTGTTCCGAGGCCATATCTGTATATGCTAGGCTCGTCAAGTTTAACCTGAGTATTCTGCGTGTGCAAAACTGGCTTGCACCCGTTGTAGATGGACGTAGAGCTTATCACACCCGATCATCACGTGGTGTCTGGGCACGACAAACTTTGGCAACGGTGCATACTCAGGGAGAACACTTCTTGATAATTTAGTGAGAGATCATCTTATAATGCTACCGTCAATCAAAGCAAGATAAGATGCATAAAAAGATAAACATCACATGCAATCAATATAAATGATATGATATGGCCATCATCATCTTGTGCTTGTGATCTCCATCTCCAAAGCACCGTCATGATCACCATCGTCACCGGCGCGACACCTTGATCTCCATCGTAGCATCGTTGTCGTCTCGCCAATCTTATGCTTCCACGACTATCACTACCGTTTAGTAATAAAGTAAAGCATTACATCGCGATTGCATTGCATACAATAAAGCGACAACCATATGGCTCCTGCCAGTTGCCGATAACTCGGTTACAAAACATGATCATCTCATACAATAAAATTCAGCATCATGCTTTGACCATATCACATCACAACATGCCCTGCAAAAACAAGTTAGACGTCCTCTACTTTGTTGTTGCATGTTTTACGTGGCTGCTACGGGCTTAAGTAAGAAACAATCTCACCTACGCATCAAAACCACAACGATAGTTTGTCAAATAGACTCTGTTTTAACCTTCTCAAGGACCGGGCGTAGCCATACTCGGTTCAACTAAAGTTGGAGAGACAGTCGCCCGCAAGCCATCTATGTGCAAAGCACGTCGAGGGAACCGGTCTCGCGTAAGCGTACGCGTAAGGTTGGTCCGGGTCGTCTCGTCCAACAATACCGCCGAACCAAAGTATGACATGCTGGTAGGCAGTATGACTTGTATCGTCCACAACTCACTTGTGTTCTACTCGTGCATATAACATCAACATAAGTAACCTAGGCTCTGATACCACTGTAGGGTTTCGTAGTAATTTCAAAAAAATTCCTACGCACACGCAAGATCATGGTGATGTATAGCAACGGGAGGGGAGAGTGTTGTCTACATACCCTTGTAGACCGTAAGCGGAAGCGTTAGCACAACGCGGTTGATGTAGTCGTACGTCTTCACGGCCCGACCGATCAAGCACCGAAACTACGGCACCTCCGAGTTCTAGCACACGTTCAGCTTGATGACGTCCCTCGAACTCCGATCCAGCCGAGTGTCGAGGGAGAGTTCCGTCAGCACGACGGCGTGGTGACGATCTTGATGTTCTACCGTCGCAGGGCTTCGCCTAAGCACCGCTACGATATTATCGAGGTGGACTATGGTGGAGGGGGGCACCGCACACGGCTAAGAGATCCAAGGGATCAATTGTTGTGTCTTTGGTGCTAGCCCTGCCCCTCTATTTATATGTTGAGCCCCGGGGTCGAAACTTGGAGCAAAAGCCTCCTCAAAGTCGGTTTTTCCCGAAACGCAAGAGTCCCACTCGGACTCCAGGACCAAACGCCACAATCCTTGGCGTCTGGCCCAGACGCCATGGGCCTCGGCGTCTGGCCCAGGGCCAGACGCCAGGGTCTCCGGCGTTTGGCCCCCTGGACTCCGCAAAACTCCTTTTTGCACCGATCTAAAGCCTCATGGGCTTGACCCCTTGGCCTAACCATATCATCCAATATATGAATCTTTACGTCTCGACCATTTCGAGACTCCTCGTCATGTCCCCAATCTCATCCGGGACTCCGAACTCCTTCGGTACATCAAAACATGTAAACTCATAATATAACTGTCATCGTAACCTTAAGCGTGCGGACCCTACGGGTTCGAGAACAATGTAGACATGACCGAGACACGTCTCCGGTCAATAACCAATAGCGGGACCTGGATGCCCATATTGGCTCCTACATATTCTACGAAGATCTTTATCGGTCAGACCGCATAACAACATACGTTGTTCCCTTTGTCATCGGTATGTTACTTGCCCGAGATTCGATCGTCGGTATCCAATACCTAGTTCAATCTCGTTACTGGCAAGTCTCTTTACTCGTTCCGTAATACATCATCTCACAACTAACATATTAGTTGCAGTGCTTGCAAGGCTTATGTGATGTGCATTACCGAGAGAGCCCAGAGATACCTCTCCGACAATCGGAGTGACAAATCCTAATCTCGAAATACGCCAACCCAACATCTACTTTTGGAGACACCTGTAATGCTCCTTTATAATCACCCAGTAACGTTGTGACGTTTGGTAGCACCCAAGGTGTTCCTCCGGCAAACGGGAGTTGCATAATCTCATAGTTATAGGAACATGTATAAGTCATGAAGAAAGCAATAGCAACATACTAAACGATCAGGTGCTAAGCTAATGGAATGGGTCATGTCAATCAGATCATTCAACTAATGATGTGACCTCGTTACTCAAATAACAACTCTTTTGTCTATGGTTAGGAAACATAACCATCTTTGATTAACGAGCTAGTCAAGTAGAGGCATACTAGTGACACTCTGTTTGTCTATGTATTCACACATGTATTATGTTTCCGGTTAATACAATTCTAGCATGAATAATAAACATTTATCATGATATAAGGAAATAAATAATAACTTTATTATTGCCTCTAGGGCATATTTCCTTCACTATGTATAACATCCATATTGAAAATTGGGATGTTACAAACCTACCCCCCCCCCCCTTAAGATGAATCTCGCCCTCGAGATTCGGGTTGGTCATCAAAAGGTTTAGGTGGTCCTTGTGGAGGTCTTCTTCTCGCTCCCAGGTGGCTTCCTCCTCGTTTTGGTGGCTCCACTGAACTTTGCAAAACTTGATAACCTTGCTGCGAGGAACTCAGTTGGAAAACTCGAGAATCTTGACTGGCTTCTCTTCATAGGTCAAATCACTATCCAACTGAATTGCTTCCAGTGGCACTGTATCTCTCAAAGGAATATCGGCCATCTCTGCGTGGCACTTCTTCAACTGGGAAACGTGAAACACATCATGAACTCCTGACAATCCTTCGGGCAATTCTAACTTGTAGGCAACTTCTCCCATGCGTTCCGAAACTCTGTATGGTCCCACGAAACATGGTGCTAGCTTTCCCTTGACTCCAAAATGTTTAACTCCTCGAAGTGGGGACAGGAGAAGATACGCTCTGTCTCCGACTTCATAGGCTACTTCGTTGCGTTTAGTATCCGCATAACTCTTCCGCCTGGAATGGGCTACCTTGAGTCTGTCCTGAATCAACTTAACCTTCTCCTCAGAATCTCTGATTAAGTCTGGTCCGAACAACTGTCGATCTCCAACCTCATCCCATCAGAGTGGTGTCCTGTACCTCCTTCCTTACAAAGATTCGAAAGGGGTCGTCTTCAAACTAGCTTGATAACTATTCTTATAGGAGAACTCTACATAGGGCAAATTGTCATCCCAACTAGATCCATAATCTAGCGCACAACCTCTCAACATGTCCTCCAGAATCTGATTGACTCTCTCGATCTGTCCATCCGTTTATGGATGAAAGGTTGTACTGAACTCTAGCCTGGTACCCAAGGTTTCATGCAACTGATTCCAAAACTTGAAGTAAACTGTGTTCCTCTATCTGATAAGATGGTCCTCGGAACTCCATGCAGACATATGATCCTGGTCATCTATACCTTTGCCAACTTAGCACTTGCATAAGTTGTCTTCACAGGGATGAAATGGGCTACTTTGGTCAAGCGATCGACTACAACCCAGATAGAGTCATAGCCTGAACGGGTCCTGGGTAATCCAGTGATAAAATCCATGCCAAGTTTATCCCACTTCCATTCGGGTATTGGCAAAGCCTGTAATAACCCTGCTGGTTTCTGATGCTCTGCCTTAACTCTCTGGCATACATCGCATACTGCGACATATTCTGCAATATCCTTCTTCGTTTCTGTCCACCAGAAACTTTCCTTCAAATCTAGATACATCTTGGTGTTTCCTGGGTGAATCGAGTAGGGCAAATCATGAGCCTCCTGAAGAATCAACTTCCTGATCTCAGGGTCATTAGGCACGTAAATATATACCTCAAACCATAAAGTGTCGTGCTCATCCTCACGAAATCCTTTAGCCTTTCCTTTACCCATCCTTTCCTTTATCTCAGCAATCTCCTTGTCCGTCTTCAGGGCTTCTCTGATCTTACCCAAGAAAGTGGACTGAATTTCCAATGTTGCAACATAACCTCTCGGAACTATCTCCAGGCATAGCTCTTGAAGGTCATCAGCTAACTCCTTAGGTAATCCTTCGGTTATGAGCGTGTTAACAGAACTCTTGCGGCTCAACACATCTGCTACGATGTTGCCCTTTCCTGGATGATAATGCAATCTCATGTCATAATCCTTTATGAGCTCCAACCATCTCCTTTGCCTGAGGTTCTACTCCTTCTGCGTGAAGATGTACTTCAAACTCTTATGATCTGTATAAACATCACAACGGTTTCTGATGAGAAAATGTCTCCATGTCTTGAGCGCATGCACTATGGCTGCTAACTCCAAATCATGTGTAGCATAATTCAACTCATGAGGTCGAAGCTGTCGTGAGGCATATGAAACAACTCTTTCGTCCTGTATAAGCACACCTCCAAGTCCTCGATGTGAAGCGTTGCAATACACTTGGAAATCCTTGCGTATATCTGGGAGAATCAGCACTGGGGCTGTAACCAAACGTTTCTTCAACTCTTGAAAACTGGCCTCACAATCCTCAATCCATTTAAACTTGGTGTCCTTCTTCAATAACTCCATCATGGGCTTCACAATCTTGGAAAAAATTTCAATAAATCTCTGGTAATAACCTGCGAGTCCAAGAAAACTTCTGATCTCTCCAACTAAGGTGGGTGCCAACAATTTAGTGACAGAAGCAACCTTGGTAGGATCTACTGCTATTCCTTCTTCGGATACAACATGTCCGAGAAATCCAACTTCCTTCAACCAAAACTCACATTTGCTGAACTTGGCATACAACTGATGTTCCCTGAGCTTCTCGATAGCCAAGCGCAAATGTTCCTTATGGTATTCTTCATTCTTTGAGTAGACCAATATGTCATCAATGAACACCATGATGAACTTATCCAAAAACTCCATGAACACCTTTTCATCATAATCATGAAATAGGCAGGGGCGTTAGTCAAACCAAATGACATAACTGTATACTCATATAGCCCATACCTCATGGTAAAAGTTGTCTTAGGTATATCCTGCTCTCGGGTCTTCAACTGGTGATAACCTGATCCAAGATCAATCTTGGAGAAAACCTTAGCTCCTTGCAGCTGGTCAAACAAATCATTGATCATCGGCAAAGGGTATTTGTTCTTGATCATCACCTCATTCAGCACACGATAACCAACAGCCATCCTCAAAGATCCATCCTTCTTCTCCACTAGAAGCACTGGGGCTCCCCAAGGTGATGAACTTGGTCGAATATAACCTTTCTCCAGTAACTCCTTGATCTGCTTCTTAATTTCCTCCAGATCATTTGTGGGCATCCGATACGGTCTCTTGGATATTGGTTCGGTGCCTGGCAATAACTCAATCAAAAACTCAATGTCTCGATCTGGGGGCATGCCTGGTAACTCTTCCGGAAATACATCGGGAAAATCCTTCACCACCGGTACTTCCTCCTGAACAACTCCTGATAAGGAATTCACCAGAGTCCTCCTCGGTGCATGCCTAGGCACATACTTGATCCTCTTTCCTTTTGGGGTGGTGAGAAAAATTGATTTACTGGCGCAATCGATGTTTCCCTCACACTTGGATAGCAAATCCATGCCTAGTATCAAATCCAATCCGTGTGACTCCAGGACAATCAGGTCGGTGCAGAAAACATGTCTACCAATGGTTACTGGCAACTGATAGCATCCCCTACTAGCCATATACTCTGCTCCTGGGGAACTTACTAACATAGGTGACTTAAGGGCTACTGTTGGCAACAGGGGGTGGTGGTGGTGGTGGGTTGTTGTTGTTGTTGTTGTTGTTGTTGCCTTGGTTCTCGTTCTGAACTAGCATCTGCATCAAGGCATTATGCTGCTGGATCAGCTGGGTGAGCTCCGGTGGAAACACGAATCCAGTTCACATCTCGGAGGCATCTGATGGGTTAGAAGGGGTGAGAAAATAGAATAGGATAAGTTCTAAGAGATATTTCACTACCCATATGCACATGAGGCAAATACAATCAATTCACTTCATTCAATATCAAACAAGGTTCATGCAGATGATCTAACTATGGTTACAAATCGATCGAAGCTAACTACTTGGAGGAATACTAAAAGTAACATGGTGGTCGTCTAGAAATTTTGATCGGTGGAAGACTCCATGATATCTGCTCCAGCTTCATCTACGTAGTCGACATCACTGTCATCATTTGCATCATTGTCCATGTTAGCATCATCCAAGATGATGTAATCCTCAGAACGGATCTCCACTTCAGGTTCTTGCTTATGGTTCTCCATGGGTAGTCCTAGCTTCCTCTTCAGGTCTTCATGCTTCTCCAGTAGTGCAGTAATATCTTCTTCATATCCATCGTGTGTTGACTTGAGTTCCTCTTCTAACTCGATATTCTTCTTCATTAGCTTCTTGGTCTTCTTCATGATGGAGCACATCTGATTCTCATATCGGCGAATGTGGTCACCCATCTCCTAAATGTAAGCTCCAATTGATCCATCCTTCCTGGTACGAATCATCTCCCATTCCTCGTCTCTGCGTCCACATATCTGATAGATGGTGTCTTCAAGCTCCTTGTGATACACCTCACAAATGCATCCAAAAGTGATGTGGGCTGCCATGCTCTTTCCCAAGTTCCAACTTCATGCATCCAAGGTAAAATCAATGGGATCCGTTGTTGGCGCAAACGTCCTCCTAGGTACACAAACTTTGATCCTCCAGCGCTACTCTTCCGATAAAGTTGCATAGAAAGTTCCAGTGAAGCTTGGTGGTCCAATGTTCGGGTACTTAGTACTTCCTTCAAGTGTCGTCCGAAAGGGGTGTCCTCATCCGGCTGGGTGAACTTGTTCCTGGGGTCCGCCATCTATAGAGAAGAAATAGGGGAGAATTAGAAATTAGCAAAGAAGAGGGATCCTGTGGCTTTTCCTAGTGGTCGTGTCCTACAGTCAGCATGTGCTCTGGTACCATCTTGTAGCGACCACGATCCCAGTGGACCGAAGTCTTTGTGCTTAAGGGCCATCCTTGGATCGGTAATGTTGACACACACAGTACTCGAGGAATTATAGCAAAGTTCAATCACACACTTATTACATCGAGATCCTCATAAAGAGTATGATTACACAAATAATATGGCTGAAGGCCATCTAAACTAAATAACTATGGAAGATTTGAAGGTAAGTGAGTCCATCAACTCCAACGGCATAGCTGAATGCATGACAATGACCTATCGCACCTTATTCGTTGTCTGATAAGTCTGCAACATGACATGTTGCAGCTGTGTAGGTCAGCTCATTGAATATGCTGGCAGAGTTACACTGTAAAGCAATGAATGCAAGAACTATATCTACATGCAATATTTGGCTGGTGGAGTCTCTAAGTTTAAGGTTTTGCATAAAGCTAGTTTTTCCCTACAACAAAGGAATACATTTATTTACTACTCCCAAGTTGTACCTTTATTTGAGAAGGTTCCTCCAACTCAAACCCAATTAAGCAAGTATCATCATTAAAACCAATTCAATTAGTTTAAGAGTGATGAGATCAACAATAATATCCAATTCCACATACTCAAGATGTCCATAACCGGGGACACGGCTAACATGATTAGTTTATACACTATGCACAGGTTGCGCACTTTTCCCCACAAGACTCGACCGCATCCATGATCGGAAGATCGAGACAGAGTCTTTCTGAAGCATTAACTCTCTACTCCGGGCAGACCGGTACACCTACTTTCCCCTACATCTGCTAGTCCACCTCTTCGAGAGCTCATACCACTTACTCAACTATGCCAGAGCCCATAATGGCTTGTGGCTGCGCACGGAAGTTTCTAGGCATGAAATATCATATGATCCCTTTGAGCCTGGGTGGCAAACCGAGGAAAAATCACACGAGTACTCCTGGATTTCCCAAACACACAGACATTGGATTCTCCAGGTGCCCCAACCAATCCACCCAGATGTGTATTAAAGTTGCCACCTTAATGTTATCCAAGATTAATAACTCTCACAACTTCCATATGTATCACGATCCAATCCCTGTCTACGAGCATGGCTAAGAAATAATTGAGCATAGCATATATTCCCGGGGTGATCAAAGGTATTGGGTTCCTACCTCAAGTAATACAACCAAACCACATGTTCCTAGTCCTACTCATGCAAATATTTGAGGGACAATACTAATGCATAGTAAAAACTGGGTATAGAAGAGTATGATCAAAGTGTAACTTGCCTTGTTGACAATCTGTAAACTCTAGGGATTCGTAGTAACAAGCTTCGCACTCCGGATAATCTATTGTAGACAAACAATAGCATACATAAGCAATAAATCAAACGAAACAAAGAGAAATCGAGAAAAATCCAAAGAAAACTCGAAACAAGCAAATGACTAAACTACACAGAAAACAAAACCTAACAACATTATTTTCATGTGGATTAGATCTTAACAGTAGGTACATGTGATTAGCTTTTTGCATGCAAAAATAATCAACTAAAACAGAGTTACGAAACTCAAGATACAAATGAAACAAGATCGAATACTAATCTGAACTAAACTCATATTTTAAATTGTCAAAATCATGTTCAAGTTGGTTTACTGGAAAGAGGGGATTGTTACGAAGATTTAGGCATTGGTTTCATCTAATTTAGGTAAACGAGCTAAAAGTTACGCTAGTTTTAGGAATAGGGGCTAAATCGCAAGAAAACTATTCGCGGATAGGTCCCTGGCCGAAAATTAAACTAAAAAGAAAAAACTACAGAACGAACATTCGCTAACAGAACCTAACGAACGAATCCGTTCGATAACTGATACTAACGGGTGAACGTTCGTCAACTAACGAACTAAAATAAAAACCGATCTAACAAAAAAACCAAAAAAACAAAACTGACGAACCGGCTAACCGGGCTTGACCGGCGGCGGCGGTTTTCTATGGCGGCGAGATCCGGAGAGGTGAGGCGCGGGTCCTGCACTAGCGGCGGGCGGCGGCGGCAGAGGGCGCAGCAGCCACAGCGGCGGCTCCGCTCGGCGGCGGCTGCTGCGGAGGCGGGGCTGGAGGCGGCGACGACTATGGAGAGGAGGGGGGTCCGGCTCGGCTTATGAAGGGGCCCCGGGGGGTCTGACTTGGTCTAGGGGCGGCGCTAGGCGGCGGCGACACGGACTCCAGCTGGAGTCCGGCTTGGGGACGGCGGCACGCGTGGAAGGCGTCGGCTGGGCCAGACGAGGAAACTTTTTTTAAACAATTTCCACGAAGAAAATCCTAATAAATAAAAATAAAAATCTAAAAATTCCACAAACAATTTTCACCATCCCTACCTAATATTTGGGACAAGATGAACATTTTTTGGATTAAATGTAATTTTTAAAAATGCATGTTTTTCTCTAATTCAAATAAAACTGCAAATAAAATTTTAATAAAATAATGATTTGATTTCAAAATTTCTTTTCCAATATTTCTCCTCTGTTTTGAAGAAGTCATTTTATCTTCTCTCATTTATTTTATTGAATTGAAATAATTGGAAAGAAATTGTTAAAAATCAAATTGATTCACTTTTCAAATTTGAAATAAATTCAAATGCGAAATTTAAATGAAACCTCCAACTCTCTCCTTGGGTCCTTGAGTTGCTAAAGATTTCTTGGATCACAACCAAATGCAATTAAATATGAAATGCATATGAATGATCTATGTATAACATCCAAATTCAAAATTGGGATGTTACATTTCACTAGTGCAATCTCTCAACAATGCTAACATAGTTGGATCATATGATTATCCCTCTAGGTGCAATAAAGAATCACTCCCGAGTTCCTATTAGCGGAGAACAAAAGATAGAAATTGTTTGTAGAGTACGAAACCACCTCAAAGTTATTCTTTCCAATCAATCTATCCTAGGGTTCGTACTAAAATAGCAGCAAGCTATTCTTTCCGATCGATCTAATCTAGAGTTCGTACTAAAATAACACCATATGATGCATATAAACCAACTCTAATGTCACCTAGATACCCCAATGCCACCACGAGCACCCATGAGTTAATTATACAATATGTATCAAACAATTTCAGATTCATAATACTCAATCCACACAAAGAACTACAAGGAGACCCAAAAGTTTCTACCAGAGAAAAGATAATAAAAACGTGCATCAACCCCTATGCATAGATTACCCCGAAGTCACCTAGGGAATCCGCCAGTTGAGTGCCATAACATATATCAAGTGAATCAAAATAATACCCCATTGTCACCAGGGTATTCATATGCAAGACATATATCATGTGTTCTCAGATCTGAACATTCAATCTGACAAGACAAAACTTTGAGGGTAAAGACTCAATTCATCACAACAAGTGTAGAGAGGGGAGAAACATCATATGATCCATCTATGTTAACAAAGCCCATGATACATCAAGATTGTCACATCTCAAGATTGCGCAAGAGAGAGAGAGAGAGAGAGAGAGAGAGAGATTAAACACATAGCTACCGGTACAAACCCTCATCCCCGAGGGTGGACTACTCCCTCCTCATCGTGGTGGCCGCCGGGATGATGAAGATGGCCAGCAGTGATGATCTCCCCCTCTGGCAGGGTCCTGGAACGGGCTCCTGATTGGTTTTCGGTGGCTACAGAGGCTTGCGGCAGTGGAACTTCTGATCTAGCGTTATTTTTTATGGTTTCTCTATTTATAGGAATTTTTGGCGTCGGTCTCACGTCCAGATGGGCCTCGAGGTGAGCACGATACACCGGGGCACGAGCAAGGGCCCAGGTGCACCCCGGTGGGTTGTGCCCTCCTTGTGGCTCTTCTGGCCCTCCCACGAAGCTTCGGGTGTCTCTTTTGTCCCAAAAAATCGTCAAAAAGTTTCAGATCATTTGGAGAACTTTCATTTCTGCACAAAATACAACACCACAGTACTTCTACTAAAAACAGTGTCAGTCCGAGTTAGTTCCATGCAAATCATACCAAAACCTTATAAAATTATTATAAACCATGCATGGATACTTCATAAATTATAGATACGTTGGAGACGTATCAAGGCCTTCTAGGGTGAAGCCTAGGACCGAATCGTAAATATTCATAATCTTATTGTTTGTCTTCAGCTTACCTACCTCTGTTATCTAAGTTATATTGTTATTTTCCTTTCAACCCTCCCCGCGTGATTCCGCACACTCCCTTGTCGGAGGGGAACTCCCTGCCACCTGAGCGGGATGAGAACAACATGCCGCCACGAGCCCCTTCGCCTAATGCCATGGAGGACATCAAGGTATTGTCCCGAAGGACTTCTCATGGCTGAGGAGGGGCAGACAAGGCCGTCGAGAAGGCGCCTAAGGTTAACACCTTGGTCGCCAAAGACCTGGGGGAGGCGACCCTAATACGTCCATTTTGCATCATGTTTTCCTACTATTATTTATGTTGTTTTATTGTATAATAATGCTTTTTGGAGTAATTCTAATGCCTTTTCCCTCATAATATGCAAGGTATGCACCAAGGGGGAAATTTCGGCAGCTGGAAATCTAGACCTGAAAAAGCTACGTCAAGCTACCTATTCTGCACAACTCCAAATGAGCTGAAACTTCCCGAGGAATTTTTATGAAATATTTAATAAATATTTGAGCAAATAAGTACCAGAGGGGGGCCACCAGGTGGGCACAACCCACCTGGATGCGCAAGGTGGCCCAAGCGCGCCCTGGTGGGTGTTGCCCTCCTCGGCCCACCTCTACTGCCCATCTTTTGGTATAGAAGTCGTTTTGACCAAGAAAAAACCAGAGGAGGACATTCGAGATGAAGCGTCGCCACCTTGAGGCGGAACTTGGGCAGGAGCACTTTTGCCCTCCAGCGGAGCGATTCCGTCAGGGGAACTTCCCTCCCGGAGGGGGAAATCATCGTCATCATCATCACCGACAACTCTCCCATCTTGGGGAGGGCTATCTTCATCAACATCTTCACAACACCAACTCCTCTCAAACCCTAGTTCATCTCTTGTGTTCAATCTTTGTATAAAACTATAGTTTGGTGCTTGTGGGTGACTAGTAGTGTTGATTACATCTTGTAGTTGATTACTGTATGGTTTATTTGGTGGAAGATTATATGTTTAGATCCATTATGTTATTTAATACCCCTCTGATCTTGAACATGCTTATCATTTGTGAGTAGTTACTTTCATTCTTGAGGTCACGGGAGAAATCATGTTGCAAGTAATCATGTAAACTTGATATGTGTTCGATATTTTGATGATATGTATGTTTCCATTCTCTTAGTGGTGTCATGTGAACGTCGTTACATGACACTTCACCATATTTGGGCCTAAGGGAATGCATTGTGGAGTAGTTATTAGATGGTGGGTTGCGAGAGTGACATAAACTTAAACCCCAGTTTATGCGATATTCCGTAAGGGACCGATTGGATCCAAAAGTTTAATGCTATGGTTAGAATTTATTCTTAATACTTTTCTCGTAGTTGCGGATGATTGCGAGAGGGTTAATCATAAGTAGGAGGTTTGTTCAAGTAAGAACAGCACCTAAGCATCGGTCCACCCACATACCAAATTATCAAAGTAGCCTACACGAATTAAGCCAACATGATGAAAGGGACTAGATGAAATTCCTGTGTACCCTCAAGAACACCTTGCTTATCATAAGAGACCGTTTTGGCATGTCCTTTGCCTAAAAAGGATTGGTCTACCTTGCTGCACTTTTGTTACTACTGTCGTTACTTGCTCGGTACAAATTATCTTGCTATCAAACTACTCTGTTACTTACAATTTCAGCACTTGCAGACATTACCTTGCTGAAAACCACTTGTCATTTCCATCTCCTCCTCGTTGGGTTCGACACTCTTACTTATCGAAAAGGCTAAAATTGACCCCATATACTTCTGGGTCATCAAGGCCATTTTGTGGCGCCATTGCCGGGGAGTGAAGCGCTCTTGGTAAGTGGAAATTGGTAAGAAAAAATTATTACTATGTGCTAAAATTTACTGTCACTTGTTACTATGGAAAACAATCCTTTAAAGGGTTTGTTCGGGGTATCTTCACCTTGACCGGAACTAATTAGTTGCCCCTCAACCTACTGCACCTGCTGAAAATATTGAATATGAAATTCCTTTGGGTATGGTAGAACAACTGCTAGCTAATCCTCATGCAGGAGATGGAACCGAACATCCTGATATGCACTTGATATATGTGGATGAAATTTGTGGATTGTTTAAGCTTGCAGGTTTACCCGGAGATGAAGCTAAGAAGAAGGTTTTCCCTTTATCTTTGAAGGGAAAATCATTGACATGGTATAGGCTATGCGATGATATTGGATCTTGGAACTGGAATCGTTTGAAATTGGAATTTCATCAAAAATATTATCCTATGCATCTAGTTCATCGTGATCGGAATTATATATAATTTTTGGCCTCGTGAAGGAGAAAGTATCGCTCTAGATTGGGGGAGGCTTAAGTAAATGTTATATTCATGCCCCAATCATGAGCTCTCGAGAGAAATTATTATTCAGAATTTTTATGCTCGGCTTTCTCATAATGATCAATCCATGCTCGATACTTCTTCTACTGGTTCTTTTATAAAGAAGACTATTGAATTCCGGTGGGATCTTTTAGAAAGAATTAAACGCAACTCTGAAGATTGGGAACTTGACAAAGGTAAAGAGTCAGGTGTAGAACCTAAGTTTATTGTGTTAGATCTTTTATGAATACCAAAGCTTTTCAAAAGTTTAGCACTAAATATGGACTTGACTCTGAGATAGTAGCTTCCTTCTGTGAATCTTTTTCTACTCATGTTGATCTCCCTAAGAAGAAGTGGTTTAAATATCACCCACCAATTAAAGAAGAAATTAAAGAACCGGTAAATGCTAAAGAGGAAACCATTATTTACAATGTTGATCCAGTTGTTCCCACTGCTTATATTGAAAAAAAAACTTTTCCTGTTAGGTTGAAGGAACATGATAAAGCTTCGACTGTGGTTAACAAAAGTTATGTTAGAACACCCAAACCATCTAAACAAATCAGAGTTGAACCTAGTGTTGCTATGGTTAAAGATCTCTTAGTTGATAATATTTATGGGCATGTTATTTACTTGTATGGTCAAGCTTATAGAATTGCCAAACCTGAAGGAAAATATAAACATAGACCAGTTGTTGGCACGCATGTTGTTTCAGTTAAGATAGAGATGACTGTTATCATGGGTTATGTGACCTAGGTGCTAGTGTGAGTGTTATTCCTTTCTCCTTATATCAAGAAATTAAAGATGAAATAGCACATGTTGAAATAGAAGGCATAGATGTCACTATTAAACTTTCTCATAGAGATACTATATCACCAATTGGGATTCTTAGAGATGTTGAAGTCTTGTGTGGGAAAATAAAATACCCTACTGATTTTCTTGTTCTTATCTCCCCACAAGATGACTTTTTTCCCATTATTTTTGGCAGGCCTTTCTTGAATGTCGTCAATGCCAAAATAGATTGTGAGAAACAAACTATTGGTGTTAGCTTTGGTGATGAATCTCATGAATTTAATTTTTCCAAGTTTAGTACACAACCTCATAAGAAATATTTGCCTAATAATGATGAGATTATTGGTCTTGCTTCCATTGTTGTACCTCCTACTGATCCTTTGGAACAATATTTGCTAGACCATGAAAATGATTTGCATATGCGTGAAAGAAATAAAATAGATAGAATCTTTTTCGAACAACAACCTCTGCTTAAACACAATTCTCCTATTGAAACTCTAGAAGGTCCTCCTCCACGTAAAGGTGATCCTGTGTTTGAATTAAAACAATTGCCAGACACTCTGGGATATGCTTATCTTGATGAAAAGAAGATATATCATGTTATTATTGGTGCTAACCTTTCAGAACATGAAGAAGAAATATTATTGAAAGTTCTAAGGAAGCACAGGGCCGATATTGAATATACTCTTGATGATCTTAAGGGTATTAGTCCTACTCTATGTCAACACAAGATTAATATGGAACCTGATGCTAAACCCGTTGTTGATCACCAACGTCAGTTAAATCCAAAAATGAAAGAAGTGGTAAGAACGGAAATATTGAAACTTGTGGAAGGAGGTATAATCTATCCTATAGCTGATAGTAGATGGGTAAGTCATGTTCATTGTGTCTCGAAGAAGGGAGGTATTACTATTGTTCCTAATGATAAGAATGACCTTATTCCACAAAGAATTGTCATGGGCTATAGAATGGTAATTGATTATAGAAAATTAAATAAAGCTACTAGAAAAGATCATTACCCTCTACCTTTTATCGATCAAATGTTAGAAATATTATCCAAGCACACGCATTTTTGCTTCCTTGATGGATACTCTGGCTTTTCACAAATACCTGTTTTATAATCTGGTCAAGAAAAGACCACTTTCACTTGTCCTTTTGGAACATTTGCTTATAGAAGTATGCCTTTCGGTTTATGTAATGCACCTGCTACCTTTCAAAGATGTATGACTGCTATATTCTCTGATTTTTGTGAAAAGATTGTTGAGGTTTTCACGGATGACTTTTCTGTTTATGGGAAGTGTTTTGATGATTGTTTAAGCAATCTTGATCGAGTCTTGCAGAGATGTGAACAAACAAATCTCGTCTTGAATTGGGAAAAGTGCCACTTTATGGTTAACGATGGTATTGGTTTGGGCCATAAAATTTATAAAAAGGGCATTGAGGTGGACAAAGCCAAGGCTGATGCAATTGATAAAATGCCATGTCCTAAAGATATCAAAGGTATTCGTAGTTTCCTTGGTCATGCTGGTTTCTATAGGTGGTTTATCAAAGACTTCTCTAAAATTTCTAGGCCTCTTACTAATCTTTTGCAAAAGGATATTCCCTTTGTGTTTGATGATGATTGTATGGAAGCCTTTGAAACACTAAAGAAAGCATTAATTACTGCACCTGTTGTTCAACCACCAGATTGGAACTTGCCTTTTGAGATTATGTGTGATGCTAGTGATTATGTTGTTGGTGCTGTTCTAGGACAAAGAGTTGATAAAAAACTAAATGTTATTCATTATGCTAGTAAAACTCTAGACAGTGCTCAACGAAACTATACTACTACTAAAAATTAGCAGTGGTGTTTGCTTGTGATAAATTCAGATCTTACATTGTTGATTCTAAAGTAATTTTTCACACCAATCATGCTGCTATAAAATATCTTATGGAAATGAAAGATGCTAAACCTAGACTCATTAGGTGGGTTCTTCTGCTACAAGAATTTGATTTGCATATCACTGATAGGAAAGGAGCATAGAACCCCGTAGTTGATAACTTGTCTGGACTTGAAAATATTCTTGATGACCCACAACCAATTAATGATAGCTTCCCTGATGAACAACTAGCTGCAATAAATGTTTCTCATAGTACATCTTGGTATGCTGACTATGCTAAATACATACCACCTAGCTTCACATACCAACAAAAGAAAAAATTCTTCTATGATTTAAGACATTACTTGTGGGATGACCCACATCTTTATAAAGAAGGAGTATAGGGTATTATTAGACATTGTGTACCTGATCATGAATAGGAACAAATCCTACGGAAATGTCACTCTGAGGCTTATGGAGGACATCACGCGGGAGACAGAACCGCTCATAAGGTATTGCAATATGGTTTTATTGGCCTACTCTCTTCAAGGATGCCCATAAGTTTGTCTCATCGTGTGATGAATGCCAAAGAATAGGTAATATTGGTAAGCATGAAGAAATGCCTATGAATTAATCACTTGCTGTTGAACCATTTGAAGTTTGGGGATTTGACTTCATCGGACCTTTTCCTTCCTCTAATGGGTATACACATATTTTGGTTGCTTTTGATTATGTTACTAAATGGGTAGAAGCTATTTCAACCAATAGTGCTGATCACAACACCTCTATTAAAATGCTTAAGTAAGTTATTTTGCCAAGGTTTAGAGTCCCTTGATATTTAATGACTGATGGTGGTTCACACTTTATTCATGGTGCTTTCGTAAAATGCTTGCTAAGTATGATGTTAACCATAGAACTGCGTCACCTTATCATCCTAAGTCTAGTGGACAAGTTGAACTTAGCAATAGAGAAATAAAACTAATCTTACAAAAGACTGTCAATAGGTCCCGGAAGAATTGGTCCAAGAAATTAGATGATGCACTTTGGGCTTATAGAACGGCTTATAAAAATCCTATGGGTATGTCTCCATATAAAATGGTTTATGGAAAAGCTTGTCATTTACCACTTGAGTTAGAACACAAAGCATTTTGGGCAATAAAAGAACTCAATTACGATTTCAAACTTGCTGGGGAAAAGAGGTTATTTGATATTGGCTCATTAGATGAATGGAGAACCCAGACGTATGAAAATGCTAAGTTATTCAAAGAAAAAGTTAAAAGATGGCATGACAAAAGAATCCAAAAGCGTGAGTTCAAAATCAGAGAATATGTTCTTTTGTACAACTCTCGTTTCAGATTATTTGCAGGAAAACTCCTCTCCAAATGGGAAGGACCCTATGTCATCGAGGAGGTCTATCGATCCGGAGCTATCAAAATAAATAATGCCGAAGGGACTAACCCGAAGGTTGTCAATGGGAAACGAATAAAACACTATATCTCAGGTACGCCCATTAATGTTGAAAGCAATGTTACCCAAACTTTGACACTGGAAGAACACATAAAGGAAACCTTCCGGAACACTCCAGAATAATGAAAAAAAGGAGGTATGTGATACGGTAAGTAAACGAACTCCGAAAAATCCGCAAAAATATTTTTTGTCAGTTTAGGAATATTTAGAAAATTAGGAAAATAAGAAACTTCCAGGAAAGTGACCCTGGTGGGCACGATACACCAGGGCGCGCTAGGCATGCCTGGCGCGCCCAGGTGGGTTGTGCGCACCTCGGGTACTTTCCGGACTCCATTTTTCTTCCGTTCTGCTTGTTCCCCAAGATATAAAAATTTATATATACCTCCTGAACCTGTTGACCTCTATATTGCGGAGAAATTCCTGTTTTCTTTTCTTGCTGTTTTCTGTCAGATCTGTTGAGCCAGGCATCATGTCTTCTTCCCCCTCTGATCTTATGGAAGAGGATACTTGGTTGATCAAGATCGAGCTGAAGAGAGAAGACTCTGTTGGAGCAGCTAAGGAGGACAAGAGCAAGGAGGCCACCAGAGATCAAGTGTCGATGGACGAGCAAGCCTTGCCCGCCGATGAGGAAGAGGAAGATATCCTTGAACCCTACTATGCTCATCTTACCCCCATTGAGATTGCAGCCTTCGAGATCATTAATACGGTTCGTATACAAAATAAGTATCTCAATCGTGAAAATATTTTGCATATGGAGCACATTGCTTCCCTGCGGAGAGTCATCCGAAGACTGGAGAGCCTCTTGGTCCTTAAAGACCGGATTGCTTCTACTTCATCACCACCATCTTCTTCATCACCACCAAAAGAAAATTGAGTATTGGGTATGGGCACTCCCCTTGGCTTCTGCCAAGCTTGGGGGAGGTGCCCCAGTATCGTATCAATCTCCGCTATCTTTTGCCTTTACTTTCTTAGTTCGATCAATGGTTATCTTTTCCTATTAGATGAACAAAAGTTTAGTCCGATCCTTTCTTTTTGTGACTTTGCTTAGTGATCAATCCTTGTAATCATGTGCGAGATATAATAAAGTTTAGTTTGAGTTTTGCCTTCTTTACTTTCTTGTTGCAATAAAAAGAAAGGAAATAAAAAGAAAAAGATCATATGCTAATCTTATGGTAAGTGATGACATTACACAAGGAAAAGTATAAGTAGAAAACTTTATTGTAGATTGACAAACATAGCATTGGTCAATGATGCAAATCCTGAGAGAATTAATAAGGGAATAGAAGATTCACATATAAATGTACTATCATGGAAATCTATTATGATTGTGAGAACCCATCAAAATATTATATGCCAAAATTGTTGACATTGGACAAGGAAGACAACTTAATGATTTATGTTTGTTCATATTCACATAGAAGTTATATTGTCATAGATCCTTCAACATGTGGTGCTTGCCCCTATCTTTGCTAGCCAAAAACTCCACACTAAGTAGAGATACTACTTGTGCATCCAAAACCCTTAAACCCTATCTTGTTTGAGAGTCCACCATACCTACCTATGGATTGAGTAAGATCCTTCAAGTAAGTTGTCATTGGTGCAAAAAGGGCAATAAAAATTTCTTTTAAAAATGTGAGATCATTTAGTGTAAGGGAAAATTAAGCGTTGTACGAACTTGTGATGGTGAAGAATAAGAGCGGAAGACTGCATAATAAAGGTTGCCATCACAAGGGGCAATATAACGTGACGTTATCTTGCACTAAGGGGTTGAGCATACAAACAAAAGCGCATGGCAACCTCTGCTTCCCTCTGTGAAGGGCCTATCTTTTACTTCCATGTATTTACTTCCATGCAAGAGTCAAAGTTTTTCTCTCTGTTCCTTTTATTTTTCTCCTTTGGAAAGCATCGTGTGGTGAGGAAATATCTAGGCACATATGTCTAGTTGAATATGGGTGGCACAAGTTATTATTGTTGCATCACCCTTGAGGTGAGTGTGTTGGGAGGCGAAACTATAAGCCCCTATCTTTCTTTGTGTCCGGTTGAAACGTTTTGCTCATGTGTACGCGATGAGTGTTAGCAATCATAGAAGACTAAATGATGGTTGAGTGTGTGGACTTGCCTAAAGGCTCCGATACGTGACCCTTCCTGAAAAGATGATGAATTGTGGTTGCAAAGTTGACTAAGAACATAGTTTATCGGTTTCCAATAGAGATTATGCTTTATACTTCGATGTTGTGATAAATTGTCACTTGTTCATGAGAAATCTATGATAAAAGTTTTATATTAAAGTTTGTTGCTATTATAATAAGTCACGTTATGCTGCTATGCCCGTATTTTTGTTTCTATCGACACCTCTCTCTCCAAGCATCTGGACATGTTTTTCGATTTCGGTTTTCGCTTAAGGATAAGCGAGGTCTAAGCTTGGGGGAGTTGATACGTCCATTTTGCATCATGTTTCCCTACTGTTATTTATGTTGTTTTATTGTATAATAATGCTTTTTGGATTAATTTTAATGCCTTTTCCCTCATAATATGCAAGGTATGCACCAAGGGGGAGAATTCCGGCAGCTGGAAATCTGGACCTGAAAAGCTACGTCAAGCTACCTATTCTGCACAACTCCAAATGAGCTAAGACTTCCTGAGGAATTTTTATGGAGTATTTGATAAATATTGGAGCAAATAAGTACCAGAGGGGGGCCACCAGGTGGGCACAACCCACCTGGGCGCGTCAGGAGGCCCAGGTGCGCCCTGGTGGGTGCTCCCCTCCTTGGCCCACCTCCGGTGCCCATATTCTGGTATAAAAGTCAATTTGACCTAGAAAAAACCAGAGGAGGACACTCGGTATGAAGCGAGGCCTTCTCGAGGCGGAACTTGGGTAGGGGCACTTTTGCCCTTCGACGGAGCGATTCTGCCGGGGGAACTTCCCTCCCGGAGGGGGAAATCATCGTCATCATCATCACCAACAACTCTCCCATCTTGGGGAGGGCTATCTTCATTAACATCTTCACAGCACCAACTCCTCTCAAACCCTAGTTCATCTCCTGTGTTCAATCTTTGTATCAAAACTATAGATTGGTGCTTGTGGGTGACTAGTAGTGTTGATTACATCTTGTAGTTGATTACTATATGGTTTATTTGGTGGAAGATTATATGTTCAGATCCATTATTTTATTTAATACCCCTATGATTTTGGGCATGTTTATCATTTGTGAGTAGTTTCTTTCGTTCTTGAGGTCACGGGAGAAATCATGTTGCAAGTAACCATGTGAACTTGATATGTGTTCGATATTTTGATGATATGTATGTTGCCATTCTCTTAGTGGTGTCATGTGAACATAGACTACATGACAATTCACCATATTTGGGCCTAAGGGAATGCATTGTGGAGTAGTTATTAGATGGTGGGTTGTGACAGTGACAGAAGCTTAAACCCCAGTTTATGCGCTATTCCATAAGGGACCGATTGGATCCAAAAGTTTAATGTTGTGGTTAGAATTTATTCTTAATACTTTTCTTGTAGTTGCGGATGCTTGCAAGAGGGTTAATCATAAGTAGGAGGTTTGTTCAAGTAAGAACAGCACCTAAGCACCGGTCCACCCACATATCAAATTATCAAAGTACCGAACATGAATTAAGCCAACATGATGAAAGTGACTAGATTCACTTGTACCCTCAAGAAAACTTTGCTTATCATAAGAAACCGTTTTGGCACGTCCTTTGCCTCAAAAGGATTGGGCTACTTTGTTGCACTTTTGTTACTAATTTTGTTACTTGCTCGTTACAAATTATCTTGCTATCAAACTACTCCGCTACTTAGAATTTTAGCACTTGCAGACAATACCTTGCTGAAAACCACTTGTCATTTCCTTCTGCTCCTCATTGGGTTCGACACTCTTACTTATCGAAAAGGCTACAATTGACCCCATATACTTGTGGGTCATCAGACCCCCATGACAACCAATGGTGGGGAGCCCCATCAGTCCGGGGCCCCGCCGAACACCGTTCCGGAGACCATCATGGCTCCGGAATTGGGTACGCAGCCCCCTTCGAGAGAGGGGGAGAAGCAACAGCTTCATCAGCACCCTCCGTTAATCCGGAGGCGGCTCATGCCCTGGAGGAAGCACTGCGAAGTGCTTCCGTCGTGGAGGATCACCGCACCCTGATGGGTGCGGTTATGGAAAAGCTTCAGTCTGCAAAAAGCGGACTGAACGGCGCCTTCTGCAGCCTACTGACGGGCTTTGAGGTATGTGACGTAATACTCTAAAGAACTTTTCATATGAAAGGATGAACCTATGTATAGACAGTAGCCCCCAAAACTCTGTCCGGATTAGGACAACTCAGATAGAGGATCCCTATGATAATTCAGACATTAATATAGTGTGCTAATTGTGTAACAGGCATCCATGTTGGCGGTTACCGCCCATGCCACAAAGGTTTCCGAGCTCAATCGGAAGCTTCGAGTGTCTGATGAGGAGCTCGACCGCATTAACAAGCGGTCTGAGGAAATGCAAGGTATGCGGAAGTTATATATCAGAAGTGGTATGTATATTGGGTCGGTTTAACTCATGTTATTTTGTGATTATGATCATAGTTGGCACAGCTGAGGTCGAGTCCCTCAAAAGCGCACTTGCCCAAGCCAAGAAGGAGGCGGAGGCGAACAAGGCAGCCGCTGAGAAAGCGGCTAGGGAGCTAGAGGCGGAGCAGACTGCCCGCCGCCAACATGAAGCTCGGGTGGCCGAAGTCAAGCAAGAGCTGAAGGACGCCATCGAAAAGTGCGAGTCCTTGGAGCAGAAGACTTTGGACCAAGCATATGTCCGAACTTGCCAAGGCTCCCCAGGATGCCAAAGAGGCCCTAATCGAGTCCCAGCATGCTCGCGAGGAGATCCAGTAGGCGAGGCAGATAGCGGCTGGTAAGGCCTTCCTTTTGCAAAGTAAGTTTGGAAGTAAGAGGTATATCTTGCTGACCCGAGTCTGGAGTGCTTCAGGCACGTTTGCGGATCTTCCAAGGAGTGTCACCGATGCCGTGCAGTTTTTCCGAGCCCAGGAGGGGAGCACGACCGAGAAGTTGTTCTGGTTGCAGTATCTCGCGCCGGAGCATCCGACGCCTCTAAGTGTGTGACGCCCGGGTAATTAAGCTACAGTAATCCCCACTAATGTTGCCACGTCACCTCGGTTACTGTGGATAAACTCGCGTTAGATCCGAACCCGTTCTAAAACAAAAATCAAAACAAGAGCAAAGATAAAAAGTTTCAAAACCAAAACTAAAAATTTTCGGGGGTTGTCTAAAATAGCTAACATAATTATGGTGGGGTGCACTAATTTTTGTAAAATGCTTTGGCATTTTAAATAATCTAAAAACAGAAAAGAAAATTAATAAAAGAAAAGAAAGAAGAAAAAAAAAAGGGAGAGGGAGGGGAAAACCCCCTGGCCCAGCCAGTTCCCCCACCCCACCTGGCCCCTGGCCTGGCCCAACTTCTCCCCCCCCTTGGGCCGGCCCATCGGCCCAGCCGCCCCGGCCACATAACCCCCCCACCCCCCCGCGGCCG
>NC_041393.1:641776971-641793446 GCF_002162155.2 Triticum dicoccoides
ACTGCCGGCCCCGCCCCGGCCCCCGTTGGCCTCGGGCGCGGGCACGGGCGCCGTGTCCTCCTGGGGTGCGCCCGAACGGGCATCGCCCCGCGCGCCCGCTTGCCCGTTTGCCCCTCGGGGCCAATGACATGGGGGCCCCACCCCCCACACAACAGAACGTTTTTTTTTTAATTAAAGCAGGGAATAAAAATAAAATGAAAATGAATTAAAACTAATTAACTAATTAATTAATTAATTAAGTAAGTAATTAATTAGTCTAATTAATTCTGATTAATTAACCCTAATCACTAATTAACCTAATTAACTAATGTTAATTAACTCTGATTAGGTTAATTAGATATTAGAGAATGACATGCGGGACCCACCTGTCAGGGTTGACTCGGTCAACCCTGTTGACTGATGATGTCAGCATGACATCATGCTGATGTCATAAAAGCATTTTCGAAATTAATTAAATAATTAATTAAATTCCTGAAATTAATAAAATCTTTTAAAAATCATATCTTTTAATCCATAATCCGGATTAAAATATTTTCAACATGAAAGTTGCTCAGAACGACGTGACGAATCCGGATACGCAGTCCGTTCGTCCACCACACGCCTCTAACCTATCGAACCTGCAAACTTTCCTCTCCGGTTCATCTGTCTGACAGACGTCCGGAACCGGGAAAACTTCCCCGGATGTTTTCCCCCCTAACCAGTACCCCCTCATACCACGTTAGGGCACGCCTAGCATCACTTCTTGACATGTCATGCATCGATATGCATCTATTTACTTGTATTCATTGTTTCTTCCCCCTCTTCTCTCCGGTAGACTACGAGACCGACGCTGCTGCTGGCCAGTTCGACTACGGTGTTGACGACCCCTCTCTCTTGCCAGAGCAACCAGGCAAGCCCCCCCCTTGATCACCAGATATCGCCTATTCTACTCTATACTGCTTGCATTAGAGTAGTGTAGCATGTTACCGCTTTCGTTAATCCTATTCTGATGCATAGCCTGACATTGTCGCTACATCTGTTGATACCTTACCTGCAATCCTAAATGCTTAGTATAGGATGCTAGTTTATCATCATTGGCCCTACATTCTTGTCAGTCTGCCTTGCTATACTATTGGGCCGTGATCACCTGGGAGGTGATCACGGGTATATACTATACATACTACATACTACACAGATGGTGACTAAAGTCGGGTCAGCTTGAAGAGTACCCGCGAGTGATTCACGGATTGGGGGCTGAAAGGACCTTTGTCCCGACGGCCCTCTGTGTGGATCTTTGTGGTGGAGCGGCAGGGCAGGTTGAGACCGCCTAGGAGAGAGGTGGGCCTGGCCCTGTTCGGCGTTCGCGGATACTTAACACGCTTAACGAGATCTTGGTATTTGATCTGAGTCGGCTACGAGCCTATACGCACTAACCATCTACGTGGGAGTAGTTATGGGTATCCCGACGTCGTGGTATCAGCCGAAGCACTTCAGACGTCAGCGACGGAGCGGCGCGCGCCGAATTGGACTGGAACGCCACTAGGCTAGGTCTGCTTTCGGCCGCCCTCGCAACGTGCAGGTGTGCTATGGGCGATGGGCCCAGACCCCTGTGCGCTTAGGTTTAGACCGGCGTGCTGGCCTCTCTGTTTTGCCTAGGTGGGGCTGCGACATGTTGATCTTCCGAGGCCGGGCATGACCCAGGAAAGTGTGTCCGGCCAAATGGGATCGAGCGTGTTGGGTTATGTGGTGCACCCCTGCAGGGAAGTTAATCTATTCGAATAGCCGTGATCTTCGGTAACAGGACGACTTGGAGTTGTACCTTGACCTTATGACAACTAGAACCGGATACTTAATAAAACACACCCTTCCAAGTGCCAGATACAACCGGTGGTCGCTCTACCTCAGGGATATGAGGAGGGGATCGCCGGGTAGGATTACGCTATGAGATGCTGTTTGGAGATGTTACTCGGAGATGCTACTTGGAGGACTTCGACCTACCCTCTCCTACCTGTTGCAAGACGAAGGTGACCAGAAGCGTAGTCTTCGATAAGACTAGCTATCCCCCTCTTATTCTGGCATTCTGCAGTTCAGTCCACTGATATGGCCCCCTTACACATATACCCATGCATATGTAGTGTAGATCCTTGCTTGCGAGTACTTTGGATGAGTACTCACGGTTGCTTTCTCCCCCCTTTTCCCCCTTTCCTTTCTTTCTGGTTGTCGCAACCAGATGCTGGAGTTCAGGAGCCAGACGCTACCGTCGACGACGACCCCTACTACACCGGAGGTGCCTACTACTACGTGCTGCCCGCTGACGACGACCTGGAGTAGTTTAGGAGGATCCCAGGCAGGAGGCCTGCGCCTCTTTCGATCTGTATCCCAGTTTGTGCTAGCCTTCTTAAGGCAACTTGTTTAACTTATGTCTGTACTCAGATATTGTTGCTTCCGCTGACTCGTCTATGATCGAGCACTTGTATTCGAGCCCTCGAGGCCCCTGGCTTGTATTATGATGCTTGTATGACTTATTTTATTTGTAGAGTTGTGTTGTGATATCTTCCCGTGAGTCCCTGATCTTGATCGTACACATTTGCGTGCATGATTAGTGTACGATTGAATCGGGGGCGTCACAAAGTGACCAGCTGAACCAGCTGACGGAGCTGCATATGGTAACCGGCTTGGCCATGAGGGATCTAATAGTCCAACTTTGGTCAGCCGAGCCCATTCCCAGTAGCTACTTCGGCCTTGTGAAGCGGTTTGTCAATGTGCGACCTCGGATCGATGCTATAAAGCGTTCGGCCTTCATAGAAGGTGCCTGGATGGCCTTCGCCCGCGTCAAGATGTAATGGGCGAAGATGAAGGCCATGAAAGTGGCAACCGCGGGCCCGCCCGAAGGCAAAGATCATCGGAAGCTGGAGAGGTACTTTGACGATGTCCTAGAAGGGGCCCGCATAGTAGAGGGCCAATGCTCAAAGGATGTCGTGTTTGATTAGATGTATCTGGGTTGTAAAAACTATGTTATCGATCCGTACTATGCTTGCGCCTTTTGTTTTTGTTAATTTATCCTCCTGTGCGGTCGTTTATATTTCTAAAAGTTTGCTAGTCGTCAGCTTTTGCCCCGATGTAAATGTTACCGGGGTGTTCTACGTAACGTGTGACCGCACTTTATCCAATGTCTTGGTCCATAAATGAGGCGTTTGCTAGTCCTCGACTTTATCCGGAGTGTCATTATCTCCGATGCCGGTATTACTATCCTTTGCCCGACGCGATCGTGAGCGGCGCCGCTGACGTCGGCACTTTGGTGGTTCCTCAACGGGCTTGTCCTTGCCTGGATCCTGAATGCCATCGTTGTCCTTCTTCTTAGGTGTGTCCACCATGTATACATCGTAGGTAGAAGTGGTCGTCTAACGCCCAGTAATAGGCAGGTTTTTACCTGGTTCAGCATCGACATCATCGTCCATGCCATCGATGTCTTCGGAGGCGTAGTCTAGCATGTCGGTTAAATCCTTGACAGTGGCTATTAATGGGTGGTGGGTGGGGTGTAAAATTCCCCGCTCTCAGCCTCCAGCCCGAGTTGGGTGTAGTTTGGAGGCAAAGCTTCCGTAATGGCGAGATATTGTATTAAGCCCAGTGCTTCATCTAAGAGCGAAAGTTGGATAGGAGGCTACGGATCTGCGTGACCGGGCTTGGTGATAGACACTTGATCGAGCCCGATGGACGCAGACCTCGACAGTTCGAAGTTATCGTCCAGAGGTGCGTCCGGCTCCCCGATGACTGGGAGGGTCCCGTTTGACTCCGGGTTCACCAACGGCGCGATTGCTTCTGGGTCTCCGGTTGGGAGCTCTATGATAGGTCGATCCTCCCGTCTTCGGACAATACGATCAGCCCCGGATCTAAGGCCGAGGTAGGTGTGAGTGTTGACCCCTAGACGGGATCTAATAGCGGATCTGAAGGGCCTTCTTCATGACGGTAGAGGGCGGCAGCCGAGGCCGCGAACCCCTCGAAGATTAGATCTCCTCGGATATCAGCGACGTAGTTCAGGTTTCCAAACCTGATCTGGTGACCGGGGGCGTAACTGTCGACCTGCTCAAGGTGGTTCGTCGAGTCGCCACATAGCACGAAGCCGCCGAACACAAAGACATGTCTAGGGAGAAAGGTCTTCCCGGACAAAGCATCATCGTTGATGACGAGGCGCGCCATCAATCCTTCTATTGACAACACAGCGGAGCTCTCAATGAAAGCACCAATGTCAGTGTCAAAACTGGCAGATTTTGGGTAGGGGGCCCAAGCTATGCGTCTAAGGATCAATGGTAACAGTGGACAATGGGACACAATATTTACCTAGGTTCGGGCCCTCTTAAAGGAGGTAAAACCCTACGTCCCGCCTGATTGTATTCGATGAGTATAGGGGTTACAAGAGTTGATCTACCCTGAGATCGTAATGGCTAAACCCTAGCTTGTCTAGCCTATGAATATTATGACTGCCTCTACGGACTAAACCCTCCGGTTTATATAGACACCGGAGGGGCCTAGGGTTGTACAGAGTCGGTTCATAGGGAAAGAAAATAACATATCCGGACTCCAATCTTGCCGTTCACGCATATAGGAGTCCTTCCCGGACACGGTGGATGGTCTTCTGCCTTTGTCTTCACGGCCCATCAGTCCGGCCCATATTGAATAGACCGGACACCCGAGGACCCCTTAGTCCAGGACTCCCTCAACGGTATCTATCCTCAGTGGACCACTATTGTGAAGACAATTCCCAACCCTATCGGAGAGAAGAGGAAAAGTTTTTTCCAAGAGCAAGAGAGTACTATGAAGGACGTCGAGCGTGCCTTTGGTGTTCTGTAATCTCGATGGGGCATCGTTCGGTATCCTGCTAGAACTTGGAGCACCAAGAAGTTGTGTGAGGTGATGACTGCTTGTGTGATCATGCACAATACAATTATAGAGGATGAGCGCTCGAAATGTATCAACGATCAAGGGTTTCAGTTTCAGGATAAGAATGTTGTGTCTGAGCATGGACGAGCGGCAAGTTTGCACAGTTCACCCAATTTCATCATGAAATGTGTGATTGGGAAACTCACATGTAGCTGCAAAATGATTTGGTTGAGTATATGTGGGCTCATGTTGCAACCAATAGATATATCTTTTCTTGAAATGTATTTGAGACAATTTAATTTTCATTCGGTTTGTAAAGCTATGTTAAATTTGTTTGGTTATGGCGAATCAATCTGTGGTTGAGTTGGTTAGGTGGACAGTGGTATTCCCAACCCACCAGGGTTCAAATCCTGGTGCTCGCATTATTCCTGGATTTATTTCAGGATTTCCGGCGATGCGCTTTCAGTGGGAGGAGACGTTCCCGTCGACGACGAGGCACCTACGTTGACTTCGTAAATCTCAAGATGATATGCCGGCTCAGTCTTTCGGAGGTGCTCATAGGGGTAGGGTGTGCATGTGTGCGTTCATAGGGATGAGTGTATGCGTGTGTATATGAGCGCTTGTGTCTGTACTGATGCTCAAAAAAAATTTGTTTGGTTATGAAACTATGTTATTTTTGTTTGCATATATGAAACTAGGTAAATTACGTGCATATTTGTGTTGAAAAACGGCGGCCAGTCGGCAACTATGAGTCAGAGCATTGGATGCTCTGCCAACTCAAATATTAAACAAGGCAGATAACGAACGAGCGGCCGACACAAACGGATAAAAGGGTGAACAAAATTGTCGTCCGTTTGGATTGGCGAGTTGAAGTTGCTCTAAGATGCGAGACAAGGCTTCCGCTACGGTATAGATGTATGCGTGTATCAGTGTACGAAGGCGAGTGCTAGATCTGGGCGCCAACGACGCCATGCCATGCATGCGTGGCCGAGCGAGCTAGCGAGCGAGCCAGGCACCGGCACCTTTGACCGGTCGGCCGGTCCCGGCATGGCACGCAGACCAGAACACGAGGCGATACGCTCCCAAGTCCCAACATGCCCGCGTGCATGCGTGCGGACAAGACCAATCCAAGATACCGACTGGCGACTGCCACAGAATACCGTGTGCACGCACGGGCACGGTGGAACCATGCATGCGCCGCAGCAGCGTAGCGTAGCTTGCAGGTCAATGCGCTGGATCTCTCTATCTATCGTGCCAGCCATGTGGTGGGTCTCCAAGATCCAGACGGTACGTACATGTCGGCGTCAGGAAGAAAGACAGGAGAAAACGAGTGAAAGTTGAGTCGCCGATTGGATTTGGGAGGGAGATCTTGCTTGCTTGCACGTACTGTTCGCGGTCGCGGCCCGTCATTCATTCTTTTTAACTGCTTTTTGACTCTCGCGTCCGGCCGCTAATGCTAATGCGCATGCGTGCGCGTCGACAACACAACAGGCAACGGATATGCACGCCCCTCCGTCGGCGGAAAAGGAGACGATGCTGACTACTTGCTTCCCATTGGCCGTTTCCCCTCGACAAACCAGTCACCATATGCTGGATCGGATGATTCAATTTTGCTGCTCTCGATCTGCTCTTGTGTTTTCAGATGCTTAATTATCACTCCGCATACACAACAGGTGCCCAATTCGCCATCGGGTGCGAGCTTGCTCAAGTCATGATGCGTGCCATGGATCACAACAGCACGCATGATATATTCACTGTAACTCCATCTCATATACGCATGCAATTGGCCAATTGCTCTACTGATGATCACCCGAGGAGAGGAGCCATCCGTCGCGTGCACTCCCAACGTGCAGGAATTGCATGATGCAGTATACCAGTACTCGCAGGTGAAGGTTTAGCTTTGGGCAAGCCGCATGTTTGCCTCCTGGAGAGTGGCATCAGCTCAGCGGGGACAGGGCCGGTCCTGATATTTCGGGGGGGCGAAATTACAACCCAGGACCCCTACTATAAAGATCAAAATAGTAAACTCATTTTTTTAGTTCATTCCTTTACTTAACTTATTATTGTCTATTGTTCCGAAATAAAAAAAATTGTAAATGGTGTATTCCTTTACTTTTTTTTTGCGGGTTTTTTTTTGCGGGGGTATTCCTTTACTTAATTAGACAAATCGAATACCTGATAGAGGGCAAACATCAAAATGGAAGGTTTGAAGTTTAAAAGCTTCATTTGCAACAATAAAAGATCATTTACCAACCCGATGGTTGCGGGAGTCTGAGTGGCTTTATTATATAACCATGCTTGGATTGAAGTTATGCGTGTAAGAATAGCTGATACCTTCTTCCAATTTTTAAATTAAATTTGTAGTCATGATGATTTGGAGAGAGAATGCAAAGAACGACAATCGAACACATAGCAGGCAATTTTTTCAATAGATAAGGCGATTGGTGTTGTGTTTGACAAAGTCCAGATTGAAGTAAGAAAATAGAGCAACGGGCACACGAAATCAAAATTTTATACTGCATCATATGCGAGACCTTCTAAGATCTCACTGCTGCTGCACCCATATGAACGTGACCAACTAAAAAGAGGAGGTTAGGGATGACCTTATAAGTGGGGTGGCTTCGTCTTGCACATGAGAGGCATCTCACGAATGCGGGATAACACAACGGGCCCGGGGACCTGGAGGAAGACCAGCCGGCCGCATGGCGGAGAGCGATCTACATCCGCGGCGCGTCTCACGATCGGGGCCCTCGGGGGAATAGTATCGTCGCGAAGCGGCGAACTCGCGATGGAAAAAAGAAAAACATGACTACTCGTGGGCTACGTGTGTCTAGGTCGCTGCCTCCTTATGGTCTAGGCCATGGGCTCCTTGCGAACCCTGGAGGGGGCCCCTAGATTTCGGGGGCCCTGGGCGGCTGCCCCACTGCCACCCCTCAGGACCGGCCCTGAGCGGGGACAACATGCGATGGGGGCAGGCCAGGCAACGCCGTGCCTGCATATCTTGCATTATTTTTCAGTTCTTTGCATATGTACGTGTCTTCTCTCTTTAACGGCATGAGATTCCCATAATTAAAAGAGCCCCATTGATTCCCTCCTAATCATCATCGCCACTCTCCTCTCTGCTTTGCTCTACCTAGACCACTCCACCACAGGGAAATCAAAAGACATAATACTGTACTGAAAATAGTAGAATTCTCTAAAGTAATCTAGATAGGGTACTACTAGCTAGCTTGCACTGTGTGATGCACCGATGTCCTGGTGATTAACAACCACAGTAATGTCTGTCATCACAAGGATTAATTAGGCCCAGCTGATGTATGTATTATCATACAAATATTAGCTAGGGCGTGCACTGCTGTCTCCGTCATTAATGTCGCTTTGCATACGTCTATGTTGTTGTTAGAGATTGATAGGGTGGCCCAAATCCAGGGTTACTACCACATGTTTTTAGTTGATAAATAAAATAAAACTAGGGTTCATGCATTCATGGTTTCATTTTCAGCGCATTGTTTTTATTTTATGCATGGATTATGATCAGTTGGACTTGTGTTGTGCGGTTCGTGTTGAGAAGCTGTTTGTACAGTCCCCAAAAACTGTTTGTGACTTGGCCTAACATGAATGCCGGACTATCACTATAAGAGTGACTATAGTGGATGGCCATAGATGACATGCCAGCTCCATATAGCCATCAACGGGCAATACTATTAATCATGCTCTTAAAAGGACATTAGTACTATGCATGCATTATGTGGAAGTACCAGTACTTGGTTAGACACAACAAGCAGACCTAATCTGAAATGAAGCTGCAACCTTTGTGTGGAGTAGGGACAGAAGCATGCATGCATGCAGGACCGTCTGCTGACAGATCTCAACTTATTTCAGATTTCAGACAGGTGAAGAAGCTTCCCATACAGCAAGTGCGTGTACAGTACATGTAGTCTGAAAGAAGATTTCGCACCAAGTGAGATGAATCCTGACCTTGGCATGTTAATGAGCTTGTGAACAGATGCATTATTGCACTCATATTCACTTTCTGTACAATCGATTGGTTTCAGCCGGGAACTCCGGAGCCGACGGAACCAGGTCCCAGTCCGGTGACAGGTACGGCCTCAGGACGAGGAGGCGGTCAAGGAAACGAGATATTATCTTCTCTCTGCTGAGACAGATTAGAGCCGATATGTTCTGGCCTGTGCTTTGGAGGATCTTCGTCCATCCGGAATACATACATCCATCCATCCGTTTGAGCGTAAACTAATTTCGACGAAGAAAGTATTTCCTCCGTCCCAGAACGTTTTTGACACTAGTATCTGTTGAAGTAGTATATATATGGTGTGATCAAGCTGTCCTATATCATTCGTTAGCACAGAGGTTGGGTTTACTTTTACTGCAATTCTGTGCAAAGCGAGCTTTTGGGTGGGGTGTAGGACAGGGCGGCGCCGCAAAGTAAGCAAAGGTTTCACACTCGAAGTCAATACTGTTTGACATTTAGTTAGTGGCTCTTTTCGCCGTATGAATTATGGAGGTGGGTAACTAGCCATGTGGCGGATGATTCAAATGTGTAAAAAAAGTTGCACCTGAAACAATTGCTTTCGGGTAAAAAGTAAAAAAGAGGCTAAAATCCGATTGTCAAAATTCCTTTTTTGGGAACAAATGGCACGTGCGGTTACTCTATCCGTATCACATATGAGTGATGTTTTAGATATTGACATGGTCTCGAAGATATAACTATTCACTAGTAAGGGCATCTTCAACGCACACCCTCAAAACGTCTGGAAGCGTTTGGACAGAGCTGTCCGGAGGATGACCAAGGTCAGACTGTGTTCCTCCGCGAACGAGTCCGGGTGTCCGTATTCATGGAGTGAATTGCAAAAAACATCGACATTGAAGGCTAGAGTTGCAGAAATGACAAGTCTCTAGTTTTGTGCCCAAAAACACTAATTTCCAGGCTAATTTTTTTGCAGAAACCACAAGTCGCTCTGTTCGGTCGTTTTAAGTGGGATTATAACAGGTGGGTCCCGCTTTTGTCGACGTGGCGTGACTGTTCATCCGTTTGGCTCGGTAGACGCAGTCAGACGCCGTCAGACGCCGTGCGCGGGCCGTCTCGAGCCGGAGAGAGTTTTGACTGGTCCATCCCCGCGACTCATTACAGGCCCACCCACCCCATTTGCTCGCGCTCTCAGCTCCAACTCATTCGCCGCCGTCGACGCGTCCACATCTCCGACCGCCGCCGCCGCCACCGCGTCGCCATGGTTTCCTGGAGTGAGGATAATGACAGCAGTGAGAATTATTACCAGTACGCCACCTCTGGTTCAAACGACGGCATCGTGAAGGTGAGTTGATAGAATAGGGTTAGGGTTTGGATTTGGGGATTTTCCTCTTGAGCTAGATCTGAAGTTTCCTTCCCAAATCTCTTGATTTCCTTTGCACGTGCAGATGCCTGCTACCACGGATGACTCTGAATTTGAGGGCAATGATTTTGTTTTGTGCCATGAACACGGAGTGCGAGCAGAAAGACTTGTTGCTTTCGAGGGCATCCATACTGGCAGGAGGTTCCTTGGCTGTGCTGTGAAGGTATGTGTAAAATTTTTGCTAATTAGCTGTTGTGGTCTAATCATTTGGTCATTGTTTAGTACTGATTTTGGTAGTTAGCAGATCTGGCTTGTCTTAGTTAGTCTATTTAAATATGTGGCCAATGCTTATTGTCTCAGTTAACTCATTGTATTTATGTGAGCATATGTGCATAGTGTTGTGGCATGTTCATTTGTTTATATCTGAGCATATGACTGTGTGGATCATTGAGGTCATTTGTTAATATGTCAGCATGTGACAGTGTGGACCAATGAGGATTGTTTATATGTCAGCATGTGCATGGGGTTGGAAGCACTCATTAAAAAATGTTATTAAGTATTGCTGGCCTAGTTGCTTATAGTTAGTAAGCACTCGTTATTAGTAAAGAACTCATGTTGGCATGTAGCTTATATCTTGCTAGCCTAGTTGGTTTTAGTTAGTAAGCACTCATTTAGATTGCCTAATTGTTGGTACTGGTTGGAGTGCGAACTTGTTATTAGTAAAGAATTCATCTTGGCATGTAGCTTATATCTTGCTGTTTAACACTGTAATTGAACAGGATGCTAAAAACTGTGGACTTGTTGAATGGATTGATCCATCTTGGTCAGCTACAATGGAGAATGCACTGTCCAAGTTGTGGGATATGTATGAACAGTCCAAGAGAAACATGACTGAGGACAATCTGATGAACTCATTTGCTGTTCACAAACTGACACAAGAGAAGATCAAGCTGCAGGCCAGTTATGACAAGTTGGTTGGAGATGTTCAAGCCTTTTGGATGAGAATGAGAGGAGGGCCCAGATGGAAAGAGTCAAGCCTGATGAGAGCAAGCTCCAGGAGAAGTATGACATGGTTAAGGAGCTGACAGTATCTCAAGCCACTGTCATTAGGAACATGAAGTTGAAGCTTGCTGAAGAGAAGACTAAGTTGCAGGTCCGCATTGATGAGATTGAGAAGGTTGTGGAGCAGAGCAAGGCCAAGATGAATGGGATCAAGGCAATCTTAGATGAATGAGCCACACTGGGCAGTAATGGTCATGGAGTTCATGGTCATGTATCGATCTCCTTATTAGTTATGTAATGGTCATGTATGGATCTCCCAATTATGCTACTTATTAGTCATGTATGGATCTCCAAATTATGCTACTTATTAGTTATGTAATGTTCATGTATGGATCTCCTAGTTATGGTACTTATTAGTTATGTAATGGTCATGTATGGACCCCCCCCCCAATTATGCTACTTATTAGTTATGTATTGCTTATCTATGGATCTCCCAATATGATGAATGTGATGAATTTTGGTGGTTTTTCGACGTCGAGGCACCCTACACGCATTTAGGTGGTTTTTCGACGTCGAGGCACCCTAGACTCATTTAGGTGGTTTTTTCGACGTTGAGGCACCCTAGACTCATTTAGGTGGTTTTTTCGACGTCGAGGCACCCTAGACTCATTTAGGTGGTTTTTCGACGTCGAGGCGCCCTAGACTCATTTAGGTGGTTTTTCGACGTCGAGGCACCCTAGACTCATTTAGGTGGTTTTTCGACGTCGAGGCACCCTAGACCCATTTAGGTGTTTTTTTACGCCGAGGCACCCTAGACCCATTTAGGTGGTTTTTTCGACGTCGAGCCACCCTAGACTCATTTAGGTGGTTCAACATCATGCATTCAAGTTCAACAAGCATCAACATCATGCATTCAAGTTCAACAAGCATCAACATCATGCATTCAAGTTCAACAAGCATCAACATCATGCATTCAAGTTCAACAACCATCAGAAGGGAACAAAAGGCATCAACTAACATCAACATCCAGCATGAAGTTCAACAATCATCAAAAGGCAACAAGTTCAACAACTGGTTCAAAGGAGCCAACAAAGGCATGTAGTTCAACAACTGGCTCAAAGCAGCCAACAAAGGCATCTAGTTCAACATCTGGTTCAAACCTGCCAACAATGGCATCTAATTCAACAAACCTGCTGACAAAGGCATCTAGTTCAACAGCCAACATAGGCATCAAATTCAACAAACCTGCCAACAAAGGCATCTAGTTCAATAGCCAACAAAGGCATGAAATTCAACATCTAGTTACTAGAAGCATATAGGTACTCCTTCATCTTGTAGGAAAATGTCCTCTTCCTTCCAGTCTGTCTTGGAGCATGAAATGTTCCCCTATGGCCTGCAGCAGATGTAGAAGATGCACCAGCTTGGGTAGTTTTCTTCCTGGGAGACCTCCTTGGAGGAGCAGTAGGTGTTGGGGTAGCATTCTTCCTTGGAGACCTCCTGGGAGGAGCAGTATGTGCAGTAGCAGCAGGTGCAGCTCTCCTCTTTGGAGGAGCAGTAGGTGTACTTGCAGCATGTGTAGCTTTCTTCCTGGGACGAGCAGTCCCAACATCTGCTGTAGATGGAGATGGCCTCTTCCTTGTTGGTGCAGCAGCTGTAGATGAAGCAGAAGCATTTGACCTGTTTGGCTGCATTTAAAAAACAAAAACAATCATTGAGACATAACTACAATTCTATTTGTGCCCACATTGAGACATAACTGCAAAACCGCAAACAAAGATTCTTAGCTAACCTGATGCTGGTTTTGTCTCATTGCAAGAGCTGGTTTCAAGGACTTGGAGCACACAGTGTATCTGTGCCCTACAAGTTTGCAGTTGCTACAATTAATGGATGCCATCCTAGATGTATCTCTTGGTGCTGGCTTCTCAAATGGGTTTTTCCTCCTCTTTGTTTGTTGCTTCCCAACTTTGTCTCTGAAAACTGAAGGCTCTATGTCCTGAGTTCTTGTCCTTGGCCACAGATTTGGACCAGGGACAGGAAATATGATATGCCCATATGCTTTTTGGTACATTGCCTTCTTGAAGAAATCATCAACAAAGTCTTCAGGTTGCAACTTAGCCTTCACAATTGCAGATACTGCATGATTGCAAGGCATATCAGTCATATCCCATTTCCTACATCCACATGTTCTGTGCAGCATGTTGACTGAGTAGGTGTTATCTCCACTACTAACTTGGTAAATGTTAGGACCAGCCATCAAAGATTGGCACCACTTTGAGTTGTACTTTGCCTCCTCTAACATCTCTGCATATGTTGGGCAAATCTCTGCTGTCTCTGTCTTGGTTCTATTGGTGTTAAATTTGACCATCAATTTAGTCCTAATTCCTTCCAGCATGGTCTTTATTGGCTTGCCTCTAACATCTAGGATCATTTTGTTAAACACCTCCCTGATGTTGTTCACAACTAGGTCTGTCTTGCAGGTTAAATCCATTGCATGTCTAGCCCATGTATGAACTGGTACTTTATTAAGCCATGCCCAAGTTGCTTTACACTCTATTTTCAAATCATTCATTGCAGCTAGGTGTTCATTCTTAGTATAAGAGTAGCTAGCTGCATCCATGTGTTTTTTAGTTCATCACCTCTAAAACCAGCTGTTTGGAAATTCTGATATATGTGTCTAAGGCAGAATCTTTATGGACAATTGGGAAATACATGGTTTACTGCATTTAAAAGGCCCTGTTGACAGAATATGAACTAGAGCTAAATATTTGGCCAATTGAATTGTTCACAAAGCAATGTGCACATGAAAACCTAATAGTACAATAGAAATATGAGAAGAGAAGTTTACCTTTTGCCTATCACTAATGATAGTATAGTACCCAAACTTTCCACTCTCTCCACCAAGTGCATCTTTCAGTTGTGTTAAGAACCAGGTCCAGCTGTCTTTGTCCTCTTTGTCAACAACTCCAAATGCTATAGGATATATGTTGTTGTTTCCATCCCTTCCTGTTGCAGCAAGGATCTGCTGACCTGTTGACAGCTTGATAAAACAACCATCTACCCCTGCAAAGTGACAACTGTGAGAAGACAGTGTATTTAATGTGGCCAAATAACAAATACAGTACACAAGTTACAACACAATGTACCTATGAATGGCCTACATCCATCTAAAAACCCTTCTTTGCAAGCATTAAGACAGTAGAACAGGCCATGGAACCTTGGGTTCTTGCTTGGGTGCTCTGGCAAATGCTTAGTGGTCACAACACATCTACTTCCTGGGTTTGTGTCCAAAATAGCCTGCAAGTAATCTCTAATCCTAATGTATTGACCTCTTTGGTTCCTTGGACAACCTTCAATGCTTGTTTCCTAGCCCTATAGGCCATATGGGTTGAGATCTCTACTACATATTTCTTCTTCAAATTCTGCATAATTGTGGTGATTGGTGTGCCAATATCAATTCTCAACATATCCTCACACTGGTGTGCCAGCCATTTTGCTGTGACCTTGGTATTCTCTGCTACTGCTGGGCATGTGTGCAAAAAATTAGCCTTTCTTATTCCAAAAGTACTTTCAATTGCAAGAACAGAAGCTGCAATGTAGAAAGGACATTTAACATTAGTGCACACAACTATGATGCTGTCATTGCAGTTTTTGTGGAACTCATAGTTCCTATTCTGACTTATGTGAAATGTCTAGAGTGCTCTCCTAAATTGGTACACATTAAGGAAACAAAGCTTTCTACAAAACTGCTCCTCTGGGTTCTCTCTTTCTTCACTATACCACTTCCTTGGTTGTGCTTTATATGCTCTGCTCTTCCTTCCATTGGACAGAATATAAGGTGCATTCTCAGCTCCATCATCATATTCCTCCTTCAAATCACCTACATCTAGCTCCTCATCTGATGATGGTGCCCACACATCCTCAAATCTTTGCTCCAAGCTTGAATGTGACCTCTTGGTTGGCCCTTTTCTTTTTTCCTTCCTCTTTGGTGGATCCTGTTGTTGCTCCTGTTGGAAATATGCCCTAGAGGCAATAATCAATTAGTTATTATTATATTTCCTTGTTCATGATAATCGTTTATTATCCATGCTATAATTGTATTGATAGGAAACTCAGATACATGTGTGGGTACATAGACAACACCATGTCCCTAGTAAGCCTCTAGTTGACTAGCTCATTGATCAATAGATGGTTACGGTTTCCTGACCATGGACATTGGATCATTGATAATGGGATCACATCATTGGGAGAATGATGTGATGGACAAGACCCAATCCTAAGCCTAGCACAGATCGTGTAGTTCGTATGCTAAAGCTTTTCTAATGTCAAGTATCATTTCCTTAGACCATGAGATTGTGCAACTCCCGGATACCGTAGGAATGCTTTGGGTGTATCAAACGTCACAACGTAACTGGGTGGCTATAAAGGTGCACTACAGGTATCTCCGAAAGTGTCTGTTGGGTTGGCACGAATCGAGACTGGGATTTGTCACTCCGTATAACGGAGAGGTATCTTTGGGCCCACTCGGTAGGACATCATCATAATGTGCACAATGTGACCAAGGGGTTGATCATGGGATGATGTGTTACGGAACAAGTAAAGAGACTTGTCGGTAACAAGATTGAACAAGGTATCGGCATACCGACGATCGAATCTCGGGCAAGTACAATACCGCTAGACAAAGGGAATTGTATACGGGATTGATTGAGTCCTTGACATCATGGTTCATCCGATGAGATCATCATGGAACATGTGGGAGCCAACATGGGTATCCAGATCCCGCTGTTGGTTATTGACCGGAGAACGTCTCGGTCATGTCTGCATGGTTCCCGAACCCGTAGGGTCTACACACTTAAGGTTCGATGACGCTAGGGTTATAAAGGAAGTTTGTATGTGGTTACCGAATGATGTTCGGAGTCCCGGATGAGATCCCGGACGTCACGAGGAGTTCCGGAATGGTCCGTAGGTTAAGATTTATATATAGGAAGTCTTGTTTTGGTCACCGGAAAAGTTTCGCGCATTATCGGTATTGTACTGGGAGTGCCGAAAGGGGTCCGGGGGTCCACCAGGGGTCCACCTGCCCCGGGGGGGCCACATGGGCTGTAGGGGTGTGCGCCTTGGCCTATATGGGCCAAGGGCACCAGCCCCAAGAGGCCCATGCACCAAGAGATAAGGGAAAGGGAGAGTACTAAAGGGGGAAGGCACCTCCTAGGTGCCTTGGGGAGGATGGACTCCTCCCTAGCCGCACCCTTCCTTGGAGGAAGGGCCAAG
>NC_041393.1:641793882-641829527 GCF_002162155.2 Triticum dicoccoides
CCCCTATATATAGTGGAGGGGAGGGAGGGCAGCCGCACCTGAAGCCCTGGTGCCTCCCTCCCTCCCGTGACACCTCCTCCTCTCCCGCAGGTGCTTGGCGATGCCCTGCAGGATTGCCACGCTCCTCCACCATCACCACGCCGTTGTGCTGCTGCTGAATGGAGTCTTCCTCAACCTCTCCATCTCTCCTTTCTGGATCAAGGCATGGGAGACATCACCGGGCTGTACGTGTGTTGAACGCGGAGGTGCCGTCCGTTCGGCACTAGGATCTCCGGTGATTTGGATCACGACGAGTACGACTCCTTCAACCCCGTTCTCTTGAACGCTTCCGCTTAGCAATCTACAAGGGTATGTAGATGCACTCTCCTTCCCCTCATTGCTGGTTTCTCCATAGATAGATCTTGTTGACACGTAGGAAAATTTTGAATTTCTGCTACGTTCCCCATTAGTGGTATTAGAGCTAGGTCTATTGCGTAGATTCTTTGCACGAGTAGAACACAAAGTAGTTGTGGGCGTTGATTTTGTCAATATGCTTACCGTTACTAGTCCAATCTTGTTTCGACGGTATTGTGGGATGAAGCGGCCCGGACCGACCTTACACGTACACTTACGTGAGACATGTTCCACCGACTGACATGCACTTGGTGCATAAGGTGGCTAGCGGGTGCCAGTCTCTCCCACTTTAGTCGGAACGGATTCGATGAAAAGGGTCCTTATGAAGGGCAAATAGCAATTGACATATCACGTTGTGGTTTTGCGTAGGTAAGAAACGTTCTTGCTAGTAACCCATAGCAGCCACGTAAAACATGCAAACAACAATTAGAGGACGTCTAACTTGTTTTTGCAGGGTATGCTATGTGATGTGATATGGCCAAGAAGAATGTGATGAATGATATGTGATGTATGAGATTGATCATGTTCTTGTAATAGGAATCACGACTTGCATGTCGATGAGTATGACAACCGACAGGAGCCATAGGAGTTGTCTTAATTTATTGTATGACCTGCATGTCATTGAACAACGCCATGTAATTACTTTATGTTATTGCTAACCGGTAGCTATAGTAGTAGAAGTAATAGTTGGTGAGACAACTTCATGAAGACACGATGATGGAGATCATGGTGTCATGCCGGTGACGATGATGATCATGGAGCCCCGAAGATGGAGATCAAAAGGAGCAAAATGGTATTGGCCATATCATGTCACTATTTGATTGCATGTGATGTTTATCATGATTATGCATCTTATTTGCTTAGAACGACAGTAGTAAATAAGATGATCCCTCATTAAAATTTCAAGAAAGTGTTCCCCCTAACTGTGCACCGTTGCAAAAGTTCGTCGTTTCGAAGCACCACGTGATGATCGGGTGTGATAGATTCTTACGTTCACATACAACGGGTGTAAGCCAGATTTACACACGCAAAACACTTAGGTTAACTTGACAAGCCTAGCATGTACAGACATGGCCTCGGAACACAAGAGACCGAAAGGTCGAGCATGAGTCGTATGGTGGATACGATCAACATGAAGATGTTCACCAATGATGACTAGTCCGTCTCACGTGATGATCGGACACGGCCTAGTTGACTCGGATCATGTAATCACTTAGATGACTAGAGGGATGTCTATCTGAGTGGGAGTTCATGAGATGAACTTAATTATCCTGAACATAGTCAAAAGATCTTTGCAAATTATGTCGTAAGCTCGCGCTTTAGTTCCACTGTTTAGATATGTTCCTAGAGAAAATATAGTTGAAAGTTGACAGTAGCGATTATGCGGACAGTAGAAAGCTTATGTCCTTAATGCACCACTCAGTGTGCTGAACCCCAAACGTAGTCTGTGGATGTTGCGAACATCGGACATACACGTTTTGATAAATACGTGATAGTTCAGTTAAACGGTTTAGAGTTGAGGCACCAAAGACGTTTTCAAAACGTCACAGAACATATGAGATGTTTCGAGGGCTGAAATTGGGATTTCAGGCTCGTGCCCATGTCAAGAGGTATAAGACCTCCGACGATTTTCTTAGCCTGCAAACTAAGGGAGAAAAGCTCAATCTTTGAGCTTGTGCTCAGATTGTCTGAGTGCAACAATCACTTGAATCGAGTGGGAGTTGATCTTCCAGGTGAGAGAGTGATGTTTCTCCAAAGTCATTGCCACCAAGCTGCTAGAGCTTCGTGATGAACTATAACATATCAGGGATAGATATGATGATCCTTGAGGTATTCACGATGTTTGACACCGCGGAAGTAGAAATCAAGAAGGAGCATCAATTGTTGATGGTTGGTGAAACCACTAGTTTCAAGAAGGGCAAGGGCAAGAAGGGATACTTCAAGAAACGGCAAATCAGCTGCTGCTCTCGTGAAGAAACCCAAGGTTGAACCCAAACCTGAGACTAAATGCTTCTGTAATAAGGGGAACAGCCACTAGAGCAGGATTACCCTAGATACTTGGTAGATAAGAAGGCTGGCAAGGTCGATATAAGTATATTGGATATATATTATGTTAATGTGTACTTTACTAGTACTCCTAGTAGCACCAGGGTATTAGATACCGGTTCGGTTGCTAAGTGTTAGTAACTCAAAATAAAAGCTACGGAATAAACGGAGACTAGCTAAAGGTGAGCTGACGATATGTGTTGGAAGTGTTTCCAAGGTTGATGTGATCAAGCATCGCACGCTCCCTCGACCATCGAGATTGGTGTTTAAATAATTGTTATTTGGTGTTTGCGTTGAGCATAGACATGATTGGATTATGTCTATCGCAATACGATTATTCATTTAAGGAGAATAATGGTTACTCTGTTTATTTGAATAATACCTTCAATGGTATTGCACCTAAAAGGAATGGTTTATTGAATCTCGATCGTAGTGATACACATTTTCATGCCAAAAGATATAAGATAGTAATGATAGTACCACTTACTTGTGGCACTGCCATGTAAGTCATATTGGTGTAAAACGCATGAAGAAGCTCCATGTTGATGGATCTTTGGACTCACTCGTTTTGAAAAGTTTGAGACATGCGAACCATGTCTATTGGTGTATACGCATGAAGAAACTCCATGCAGATGGATCGTTTGGACTCACTTGATTTTGAATCACTTGAGATATGCAAATCATACCACATAGGCAAGATGACTGAAAAGCCTCGTTTTCAGTAAGATGGAACAAGATAGCAGCTTGTTGGAAGTAACACACTCTGATGTGTGCAGTCCAATGAGTGCTGAGGCATGCAGTGAATATCGTTATGTTCTTACTTCATAGATGATTTAAGTAGATACTGTATATTTACTTGATGAAACACAAGTCTGAATTATTGAATGGTTCAAGTAATTTCAGAGTGAAGTTGAAGATCATTGTGACAAGAGGATAAAATTTCTATGATATGATCATAGAGATGAGTATCTGAGTTATGAGCTTTGGCACGCAATTAAGACATTGTGGAAATTGTTTCACAACTAATACCGCTTGGACACCATAGTGTGATGGTGTGTCTGAACGTCATAGTTGCACCCTATTGGATATGGTGCGTACCATGATGTCTCTTATCGAATTACCACTATCGTTCATGGGTTAGGCATTAGAGACAACCGCACTCACTTTAATAGGGCACCACGTAATTCCGTTGAGACGACACCGTTTGAACTATGGTTTGGAGACCTAAGTTGTCGTTTCTTAAAAGTTTGGGGCTACGACGCTTATGTGAAAAAGTTCCATCGTGATAAGCACGAACCCAAAAACGGATAAATACATCTTCATAGGATACCCAAAATGGTTGGGTATACCTCCTATCTCAGATCCGGAAGCAAAAGTAATTGCTTCTAGAAACGGGTCCTTTCTCGAGGAAAAGTTTCTCTCGAAAGAATTGAGTGGGAGGATGGTGGAGACTTGATGAGGTTACTGAACCTTCACTTCAACTAGTGTGTAGCAGGGCACAGGAAGTTGTTCCTGTGGCACCTACACCAATTGAAGTAGAAGCTTATGATAGTGATCATGAAACTTCGGATCAAGTCACTACCATACCTCGTAGGGTGACAAGGATGCTTACTACTTCAGAGTGGTACAGTAATCCTGTCTTGAAGGTCATGTTGCTAGACAACAATGAATCTACGAGCTATGGAGAAGCGATGGTGGGCCCAAATTCCGACAAATGGTTAGAAACCATGAAATCCGAGACAGGATCCATGTATCAGAACAAAGCATGGACTTTGGTGGACTTTCCCGATGATCGGCAAGCCATTGAGATAAATGGATCTTTAAGAAGAAGACGGACGTGAACGGTAATGTCACCGTCTGTGAAGCTCGACTTGTGGCGAAGAGTTTTTCACAAGTTCAAGGAGTTGACTACGATGAGATTTTCTCATCTGTAGCGATGCTTAAGTCTGTCTGAATCATGTTAGCATTAGCTGCATTTATGAAATCAACCAATTGGATGTCAAAACGAGTTTCCTTACAAGTTTTAGTAAGGAAAGGTTGTATGTGATACAATCAGAAAGGTTTGTCGATCCTAAGGATGCTAAAAGGTATGCTAGCTCCAGCGATCCCTCTAAGGACTGGAGTAAGCATCTCGGAGTTGGAATGTACGCTTTGATGGAATGATCAAAGATTTTGGGTTTGTACAAAGTTTATGAGAAACTTGTATTTCCAAAGAAGTGAGTGGGAGCGCTATAGAATTTCTGATGAGTATATGTTGTTGACATATTGTTGATCAGAAATGATGTAGAATTTCTGGAAAGCATATAGGGTTATTTGAAAGGTGTTTTTCAATAGAAAAACCTGGAATAAGTTGCTTTAACATTGAGCATCAAGATCTATGAGGATAGATCAGAAACGCTAAATGGTACTTTCAAATGAGCACATACCTTGACCTGATCTTGAAGGTGTTCAAGATGGATCAGTCAAAGAAGGAGTTCTTGCCTGAGTTGTAAGGTATGAAGTTAAGAGTTAAAGCTCGACCACGGCAGAAGAAAGAGAAAGGACGAAGGTCGTCCCCTGTGCTTCAGACGTAGGCTCTATAGTATGCTATGTTGTGTACCGCACCGAAAGTGTGCCTTGCCGTGAGTTAGTCAAGGGGTACAAGAATGATCCAGGAACGGATCATTGGACGGCGGTCAAAACTATCCTTGGAGTAAATAAGGACATGTTTCTCGATTATGGAGGTGATAAAGAGTTCGGCGTAAAGGGTTACGTCGATGCAAGCTTTAACACCTATTCGAATGACTCTGAGTAGCAAACCGGATACGTATAGTGGAGCAACCATTTGCAATAGCTCCAAGTGGAGTGTGGAAGCAGCATTTACAATATGACATAGAGAATTTGCGAAATACATACGGATCTGAATGTTGTAGACCCATCGACTAAAACCTCTCTCACAAGCAAAACATGATCAAACCCCAGAACTCATTGAGTCTTAATCACATGGTGATGTGAACTAGTTTAGTGACACTAGTAAACTCTTTGGATGTTGGTCACATGGCGATGTGACCTATCAGTGTTAATCACATGGCGATGTGAACTAGATTATTGACTCTAGTGCAAGTGGGAGACTGTTGGAAATATGCCCTAGAGGCAATAATAAATTAGTTATTATTATATTTCCTTGTTCATGATAATCGTTTTTTAGCCATGCTATAATTGTATTGATAGGAAACTCAGATACATGTGTGGGTACATAGACAACACCATGTCCCTAGTAAGCCTCTAGTTGACTAGCTCGTTGATCAATAGATGGTTACGGTTTCCTGACCATGGACATTGGATGTCATTGATAACGGGATCACATCATTGGGAGAATGATGTGATGGAAAAGACCCAATCCTAAGCCTAGCACAGATCGTGTAGTTCGTATGCTAAAGCTTTTCTAATGTCACGTATCATTTCCTTAGACCATGAGATTGTGCAACTCCCAGATACCGTAGGAATGCTTTGGGTGTATCAAACGTCACAACGTAACTGGGTGGCAACAAAGGTGCACTACAGGTATCTCTGAAAGTGTCTATTGGGTTGGCACGAATCGAGACTGGGATTTGTCACTCCGTATAACGGAGAGGTATCTTTGGGCCCACTTGGTAGGACATCATCATAATGTGCACAATGTGACCAAGGGGTTGATCACGGGATGATGTGTTACGGAACGAGTAAAGAGACTTGCCGGTAATGAGATTGAACAAGGTATCGGCATACCGACGATCGAATCTCGGGCAAGTACAATACCGCTAGACAAAGGGAATTGCATACGGGATTGATTGAGTCCTTGACATCGTGGTTCATCCGATGAGATCATCGTGGAACATGTGGGAGCCAACATGGGTATCCAGATCCCGCTGTTGGTTATTGACCGGAGAACGTCTCGGTCATGTCTGCATGGTTCTCGAACCCGTAGGGTCTACACACTTAAGGTTCGATGACGCTAGGGTTATAAAGGAAGTTTGTATGTGGTTACCGAATGATGTTCGGAGTCCCGGATGAGATCCCGGACGTCACGAGGAGTTCCAAAATGGTCCGGAGGTAAAGATTTATATATATGAAGTCTTGTTTTGGTCACTGGAAAAGTTTCGCGCATTATCGGTATTGTACCGGGAGTGCCGAAAGGGGTCCGAGGGTCCACCTGCCCCGAGGGGGCACATGGGCTGTAGGGGTGTGCGCCTTGGCCTATATGGGCCAAGGGCACCAGCCCCAAGAGGCCCATGCGCCAAGAGATAAGGGAAAGGGAGAGGCCTAAAGGGGGAAGGCACCTCCTAGGTGCCTTGGGGAGGATGGACTCCTCCCTAGCCGCACCCTTCCTTGGAGGAAGGGCCAAGGCTGCCCCCCCCCCCCCCTCTCCCTTGCCCCTATATATAGTGGAGGGGAGGGAGGGCAGCCGCACCTGAAGCCCTGGCGCCTCCCTCCCTCCCATGACACCTCCTCCTCTCTCGCAGGTGCTTGGCGAAGCCCTGCAGGATTGCCACGCTCCTCCACCACCACCACGCCGTTGTGCTGCTGCTGGATGGAGTCTTCCTCAACCTCTCCCTCTCTCCTTGCTGGATCAAGGCATGGGAGACATCACCGGGCTGTATGTGTGTTGAACGCGGAGGTGCCGTCCGTTCGGCACTAGGATCTTCGGTGATTTGGATCACGACGAGTACGACTCCTTCAACCCCGTTCTCTTGAACGCTTCCGCTTAGCGATCTACAAGGGTATGTAGATGCACTCTCCTTCCCCTCGTTGTTGGTTTCTCCATAGATAGATCTTGGTGACACGTAGGAAAATTTTGAATTTCTGCTACGTTCCCCAACAGCTCCACCTGCTCCTCCTCCTCATGCACCATCTGCTCATCCTCCTCCACTTGCTCCACTTGATCCTCCTCCTCATCTTCCCCATACACTTCATCCACATCTGTGTCTCCTTCAAAATGAAGGAGTGGGTCCTCTCTCTGCCTCCTCAATTCATTAAGCCTGTTAAGAAAGTCCTCATCTGCATCCAGATTAGAGTCATCTTCAGTTAGAAGAACTGGTAGTTTTTGCTTAACCATTTGAACATGCTCAGGTGTCTCCTTATGCTTCCTAAAGTTCTCAATCTTGGTTCTCCTCTTGAGCTCCATTAGTGTCTCCTGCTCATCTTGCTCCATAGCAATATGTAAGTTTGAGCTCTGCTGTGTGGCAAAGAACTGAAGTGGCTCTAACTGCCTCTGTTTGTTTGATTTCTCAGGTGATCTGAATAGAACTCCAAAAGGATTGACTTCATAGACAAGTTTTTCTCCTAATTGACTTAAAGGAACCTGCTCCTCATACAAATAACCTGAATTCAAATCTGCAGGTCTTGGATCAGTGGACCTAATCACTGTCAAATTCAGTACAGTCTCATCCTTACTAGCAATATGGTCAAGCATTTCATCGACCATGTCATCATCAGTAATTTCTACAAATCCTTCAATACCCACACCAGGCTCCCTCACAAAGTAAATGTAATCATTCACCCCATATCTCTCTGTCTCTATTAATGCTACCAAATTGTGATATGTGATGTCTGAAATGCATAGGGATCTCTCCAAGTTGTCTCTTTCATGGAAGTGCATTCTAACTTTCCAAACAGCATCATCCAAACTACACAACAAGATAAAACAAAAATTCTAGTTAACAATGCTCTAATTAACAATGCATAACTACAAAAGAAGCTACTATACTTTGCTCTTATTAGCACTACTCTAATTAACAGTACAAAACTACAAAAGAAGCTACTATAATTTGCTCTTATTGGCACTGCTCTAATTAACAATACATAACTACAAAATAATCTACTATAATTTGCTCTTATTGCCACTGCTCTAATTAACAATGCATAACTACAAAATAAGCTACTCTAATTTGCCCTTTATTGACACTGCTCTAATTAACAATGCATAACTACAGATGTAGATACTCTAATGTACTGCCCATAATAAAATCAAATTCAGTGTTTCAGTGCATAACTACAGATGTAGATACACTAATTTTCTACTCTAATGTACATAATTAACATTGCATATTAACAAAATAAGCTACTCTAATGTGTTCTCAATTGGCACTGCTCTAATTAACAGCTGACATTGCTACATATCAACTAAATAAAATCAAATTCAGTGTTTCAGTACAGCCCAAGATCTAGCTGCAGAATAATCAAATGAACTGTTTCAGTACAGCCCAGGCTAGGGTTTAACACTGCAAATCAAAATAACCACACATAGATATAGCCCAAGATCCAGCCGCCGAATCCTAACCCTCACTACAAGAAATATGTCAACTAGTGACCTTTTGTCAGTGACCCTGGAAGAATTGGACATAGATCTATGACCATTTCAGACCAATTGGTCAAAAGCTGTTCGAGGGGCTCCAAACCCTAAACCATTGCGACCATTTTGGTCAGAAAGGTTGTAATTTCCTTACACGGAAAGGTCACAAAGCAAACAGTGCTAGTCCGCTGCCTTATTTCTAGTTGTTAATGACCAATATATATGGTCATAGCCTTGTAGATTGTGGTGGGTTGTGATGACTAGGTGCCATCTCATCAGTTTTGCCTATGTGTCATGTCCATGTGGCGGTTTTTGCCCTAGGTTGTGAAGCAACCTATATTTCTGTTATTCCCAAAATTCCCAAAAAAATCTCATAAATTCTTTGGGTCATATCTTCGTCAAATATGTAAAAACCTTCCTTGCCTAGTTCAAAAATAATTCAAAAATATTCATTTTCCTATTCTGATCAGAGCAGCACTTTGTGAAGGAAGTACCACTTTGGCATGTCCAAATGGTATCCATTTTCTACAGTGCTTTCCTATGCCCAAATAACCATCCTCCACCAAATGCCAGCTCAACCCATTCATTATTTTGAGCCCAGCTTCAACATTCGTATTTATGTCCAGTGTGGTAGTTTGTAAAGCAAGTACCACCTAGGCTCCTCCTTTTGAGGTGAAAATTTGTGAAGACGGTCTTCTTAGTAACTGATCATCCTCAGCCAAAACTCACGCCCATTAGCCATGTGCATTTCCCGTACCGCAAATCAAACACTTGGCTGCTAATTCATGTTTGAGCATCAATCGGTCTCCTCGTGAGAATCTTATGTTGTGATATTCTTCCTAGCACCTACCTGGGGAGTGCCCAACCCACTAGACATGCCTAGGCCGCCCAGAACATATGGCAACGCCACGGTCACGCGGTGACCACGCGGCGGGCATGTGAGCTTACGCGCTCTAGAGTTGGGGCCCTCGGCCACCGTCCAAACCTCGATCGCCATCAAACCATGTATTTCTGATTAAATAGATACTTATTTACCTAGAAATGATTTTTGGAAAAAAATAAAGAGCAAACTATGAGGCAGCTGCAGTTCAAATTTGACACGTTTCCAACTGAATCGACGGCAATTTGTCTTTTTCACCAGAGGTGGATCAAAACTTTTTTCACCCAACCATTTTGTCAATTGTGCATTATATATGGCCTAGTATTTTATAAAATTGATTTGGTCCATTTTTGCAACAATTATTTGGTAGTTCCTTCACAAAAAATCCTCCTTTTGGGCACTCGGAAAATGAAAAATGAAATTCCCGTGCAAAGAAAATGAAAACTTCCTTAGGCAACATTGTTTGGAATTCCAAGATGTACCCTTGTGCACAATATGAGATCATTTGAACAAACTATGCCATGAATGTGGCCCTAAGATTGATCATTTGGCTTGAAAGCCATGAATCTTCACGCATGATAGCTCATTTCTGAGAACACTTTTTTAAAATAATTACCGTATTACAAGTTTATTATTTTTCCTGGAAACTTGGTCACATATAATGACACAATGCGAAGGTTTTCCAATTTTTTGATTTTTTTGAATTTTTTATGCCCGTTTCAAAATGCGGTCAAAACAGCGAGCTTAACCGTTCCTAGCTAGTGGTTGAATCTTGGAATTTTTTTGGTGTTTCTATGATTAAATAGATAGTTATTTACCTAGAAATGATTTTTGTAAAAAATAAAGAGCAAACTATGAGGCAGCTGCAGTTCAAATTTGACCCGCTTCCAACTGAATCGACGGGAATTTGTCTTTTTCACCAGAGGTGGATCAAAACTTTTTTCACCCAACCATTTTGTCAATTATTCATTGTATATGGCCTAGTATTTTATAAAATTGATTTGGTCCATTTTTGCAACAATTATTTGGTAGTTCCTTCACAAAAAAACCTCCTTTTGGGCACTCGGAAAATGAAAAATGAAATTTCCGTGCAAAGAAAATGAAAACTTCCTTAGGCAACATTGATTGGAATTCCAAGATGTACCCTTGTGCACAATATGAGATCATTTGAACAAACTATGCCATGAATGTGGCCATAAGATTGATCATTTGGCTTGAAAGCCATGAATCTTCACGCATGATAGCTCATTTGTGAGAACACTTTTTTAAAATAATTACCGTATTACAAGTTTATTATTTTTCCTGGAAACTTGGTCACATATAATGACACAATGCGAAGGTTTTCCAATTTTTTGATTTTTTTGAATTTTTTATGCCCGTTTCAAAATGCGGTCAAAACGGTGGGCTTGACCGTTCCTAGCTAGTCGTTGAATCTTGGAAGTTTTTTGGTGTTTATATGATTAAATAGATACTTATTACCTAGAAATGATTTTTGGAAAAAAATAAAGAGCAAACTATGAGGCAACTGCAGTTCAAATTTGACCCGCTTCCAACTGAATCGACGGGAATTTGTCTTTTTCACCAGAGGTGGATCAAAACTTTTTTCACCCAACCATTTTGTCAATTGTGCATTATCTATGGCCTAGTATTTTATAAAATTGTTTTGGTCCATTTTTGCAACAATTATTTGGTATTCCTTCACAAAAAAACCTCCTTTGGGGCACTCGGAAAATGAAAAATGAAATTTCCGTGCAAAGAAAATGAAAACTTCCTTAGGCAACATTGTTTGGAATTCCAAGATGTACCCTTGTGCACAATATGAGATCATTTGAACAAACTATGCCATGAATGTGGCCATAAGATTGATCATTTGGCTTGAAAACATGAATCTTCACGCATGATAGCTCATTTCTGAGAACACTTTTTTAAAATAATTTCCGTATTACAAGTTTATTAGTTTCCCTGGAAACTTGGTCGCATATAATGACACAATGTGAAGGTTTTCCAATTTTTTGATTTTTTTTTAATTTTTTATGCTCGTTTCAAAATGTGGTCAAAACGGCGGGCATGACCGTTCCTAGCTAGTGGTTGAATATTGGAATTTTTTTGGTGTTTCTCTGATTAAACAGATACTTATGTACCTAGAAATGATTTTTGGAAAAAATAAAAAGCAAAGTACAAGGCAGCTACAGTTCAAATTTGACCCGCTTCTAGTTGAATCGGCGGATATTTGTCTTTTTCACGAGAGGTGGATAAAAGCTTTGGACACTCAACTATTTGGTCAGTTGTGCATTATATATAGCCTATTATTTTAGAAAATTAATTTGGTACAATTTTACAACAAATATATAGTATGTCCTTCACAAAAAAAACTCATTCTGGACACTTTAAAAATGGAAAATGATTTCAAAAAAACTAATTTCTCCTAACTCTTTTAAAAAATATTTGTCTTATTTCGATTTGTCATTATTCCTGAAAACTAAGGTCAAATTTGATGAAACATGAGAAGGTATTTTATTTTTATTTTTATTTTTCAGATCATAAAATAGCCAATATGATTTAGCACCTTAGTTTTAGTCGATTATGACCAATTTAGATGGTCAAAAAATGTAGTACTGGTATACTGCGTTTTGATTGGTCCAAGAGCATCTCACGCGGATCGTGCGTAATCACCGTCGGATGCTCCTGGATCCAACGGCCCGCCTGTCTCACCCACGTCGCCCAACCCACAACCCACACTCCTCCCACGCACCCAACCGCACCCAACCCATCATGCCCTCCTCTCTCTCTCAAACCCTAGCGCTCCATTCCTCCCTGGCCGCCGCCACCTCCGGCGCCCTCTGTCCGCCACCACCTCCGGCGCCATCTGTCCGGCGAGATCCATATGGATCGATCCCCTCCAACCCTCCAACTCCACGGCTCCTGCTCCTCCTCTCTGGATCGATCACCCCCAACCCACGACTCCTCCTCCTCTCCTCCTCTCTGGATCTCTGGATATACCCAACCGCTTCTCCCCCAATCCCGGCCTCCTCCATGCTGAGCCGAGCGACACTCCCCACTTCCAGCCGAAACCCTAGCCTGAGACCCCTTCCTCCTCAATGGCCAACCCCTTCGTGGCGGCTAGCGGCAGGGTGCCCTTGGCGGAGGGGGTCCGCGCCGTCGGGGCCCAGATCCACAACCGCATCCGCGTGGCGCCCGTCGACCGCGTGGCTGCGGCCCTGGCGACGCAATGGTAGCGTCGGCCCTTGCGGCGTTGGAGGCAGCAAGCCAATCCCTGAGAAACGCGAGATCCTCGGCACCGTGGGCACCACCGCGGTGACGCTAAGCACCACCGATGCCGATGGGGTCCAACGAGGTGGACAAGCCGCTGCGGCGGATCGGTGCATCGTTCGAGCAGCTCGCGGCCATCGCCAAGCCGCAGCAGCAGCCTGCGATGGCGGCGGGGGACTTCTCGCGTGCCTGCTCCAACGTCTCCGTCCTCTTCGGCTGCCTCGGCATCGCCTTCAAATTTGCCGAGATGGACTACGTCGCCAAGGCAAGCGGCCGCTCCTCAGCCCCCCTCTCCTTCCCCGCTACCTGCTCTGCTGTTCGGTATGCTACTTTGTTGTGCTCTGCCATTTTCTAGGACGATGAGAAGGAGGTGGCAGATGATGAGGTGCAAATCTGTGTTCCCTTGCTGCTAGTTCTTAGTTCAATTCCATGACTTCACTACCGAATTTTGTGTTACACTTGAGTTGTTTGTCCAATTGTTCTGAATCTGAACCTAGAGAAGGATGTCCCGTCAGTCATAACAGTGCGCGATTACTTTTGTACTTGTTGATTGTATTCACTGGAGTCTGAATTAGTAACCACGCTTGTTTTGTGTAATAACATAGCATACTATCGGCCTTATTTGTGCTAGAATAATGGATCTGCAATTATTTAGGATGAAGTACCAGATGATGAAAATGTACACTTTGTTGTTCATGAGCGGTCAAAGCAAAAACCTTCCACATGATATTCTTGGCATGACTCAGTGCCGCTCAACTAAAATGAATATTTTTTCATAGTTCAAAAACTGGAAGCAACTTCTGGATGGCAAGCGAACATACCTCCGACCACCAAGGGGGCACCATGTTGCTACTGCAGGTGGAACCAGAAGAAGCAACCCCCCCCTGACGGACGTGGCTGCTGCACATCTCAAGTGGTGAGCGCCTCCCCATCTCAAGTGGTGTTCTACCCGGCCCCCTGCACATCTGATTATATTTGATTTGATTGATGTGCACATAAACACACGCGATTCTTCCGGACACAACTTGGTGATGTTGATTGCTTTGGTTTGGTTCAGTTTGACACAATCTGAATTTATCTGATTGCTATCGTGTTGTTCATTGACTGTTTGAGCAAAGCAAAATCTGTGTATGTGTACATGCAAGACGCCTCTGTTGCTTGCTGTTGGTCCGCGACGGTGCTGCACTATCCAGGACAGGACACGATGTTGGTGTCTTTTCTGATCATTGATTGGTGTGTAGCCCTGCTGCTAAAATGTCCTGCTGCTGTGTAGCTCTACTAATGATGCAGATTGACAGATCTTTTATGCTTGTGTTTGATTTTATGCCATGTCTACTTGCTTGCTTAATCATGAAGTAAATTGCTCGGTGCAGATATTTTCTCTTAAGATTTTTGCAGTGTATGTCATCTAAATAAAACTGCAGGTAGTGATCTTCTTGTATGAGTATATATGTCTGCATTGCATGTTGGTTTTGTGAAAATATGATGATTACTTCCTAGGTACTGCATATTTTGTTTAGCTTGAGGTTTTGTATGCACTAGTATTACCCTGTTTAGCTTGAGGTTTGAAGCTCTAGTATGCTTAGAGTGACCGGTTTCATTAATCTCTTAATCGACAAGTGAACTGGACTATTTTACTGTATTTCCGTCATACTCCTTTCATTTATTTAGTGACTGTAGACTGGGAAAATGCCATGTGTACCTTAATCCTTGTGGTTCTCATTTGTTCCCGGTTTGGTGAGCTTGCCCTGAGGTCTGTGGCTGCGTGCAGGGACCAGGCCCATGGTGGTGAGGGACTACTACAACGTGCTCGGAGTGAAGAAGGACGCCGACCAGGGCGAGATCAAGAAGGCGTATTACGCGGTATGGCTCGCTACAATTGGGTCTGGCACTTATATTGTAATCTTTGGCTTGTCTAAGACTGAACTTCTGAAGGCTGCTTGTGGGTAGTAATTTTACTTGGTATATGCTCGAGGCCAAAAACACACACATTATGTACTAAATGTGGTCCCATAAGCTCGTGCTTAGAAATCAAATCTTTTTGCTGCAAACATTTTGCAATGGTACGAGCAGAAATCTCTGGTGGAGCAAGCCTTTTTGCTGCAAACATTTTACATTCCAATGCTTGGTGGTAGCCACTGTCCAAAAATAAACGAATTGTTCAGACTTCAGGCTTATTAGGGGGTGTGTTCTTCTGATTTGTGATTCTGATAGGACTTCTTCTCGTACCATTGGTCGATTCTGTCCAACTGAATTGATGATATAGAGCATTAAACACTTAGGAAAAGTACTTGGCTATGTGCAAAATTTGCTTTTACAAGAATTAATTTTTTCTGCCTCTAATTGATGCTGACGACAACAGTTATGTTCTATCTCTGATTTGCTGATGACATCTTCATTCATCTCATCTAGTGAGAAAACATGGCACCATCCATGAGTCTTGCAGCGAAAGGTCCGCTCCCCTTTGGAGCGCTCCCCTCGAGTGGCGTCGCGCACAGGCCGGTGTCGGTGACCGCCTCACTGGAGCACAAGAGTGATTATAAGAGGAAGCTCCTGAAGTGGTTGCCTCCCTGGCCTTACTGCTGCTGCTGGTTGCTTCCCCGTCCCCTTCCCCTACAGTGCTATATTGCATCACTGATCTGCACTGTTTGGTGTGTCTCATTCCTAGTATTGTTATGTTCAACCACATTGCCAGTGTTCAGAAATAACACCTACTCACTATGCAAATGCATGCAACATAATCTGAAATTCATTCAGTTTGACTGTGTGTAAACACTATAGTGTACAACTATCAACTTGTTTCACTATTCAGTTTGTCACCCATTCAGCTTTCTTAGTGGGGCATCTTTCTTGTGAGAGTTTACTTGATAGTACAATATGTTAGAAGAAACTACCATGTCTCCGAAATGAATCATTGATCGCTCTTTATACACTTACAACTCGGTTTCTTTCATATAAGTTCTGCTGCCTTTCTTTAGGTTGAGCTACTGCCCTGTTAATTATTGTAACAAACATTATCATTTGCCAGTTTGCTCTGTGTTGAGAACTGACCAATAAGTTTTGTTTGCCAATTAGCTTTCTGTGTGCATGCAGTTAATCCCCATTTTACTAATTTCTGAATCGAATATTATTATTTCTGTCCTCAACAAGTCGCAGCGCCATGTTCTCTTTCTGTTCAGTTAGCCCAGTCAAATATAATCAGCATGCCTCCGTTCCATTTTGCTATTTGTACTTAGGTAGAAAATGCTAAATTTTGTACATGTACATGTAATGCTGAAGCTATATTGGTTGCTTGTTTCTTAATTTTTTTCTTATGTAATGATGATCTGAAATGCCATGCAGGTCACTATTGGTGCTGCTGCTGCTGTGGTTGTTGGAGGTGTTGCTGTTGCATCTAGCGGAGCTGCCGTTGGGGCCCCAAAAGGTAACCTTCATCAGCCACAACCCCACAACAATGGCTCAAGGTTTTGTGCCCCATCACCCCTCTTTCTAAATTACTGAAATGAACCAAGATCTCATATATTTAGGAACAGAGGTAGTAGTAAGGTTAAAATAGAATAGCAAGGGATGTTTCAAATTTGGTAATTCTAGAATAATGCATCAACTCGCGGTATTCTTGGATGTTACTCTAAGATGTCAAAATGATAGTAAAACCTAGGCTCTTGCATGGTTCTTGAATTAATTTTTCTATTTTATTGCTAACAAATATTGCCTATGTTGAGACTCTAAACATGTGGATGTACCTCTCATTTACAGGAATTCTACCTGAAGAAATTCAGAGAAAGCTTGAAGCCCCAGTTAGCGACTTGCTTTATTGAAGGAAATATGACCTAGAGGCAATAATAAAGTTATTATTTATTTCCTCATATCATGATAAATGTTTATTATTCATGCTAGAATTGTATTAATCAGAAACATGATACATGTGTGAATACATAGACAAACATATAGTCACTAGTATGCCTCTACTTGACTAGCTCATTAATAAAAGATGGTTATGTTTCCTAACCATAGACATGTGTTTTCATTTGATTAACGAGATCACATCATTAGGAGAATGATGTGATTGACATGACCCATTCCGTTAGCCTAGCACTTGATCGTTTAGTATATTGCTATTGCTTTCTTCATGACTTATACATGTTCCTGTAACTATGAGATTATGCAACTCCCGTTTACCGGAGGAACACTTTGGGTACTACCAAACATCACAACGTAACTGGGTGATTATAAAGGAGTACTACCGGTGTCTCCGAAGGTACATGTTGGGTTGGCGTATTTCGAGATTAGGTTTTGTCACTCCGATTGTCGGAGAGGTATCTCTGGGCCCTTTCGGTAATGCACATCACTATAAGCCTTGCAAGAAATGTAGCTAATGAGTTAGTTACAGAATGATGCTTTACGTAACGAGTAAAGAGACTTTCCGGTAACGAGATTGAACTAGGTATTAGATATCGACGATCGAATATCGGGCAAGTAACATACCGATGACAAAGGGAACAACGTATGTTGTTATGCGGTTTGACCAATAAAGATCTTCGTAGAATATGTAGGAACCAATATGGGCATCCAGGTTCCGCTATTGGTTATTGACCGAGAATAGTTCTAGGTCATGTCTACATAGTTCTCGAACCCGTAGGGTCCGCACGCTTAACGTTATGATGACAGTTTTATTATGAGTTTATAAGTTTTGATGTACCGAAGTTTGTTCGGAGTCCCGGATGTGATCACGGACATGACGAGGAGTCTCGAAATGGTCAAGACATAAAGATTGATATATTGGACGACTATATTCGGACACCGGAAGTGTTCCGGACGTTTTCGGAGAAAACCGGAGTGCCGGAGGGTTACCGGAACCCCCCGGGGAGAGATAATGGGCCGCATGGGCCTTGGTGGAAAGAGAGAGGGGCGGCCAAGGTGGGCCGCGTGCCCCCTCTCCCTCTGGTCTGAATTGCACTAGGAGGGGGGCGCCCCCCCTCTTTCCTTCCCCCTCTCCCCCTTCCTTTCCCCTCCTAGTAGGAGTAGGAAAGGGGGAGTCCTACTCCTACTAGGAGGAGGAGGACTCCTCCTTGGCGCACCCACAAGGGCCGCCCGGCCTCCCCCCTTGCTCCTTTATATACGGGGGCAAGGGGGCACCCCAGGACACACAAGTTGATCTACGGATCGTTCCTTAGCCGTGTGCGGTGCCCCCCTCCACCATATTCCACCTCGGTCATATCGTCGCGGAGTTTAGGCGAAGCCCTGCGCCGGTAGAACATTATCATCGTCACCACGCCGTCGTGCTGACGGAACTCATCCCCGAAGCTTTGCTGGATCGGAGCCCGAGGATCGTCATCGAGCTGAACGTGTGCTGAACTCGAAGGTGTCGTACGTTCGGTGCTTGGATTGGTCGGATCGTGAAGACGTACGACTACATCAACCGTGTTGTCATAACGCTTCCGCTTACGGTCTACGAGGGTACGTGGACAACACTCTCCCCTCTCGTTGCTATGTCATCACCATGATCTTGCGTGTACGTAGGAATTTTTTTGAAATTACTACGTTCCCCAATAGTGGCATCCGAGCCTGGTTTTATGTGTAGATGTCATATGCACGAGTAGAACACAAGTGAGTTGTGGGCGATACAAGCCATACTGCTTACCAGCATGTCATACTTTGGTTCGGCAGTATTGTGAGATGAAGCGGCCCGGACCAACGTTACGCGTACGCTTACGCGAGACTGGTTTCACCGTTACGAGCACTCATGCTTAAAGGTGGCTGGCGGGTGTCTGTCTCTCTCACTTTAGCTGAATCGAGTGTGGCTACGCCCGGTCCTTGCGAAGGTTAAAACAACACTAACTTGACGAACTATTGTTGTGGTTTTGATGCGTAGGTAAGAACGGTTCTTGCTAAGCCCGTAGCAGCCACGTAAAACTTGCAACAACAAAGTAGAGGACGTCTAACTTGTTTTTGTAGGGCATGTTGTGATGTGAAATGGTCAAGACGTGATGCTATATTTTATTGTATGAGATGATCATGTTTTGTAACCGAAGTTATCGGCAACTGGCAGGAGCCATATGGTTGTCGCTTTATTGTATGAAATGCAAATGCCCTGTAATTGCTTTACTTTATCACTAAGCGGTAGCGATAGTCGTAGAAGCAATAGATGGGTAAACGACAACGATGCTACGATGAAGATCAAGGTGTCGCACCGGTGACGATGGTGATCACGACGGTGCTTCGGAGATGGAGATCACAAGCACAAGATGATGATGGCCATATCATATCACTTATATTGATTGCATGTGATGTTAATCCTTTATGCATCTTATCTTGCTTTGATTGACGGTAGCATTTTAAGATGATCTCTCACTAAAATTATCAAGAAGTGTTCTCCCTGAGTATGCACCATTGCCAAAGTTCGTCGTGCCCAGACACCACGTGATGATCGGGTGTGATAAGCTCTACGTCCATCTACAACTGGTGCAAGCCAGTTTTGCACACGCAGAATACTCAGGTTAAACTTGACGAGCCTAGCATATGTAGATATGGCCTCGGAACACGGAGACCGAAAGGTCGAGCGTGAATCATATAGTAGATATGATCAACATAGTGATGTTCACCATTGAAAACTACTCCATCTCACGTGATGATCGGTTATGGTTTTGTTGATTTGGATCACGTGATCACTTAGATGACTAGAGAGATGTCTGTCTAAGTGGGAGTTCTTAAGTAATATGATTAATTGAACTTAAATTTATCATGAACTTAGTACCTGATAGTATTTTTCTTATCTATGTTTGTTGTAGATAGATGGCTCGTGTTGTTGTTCCGTTGAATTTTAATGCGTTCCTTGAGAAAGCAAAGTTGAAAGATGATGGTAGCAATTACACGGACTGGATCCGTAACTTGAGGATTATCCTCATTGCTGCATAGAAGAATTATGTCCTGGAAGCACCGCTGGGTGCCAGGCCTGCTACTGATGCAACTGACGACGTTAAGAACGTCTGGCAGAGCAAAGCTGATGACTACTCGATAGTTCAGTGTGTCATGCTTTACGACTTAGAACCGGGTCTTCAACGATGTTTTGAACGTCATGGAGCATATGAGATGTTCCAGGAGTTGAAGTTAATATTTCAAGCAAATGCCCAGATTGAGAGATATGAAGTCTCCAATAAGTTCTATAGCTGCAAGATGGAGGAGAATAGTTCTGTCAGTGAACACATACTCAGAATGTCTAGGTATAATAATCACTTGATTCAACTGGGAGTTAATCTTCCTGATGATAGTGTCATTGACAGAATTCTCCAATCACTGCCACCAAGCTACAAGAGCTTCGTGATGAACTATAATATGCAAGGGATGAACAAGACAATTCCCGAGCTCTTCGCAATACTAAAAGCTGCGGAAGTAGAAATCAAGAAGGAGCATCAAGTGTTGATGGTTAACAAGACCACTAGTTTCAAGAAAAAGGGCAAAGGGAAGAAGAAGGGGAACTTCAAGAAGAACAGCAAGCAAGTTGCTGCTCAAGAGAAGAAACCCAAGTCTGGACCTAAGCCTGAAACTGAGTGCTTCTACTGCAAGCAGACTGGACACTGGAAGCGGAACTGCCCCAAGTATTTGGCGGATAAGAAGGATGGCAAGGTGAACAAAGGTATATGTGATATACATGTTATTGATGTGTACCTTACTAGAGCTCGCAGTAGCACCTGGTATTTGATACTGGTTCTGTTGCTAACATTTGCAACTCGAAACAGGGACTATGGAATAAGCGAGCACTGGCCAAGGATGAGGTGACGATGCGCGTGGGAGACGGTTCCAAAGTCGATGTGATCGCGGTCGGCGCGCTACCTTTACATCTACCTTCGGGATTAGTTTTAGACCTGAATAAATGTTATTTGGTGCCAGCGTTGAGCATGAACATTATATCTGGATCTTGTTTGATGCGAGACGGTTATTCATTTAAATCAGAGAATGATGGTTGTTCTATTTATATGAGTAATATCTTTTATGGTCATGCACCCTTGAAGAGTGGTGTATTTTTGTTGAATCTCGATAGTAGTGATACACATATTCATAATGTCGAAGCCAAAAGATGCAGAGTTAATAATGATAGTGCAACTTATTTGTGGCACTACCGTTTAGGTCATATCAGTGTAAAGCGCATGAAGAAACTCCATACTAATGGACTTTTGGAATCACTTGATTATGAATCACTTGGTACTTGCGAACCGTGCCTCATGGGCAAGATGACTAAAACACCATTCTCCGGTACTATGGAGAGAGCAACAGATTTGTTGGAAATCATACATACAGATGTATGTGGTCCGATGAATGTTGAAGCTCATGGTGGATATCGTTATTTTCTCACCTTCACAGATGGTTTAAGCAGATATGGGTATATCTACTTAATGAAACACAAGTCTGAAACATTTGAAAAGTTCAAAGAATTTCAAAGTGAAGTGGAAAATCATCGTAACAAGAAAATAAAATTCCTACGATCTGATCGTGGAGGAGAATATTTGAGTTACGAGTTTGGTTTACATTTGAAAGAATGCGGAATAGTTTCACAACTCACGCCACCCGGAACACCACAACGAAATGGTGTGTCCGAACGTCGTAATTGTACTTTACTAGATATGGTGCGGTCTATGATGTCTCTTACTGATTTACCGCTATCGTTCTGGGGTTATGCTTTAGAGACGGCCGCATTCACGTTAAATAGGGCACCATCAAAATCCGTTGAGACGACGCCTTATGAGCTGTGGTTTGGCAAGAAACCAAAGTTGTCGTTTCTTAAAGTTTGGGGCTGCGATGCTTATGTGAAGAAACTTCAACCAGATAAGCTCGAACCTAAATCGGAGAAATGTGTCTTCATAGGATACCCAAAAGAAACAATTGGGTATACCTTCTATCACAGATCCGAAGGCAAGACATTCGTTGCTAAGAATGGATCCTTTCTAGAGAAGGATTTTCTCTCGAAAGAAGTGAGTGGGAGGAAAGTAGAACTTGATGAGGTAACTATACCTGCTCCCTTATTGGAAAGTAGTTCATCACAAAAACCGGTTTCTGTGACACCTACACCAATTAGTGAGGAAGCTAATGATATTGGTCATGAAACTTCAGATCAAGTTTCTACTGAACTTCGAAGGTCTACCAGAGTAAGATCCGCACCAGAGTGGTATGGTAATCCTATTCTGGAAGTCATGTTCCTTGACCATGACGAACCTACGAACTATGAGGAAGCGATGATGAGCCCAGATTCCGCAAAATGTCTAGAAGCCATGAAATCTGAGATGGGATCCATGTATGAAAACAAAGTATGGACTTTGGTTAACTTGCCCGATGATCGGCAAGCCATTGAGAATAAATGGATCTTTAAGAAGAAGACTGACGCTGATGGTAATATAACTGTCTATAAAGCTCAACTTGTTGCGAAAGGTTTTCGACAAGTTCAAGGGGTTGACTACGATGAGACTTTCTCACCTGTAGCGATGCTTAAGTCTGTCCGAATCATGTTAGCTATTGCTGCATTTCATGATTATGAAATTTGGCAAATGGATGTCAAAACTACATTCTTGAATGGATTTCTGGAAGAAGAGTTGTATATGATGCAGCCAGAAGGTTTTGTTGATCCAAAAGGTGCTAACAAAGTATGCAAACTCCAACGATCCATTTATGGACTGGTGCAAGCATCTCGGAGTTGGAATAAACGCTTTGATAGTGTGATCAAAGCATATGGTTTTATACAGACTTTTGGAGAAGCATGTATTTACAAGAAAGTGAGTGGGAGCTCTGTAGCATTTCTAATATCATATGTAGATGACATATTATTAATTGGAAATGATATAGAATTTCTGGATAGCATAAAAGGATACTTGAATAAAAGTTTTTCAATGAAAGACCTCGGTGAAGCTGCTTACATATTGGGCATCAAGATTTATAGAGATAGATCAAGACGCTTAATAGGACTTTCACAAAGCACATACCTTGATAAAATTTTGAAAAAGTTCAAAATGGATCAGGCAAAGAAAGGGTTCTTGCCCGTGTTACAAGGTATGAAGTTGAGTTAGACTCAATGCACGACCACTGCAGAAGATAGAGAGAAAATGAAAGATGTTCCCTATGCTTCAGCCATAGGCTCTATCATGTATGCAATGCTATGTACCAGACCTGATGTATGCTTAGCAATAAGCTTGGCAGGAAGGTACCAAAGTAATCCAGGAGTGGATCACTGGACAGCGGTCAAGAACATCCTGAAATACCTGAAAAGGACTAAGGATATGTTTCTCGTATATGGAGGTGACAAAGAGCTAGTCGTAAATGGTTACGTCGATGCAAGCTTTGACACTGATCTGGACGATTGTAAATCGCAAACTGGATACGTATTTTTATTAAACGGTGGAGCTGTAAGTTGGTGCAGTTCTAAACAAAGCGTCGTGGCGGGATCTACATGTGAAGCGGAGTACATAGCTGCTTCAGAAGCAGCAAATGAAGGAGTCTGGATGAAGGAGTTCATTACCGATCTAGGTGTCATACCTAGTGCATCGGGACCAATGAAGATCTTCTGTGACAATACTGGTGCAATTGCCTTGGCAAAGGAATCCAGATTTCACAAGAGGACCAAGCACATCAATAGACGCTTCAATTCCATCCGGGACCAAGTCCAAGTGGGAGACATAGAGATTTGCAAGATACATACGGATCTGAATGTTGCAGACCCGTTGACTAAGCCTCTCTCATGAGCAAAACATGATCAGCACCAAGACTCCATGGGTGTTAGAATCATTACTATGTAATCTAGATTATTGACTCTAGTGGAAGTGGGAGATTGAAGGAAATATGCCCTAGAGGCAATAATAAAGTTATTATTTATTTCCTCATATCATGATAAATGTTTATTATTCATGCTAGAATTGTATTAACGGGAAACATGATACATGTGTGAATACATAGACAAACATATAGTCACTAGTATGCCTCTACTTGACTAGCTCATTAATCAAAGATGGTTATGTTTCCTAACCATAGACACGTGTTGTCATTTGATTAACGAGATCACATCATTAGGAGAATGATGTGATTGACATGACCCATTCCGTTAGCCTAGCACTTGATCGTTTAGTATATTGCTATTGCTTTCTTTATGACTTATATATGTTCCTGTAACTATGAGATTATGCAACTCCCGTTTACTGGAGGAACACTTTGGGTACTACCAAACGTCACAACGTAACTGGGTGATTATAAAGGAGTACTACAGGTGTCTCCGAAGGTACATGTTGGGTTGGCGTATTTCGAGATTAGGTTTTGTCACTCCGATTGTCAGAGAGGTATCTCTGGGCCCTCTCGGTAATGCACATCACTATAAGCCTTGCAAGCAATGTAGCTAATGAGTTAGTTACGGAATGATGCATTACGTAACGAGTAAAGAGACTTGCCGGTAACGAAATTGAACTAGGTATTAGATACCGACGATCGAATCTCGGGCAAGTAACATACCGATGACAAAGGGAACAATGTATGTTGTTATGCGGTTTGACCGATAAAGATCTTCGTAGAATATGTAGGAACCAATATGGGTTATTGACCGAGAATAGTTCTAGGTCATGTCTACATAGTTCTCGAACCCGTAGGGTCCGCACGCTTAACGTTACGATGACAGTTTTATTATGAGTTTATAAGTTTTGATGTACCGAAGTTTGTTCGGAGTCCCGGATGTGATCACGGACATGACGAGGAGTCTCGAAATGGTCGAGACATAAAGATTGATATATTGGACGACTATATTCGGACACCGGAAGTGTTCCGGACGTTTTCGGAGAAAACTGGAGTGCCGGAGGGTTACCGGAACCCCCCCGGGGAGAGATAATGGGCCACATGGGCCTTGGTGGAAAGAGAGAGGGGCGGCCAGGGTGGGCCGCGCGCCCCCTCTCCCTCTGGTCCGAATTGGACTAGGAGGGGGGGCGGCGCCCCCCCCCCCTCTTTCCTTCCCCCTCTCCCCCTTCCTTTCCCCTCCTAGTAGGAGTAGGAAAGGGGGGGTCCTACTCCTACTAGGAGGAGGAGGACTCCTGCTTGGTGCACCCACAAGGGCCGGCCGGCCTCCCCCCTTGCTCCTTTATATACGGGGGCAAGGGGGCACCCCAGGACACACAAGTTGGTCTACGGATCGTTCCTTAGCCGTGTGCGGTGCCCCCCTCCACCATATTCCACCTCGGTCATATCGTCGCGGAGTTTAGGCGAAGCCCTGCGCCGGTAGAACATCATCATCGTCACCACGCCATCGTGCTGACGGGACTCATCCCCGAAGCTTTGCTGGATCGGAGCCCGGGGATTGTCATCGAGCTGAACATGTGCTGAACTCAGAGGTGCCGTACGTTCGGTGCTTGGATCGGTCGGATCGTGAAGACGTACGACTACATCAACCGCGTTGTCATAACGCTTCCGCTTACGGTCTACGAGGGTACGTGGACAATACTCTCCCCTCCCGTTGCTATGTCATCACCATGATCTTGCATGTACGTAGGAAATTTTTTGAAATTACTACGTTCCCCAACATTTATATGTTATTGACTTGTAATGCTAAATTTGTTGAGAATTTTGATGTACCGTTGCACATGTTACTCGAATGCTGGTAGTTATGTACATATACTCACTATATTATCCGTTGTTTACTTGAAATGCATTCTTGGGCTGAAAGTGGCTGAAAAACTATATGTTGTATTGAATTTGTGTTGATTGTGTATGTCTATTCTACAAAAGAAGAGGCACGGTTCAAATGGAAGAAGTACTGAAATGGCTACTGGACCTAATCTATTTGGGCTTTTGAAAAGAGGCCCGAAACATACTGGCAGCAATTAAGGCTGAAAATTAAATAGAAATGCGTAAAAAAGGCCGAGGCCCAAAAAAGAAACAGATAGTAAAAGGCCATGGCCTAGAAAAAAATGCTAAAATGTTGGGCTTGGCCCATGAAGCCGATCAAAAATTGATAGAAAAAATATATTAAAAAGGCTGAATTAATGGGCTCGGCCCATCTAAAACACCTAATCGGACCGGGCTGAATCTTGTCAGTGACCTTATGAATTGGTCACAATTTTGCCACGCCGAATCCGACGTGGCCTAGGCAATCAGCTAGTGACCAAAACAAAAGGTCATGGGTTCAACGACCTTCTGTTTTGGTCGTAAACGTCTACGACCTTCTCACAGAGAAGGTCGCTATAATCAATTAACGACCCCCAGCTTTTGACCTTATGTTTTTGGTCACAAAAAGGTCACAAATTGAAAACTATGACCTTTCAGTGACCAATAGTGGAGGTCACTAGTTGACATATTTCTTGTAGTGCCTACCTCTAACCCTAACCCTAGAATCTGTACAAATGAGGTAAACTTACTAGACGCCGCCGAATGACGAGCCCCACTGGTGGCTTTGCGTCGGATCCGCCTTCACGGCCCTGGCCCAAGATCTAGCCGCCGCGAACTCGAGCGAGTGCCAGGGGCTGGGGTTGGGGCTGCTCTCCGAAGGGGCGCCGGGGTTTGAGCTGCCGCATAGATCCACCTCCGGTGGTCTGTCGTCTCCGCCACCGGCAGGCCCACCGCAGTTGCCGCCGCCACTCGCCGTCGTCATGTCTGAGGAGAGAGGGGGTGCGGGGAAGGGAAAGAGATGGATAAGAGCTAGCGGGGATGGACCGGTCAAATGGGTTCCGGCTCGAGACGGCCCGCGCACGGCGTCTGATGGCGTCTACCGAGCCAAACGGATGAACAGTCACGCCACGTTGACAAAAGCGGGACCCACCTGTCATAATCCCACTTAAAACGATCGAACAGAGCGACTTGTGGTTTCTGCAAAAAATCAGCCTGGGAATTAGTGTTTTTGGGCACAAAACTAGAGACTTGTCATTTCTGCAACTCTAGCCTTCAATGTCGATGTTTTTTGCAATTCACTCATATTCATGTGAACCAAGGGGCTTTGCGGGAGTTCGGACCTCTGCCACGTGGGACTCCGACACCCCCGTCCCATTCAAAACCGAGGTGGAGCCTGCGCATTTGGAGAGGTGTCGTATGGACACGAACAAAAAATTGCCGGAGCCGACAAAGGAGGGGGTCCGGAGAAGGTGTCCACCCGGAAGATCAACTCGGCGACACAACAAGCCCGCCTCCTCAAAGCAAAGGCAAAGGACGGGGCGGCCGGCAAAAACAAGTGCGGCGGCGGGGCCTAGAACGCAGGGCACTGCCACCGTCTATGCAGACGCCGCCCTAGCCGAAGCAATATCATTCCCCTACTTCTACACCGCCAGGCAGCTCGGACGACAGTCCCCGGCCTCCTACGCCGCCGGATACGTGTTGTATTGCGTCGACGTCAACGTGTCGCCGCTCCATTTGGCCGACTCGGCATCACCACAACTTGTCCGGTCGTGGACATTACGGTTGGATCAGTTCGGTGCCCGCTCTTTTTTTGCTTCCATGTCTCAACTAGGCGAGTTGGCGTATGACAACGCAGGCGCGCAGTTGTTTGAAATGATCCACGACGGAGGCTGCTTCGAGGACGGACAAATGGATGACCTGCAGCCGAAGGTCCATGCCCAGTAGCGGGGCACACACACCCAACGGCCAGAATCATACACAGGGAGCAGAAGGGCACAGCATTTTTGCCCGATGTTCATTCATGGTTCCATGAGCACAATAATTTCAAGCCCTATTGTAACGAACTCATCCGTAATCAATCATGGGACAGAGTTTCTCAACCACCAACCACCGAGGGTTTACCACATCCAGGAGGCCGTGAACAAGTATTGCGATTTATAGTTAGGGGGAGAACGAAGAAATTCGCAGCAGCAGCTGGGCATCATCGTGGTGTCGTGTCGTGCCGCCCCCGCGTGCGTGCGCTGTTTCCTTAAACCAATACACCAGGCAAGGCAGCGCGACAGATTCTCCTCGGCTGGCCACGGCCGGGCCGCCGGTTCCCGTCAGCTGTCACCCCTGCGGAGCAGGGCGCCGTACTGTCGACGACGGCGACCCCAACGGCGGCGACAGCGGATAACACGCCTCCGCTCCACTTGCGTGCGCGTTTCAACTCTCCGTCCGTCCAGTCATCTCAGATCTCACCTCCTTCACGTGAAAAAGAAAGGAAAAATCGAGATCCGGCGGTGGGGCCGGCCGGAGATCCGAGCGCGACGGAGGAATCCTCAGCCGATCGGCGTGGGGATGCGATGCCCCGGATCGCCGGAGAAAAGATCGGGCGGTGCTGGTGCGTGCGTGTCACCGCGCATTTCCCCCATCCGTCGTCCGAATGGAGATGGATGCGTGCGTGTGTGCAACCATGATGCACGCCGCCGCTTTCAGCCACCACGTGTGCCGCCGACGGCGACCGGAGATAGATCCCCACCGAGGTGAGGTTCGTACTAGAGGCGACGATGCACGGCGCCCCTTGGGAGTATGGAAGGATGGATAGACTGATGGAGTGATGGATACCTGGGGACTGGACTGGATTGGGAGCACCATCGGTTAATTCATTAAGGCATGAAGAAATGGATGCGAGCGTGATGGATAGATAGACAGATGGACGGAGGGGCATCACACCCATCTTTCCTTTTTCCCCCAGTTTCAAAAGAGAAATCCCCAATTCGATTGCCAAAGTCTTTGCAATGCAATGGAATGCAATTGGTGGGTCGGATGTGACCCGGAGGCCTCACATGGTGGGGTGCCGCTCTGGACTGGTCCAGCGCTACGCGTGCAAAGCCGGGCCAAAGCCTCAAAAGGGAGGGAATGATGGGGTGGATGCCTACATACATTCCTCTTCCCCCTACCAAAGGTAGCCTCTGTCCATCCATCTTTGGGCCTGTCCACCCCACCCATGGAAGGACCATGCCAGTTCTGATCGGCAAATGCCAGTAACAGCAAATGGTGGCAACTCCAGGGTGCTACCCATCTGGAAGTGAAGATCAATGCACTCTACTAACTGAATTCTGGTGTCTTGCCATTGATGCATGTGGAACAAAAATGCAATGTCGATGCAGAATATTAACAAGATAGGCAAATGCGACGACGACGAGTCGACGACGCTCTGCGACAAGAGAATTGATGACTAGAGAGCCTACATTCACAGGATTAGTATGTAGGAGTATTCCACAGAAGAGAGTTTTGGCAGGCTTACCAAAAGGGGGGGTTTACGGATCACGGTACAGGTTCCTACTACTTCTTAACATGAGATCACATGGCATGATTATTAGACGGTAGTACATGACTTAAAAGAGCTAGTAGGAATGGTCTATGTGCTTGCTTTCCAGTTCCGGGTCTCGAAAACTAGGGAGAGAGAAAAAAAGGCTGCAGAAACATACGCGGCGAGCTAGCTTAAGCCGAGGCCTTCGCCTCAGAACGCCCTCTCTTCAGAACTCTACTTCGACCGAGCCGACCGACGCGATCCCGGTGCTCAGGCTCCTCGACTCCTGCCTGCTCGCGTAGTCGTCGCAGCTGCTACCGCCGCCGCCGCCGCCTAGCCTCTTCCCGGAGGCCGAGCTCAGGAGCTCCAGGCCCTGCTTGCCCATCTGCTGCACCTCCTGCGGGGACAGGATCTTTATGCAGGACACGCTGTTCACGAATTCCCTGCAAAGTTGGAAGGTGCGGCACTGCTGTTAAAGAACAGCGTGGAAAATGAAGTAACACAGATCATCGTCGGGGCGGTCAAGGAACTTACTGCCAAGGGTCGTCGCCGACCAGAAGGACGTCCTCCTCCCGGTCGACGAATACAAGCTGCCAGCCTGATCTCATAGGGTCTTCCAACTGGCCCTCAAGGCCGAATAGGCGCCCCAGTTCCCTACGTAGTTCATGGTAGTTGCTAAACTTGGTGATATCAAGCGACCTTCCGTAGGTTCCAGATTTGTAAACCTGTTTGATGTTCACATGGAAGAAAAAATCACAAATCAGTTGTGGCATTGGAACAAGCTACCAAACATCCGAGCATCTTTTTTCTTGCGTCTAGTTCTAGTGTGCGGTCAATGCTCCAAAAGTTGAGTAAAAATAAGCATCAGATGTGTTTCTACCAATTTTAAGGCATGTCTTTCTATATATTGATAGTCACGAAATGGGCAAAACAGACAGCAGCTATATATTGTTAAAGAAGCAACATAGTTTCAGGGAAATAAGCAAGATAGTTTTAAGGAAGTAACATGATTGCTTGTCATATAGAGAAAGCCACTCACCTTCACAAAGGTTGCAGGTGGTTGATTCACTTGATCAGGAGTGTGTGAACATGGCACATATCCCGACTCATCCAAGCATCCTGAACTATTTAGTGTCTGATCCAAGGAGAAATCATGTTGAGAAGGACTCAGAAAATTGGAAGTGGAATAGGGCATTGCCGTCGAATCATTCTCGTCGTGAAGACCTCCTTGCATCAGAAGTGAGTGTGAGTCTATATTAACGCCGAACAAAAGATGATTCTGAGGATCAGAGCTCCCATCTTGATCCACCAAGCAACCTCTTCCAGGAAGTGGCGCCAATGCAGAGCTTTGAGGTATGCTAGGTGGTGTTGAGGATAGCTGTTCCATATGCGTGGTGGACTGAGGCCGAGAAGGAATCAGAGACTCCACTGCAACTCGCTTTGACGACCATGAGTCAGGGACAGGTACCGCAGTAGGCCTTGACATACTCAGGTGTGAAGCTGTTTCTGATGAGAATGGCCCCAAGGTATTATGCATGGCGGGGGCACCGGATGGGGACAATGAGCTCATATTCGTGTCCGGAAAGCTCTGAGACTGCGAAAACGGTAAGGCCGTTTGCAGTGCTGTAGGTGAAGACTGAGGACCTGGGGAGAGTTGAGAATATGCTGACTGGTAGTTCGCCATATTCTTCTGTTGTTGCATATGCTGATGTTGAGGGACTTGCATACCCTGTGATTGCTGCTGATTTGATTCTTGCTGTTGGAGAAGCTGTGGCTTCTGCTCATTGAAGGACTGGCACCGTTGGAGCTGCTGTTGAAGGAACTCAGACTGAGCCTGGCCCTGGATCGTGGCCCCATTGATGTTTTGAAGGTATGACTGCTGCTGAAACTGAGGTTGCATTTGCTGTAAAATCTGACTTTGCAGAAGCGGCGTAGCTCTACCAACCATGTTTTGTGGCTGCTGGAACTGCAACATCGTGGGTGACATCTTTGTTGGGTCCTGGAACGCAGCCGCAGCCATCGTTTGGTAAATATCAGGCTGTAGACCAAGTAACGATGCATCCAGCCTTGGCTGCATCCAGGGATTCATACCAGCACCACCGAAATTCAGCGACTGGAAACCAGGGTTTGCACTATCTCGAAGCCACATGAGCGAGGAAGTCAAGTCATCATCCTTACCACCTACAGAAAGAGATAGATAATTTATAACACTCCATACTGAAAGCATACTACACAATTATTCAAGCATAGCTATTTATGAATGCTAGTTAAAGACCAGCTGTCCATCATACCATGCAGAGAAGGCAAGCCTGTTGGCCATGGTCGCTTCAGTCTGAGTGGAAAAGGAGTAGGGTACATCGGGAAAGTTGTCAGGGGTTCAATCTCCCAAAGTGACACCCTTGGCTGCCTCTCTCCAGCAGTTGATTCATCCCAGCCAACCTGCATTTTTCACAGACAAAGTTCTCTGTCATGCTAAACTGTGAAGTTATGCCAAGCAATCTCAATAGGAATTTGCATCTCATCAAACAATACATGGGTAAACAACAGGCGATGTTCATGTACAGACTTGACTGGATACAATAATTAGTGTTAGCCCGTAAATATACCTTCACAGACCGCCAATGTGAGTTTGGCCAACGGACAGCATCAAGATCACTAATTCCTGTAATTGTCCCCATGTATCTGAACAATAAGAATTGGTCTGGTTAGACAATTAAACATTTTTGGATAAGACTGCTAATAGTTAATACAGTAGCATTTATTGCTGCAACATGTTTTTAGAGTAAAGATGAAAAGCACATCAAAATTTAATTTAGCATACCTCCGAACACTTGATTCTTCTGTCTCAAAAAGCATCCTGAAACGCATCCCCACCGATATACGGGTATGATACACGGCTTTTACATACTTGGCAAGTGGTATAACAAACTCACAAGGGCTAGCTCTGCAGAAACAGAGGGTTTAACTTAAAGCATTCAGAAGGAAAAACACTGAACAAACGAAAGCGTACACTTTTTTTACCTTGGGTTATAAAAGATTGTAAACCGGCTATTTGTTGAGGCAGCATGAGCAGCTGCAGCAAGAAGACCAATGTGCATGCTATCACTTGATAGGACGGAAGATGGCATGACAGTTTGTGGCCGAGTTGCCCGGCGAATTCCCAGAAGAAGCTGATTGTTGTCATTCCTGAAAATTCAAGGAGATGCGCAAATTTGACCAGTGAGAATCTGCGTGCACATACCAGAATTTGAATAGACGTCGAGGAGAGAGGGGTGCCAGTTATATCATCTCGAGTGTTGGAAGAATGAACATACCAGATAAATAGGACAGAGTCCCCAGCAACGAGTCTCTTTGCACTTACAAAGACACTCCAGCCTGTTGTGAGAAGATGCCGCTTTGGCTGACCTGCAAAACTAGAGCTTATGAGTGAAGTTCTTCGTTGTCTTAAAATAAACCTTCACCCGGGGAAAATAGAAACAGATGGAATCATGCTTGACATTGTTCCCTGACACATTTTTTCAGAAGACATCAGAGACTGAGAACACTCACCGCGAAAGATGTGACGGAATTTCCACTCATTGCCATGAAGATCTTTTGCAAACAACTCCTGTGCTGGAGGCTGCATGGTGAAATCCTACAAAAAGTTACAGGCAAGTTAGAAGAAGAGTTGATGGTCTGGTTCACTCCAAGAAACCAAGTAAACTCAAAATTCATGCTGGAAAGTGTAGAGGAGCAGCACAGACCAGCGGAGGAAACACTTTCTCAGCTGCTCGCCGGGGAACAGAGAAGCCGCCATGCGTGCTTGTGTCACTCGCAGTTAATGTTTTGCAAAAATAATTCGTTGGCTGTTTGTTTGCAGTACCTAATTCAGCAGGTAGATACGGATCTTTGAGCTCTTGCTGAAAAGAGAAGCAAGCTAAAGTTACTCTCTTGGATACTGAGTTAAAAAAAACTTGCACATAGGACATGGTAAATATGAATTTTTTTTCACACACAAAAAGAGTGATATGAATTACCGGGTTAAGTGGTTGCAAGGTCATCTGCGCATAGACCTCGTCCGTCTCCGCATCAGCCTGAAGGTAATAATAAAGCCAATGATCAAACAAAAAGATACTGGCAGTGATATTACTTAGCTGGTAAAAATATGTGCTCCAAATCTCCACACTTACATGCATGGTCACATTGTGCAGCTGGCAGATAAGCTGTGGAGGCAAATTGGGGTAGTTGGGGATCTGAGACTCGATCTCTTTATTCGTCGATGCGGCTACCTGAGACAGAAATTCACCCAGTAAATAATCTACATAGACAAAGAAAGCAAACGATTTCTGAGATAATTAAGCCAGATTTTTTTCTGTTCGGCGACGGAGGTTAGGATTCAGGATCATGCAAAGTTCCTTGCACTGGAGGTGGAATTCTGCACCAACCTGCTCGCTGTGACCCTGTGGGAAGTACACCACCCTGCTGCCGACCGCGGGCAAGGAGACGAGCGGGCCGGCGCAGGCGTGCCATAGCTCCGAATTCAGGCACTTGTGCTCCTCAGCAGCTGTAATGACATAATCATATGAGCAAAAGACTTGTCAGTGCTGATCTTTTAACAGATAATGATGGCTCTAGGGGCTGTAACAGCTCTGAATTCATATGCTGGCCTTAAAGATTATTCAAGAGGGTGGGCATGCAACGAAATGAACTTCTAATTAGTGGCCTAAGGTTATTAATTTCTTCTTCATCTTACATGAAAATCAGCAATTTTTCAGACGAAAATACACATATTTATTCCAGTAAAAAAATAACTAATTAACACGCAGAGCAGGAAATTGGATGGGAAATAGGCGAGATTGCAGAACTGAAATCCCATTCCAAAAAATTAGTACTGAACTGCAATTTCGCAGGCATAAAAGTACCCCCAAAACACACAAGAAGCATTTTCATGTAATCAATTGCAACAACCCCTAACAAATCCAAATATTACTCCAGACTCGAATTCGACGCATTGGGCTACGACGGCCTGATCACACGGTCATAATCAATCCGAGGAGAGAGCCTCCGAGGAAAAATCACAAGCACAAACGAGAGCCAAGTAGTACTGCTAGTCCCACAAACTCCAAATCACACGGACAGCGAATAAATGAAGAGCGAGGGCAGCAGCAGTAATGGGCGGCAGCCCACGGACGGGGCAGGAGACAGAAGAATACCGTACCTTCCGGCGACGCCGGCGCCTGGGCCGGGAGGACGGCGCCCGCCGGCGACGAGAGCCTCATTTTTTGTTGAGATGAAAAAGGCCAATCAGAGACCGATCTGATGGAGGGGGGCAGCAATAAAAGAGCGTGCGCGGAGGCGGGGAAGGAAGGGGAGAGCGGAGGAAAGATTCCTCCTTTTCAGGCCAAATCGCAGCGCCTTCCCTAATAAACCCGTCGCTTTCCCGGCTCCTCCTGCTCCTCCTCGCCAACTCACTCGCCAGGGAACGGAATGGAATGGAATGGAAGGGAGCCGAGCCCCTTTTGCCGTGCGCAGTCACGCTTCCTTCCTCCCCGGGCAATCACCGCGGGAGTTCCGCCCAAGTTGCCGCCTCCGAGGGCAGCAGAAGCCGGCCGGGAGCCGCGATCCCCGGGCGCCGGAATGCGCAGGGGCCGCCGCCGTCACGGCCGCCGGAGCCGGGAAACGGTCGATCCGAGGAGCCGCCCCGTCGGATCTCGCGCCCGCGAGCTCCCGACGGCTCAGCGCCGCGCCCCCCGGCAGATCCGAGCGCCGCCGCCGGAGACGGGCATGCTCGCTGCTCCGCCGCCGCCTCCTTTCCTGCTTGCTTCAGAGCTCAGGAGCTGCGGTTACAGCTGGTTGCTTGCTTGCCTCGGTCCGGCTTTGCTTTTCTTGGGCTCGGCTTGCTTGCTTCTTCCTCCTCTGGCTGCTTGCTTGTTCTGGCTCTGGCCGCTGCCGCCGCTGGACCTGTTCTTGGGGTTTTAACCCCACGAGTGGTGCTGGCCGCTTTCCTCAGCCCCCCTCTCTCTCTCTCCCTGGTAGTAAAATCGTGTACTGTACGTACGCCCTTTCGTTCGTTTTACTAAGCGACTTGGGAAGTAGAGTAGTAGCAGAAGTATACTTGTACAGTTGTGCAGGAGCAGGTATTTTTATAGCAGTGTTGATGAGGCGTGTGCTCATGCTCCCCGGAATATGTGTGGCATGTGCAGTGAGGAGTGAGCGTTGCATGGACGATGTGCCTGTGTGAGTGATGTGAACGTTTTCTCCCTAGTGGAGTGCGGCTACTCAATTAATGGTGGTGTGTGTATAGTAGCTTTTCTTGCTTGCTGGAAGCACAGGGATTAATGGTGGTGTTTGTATTTGATGAAAAAGCAGCTTTGCTGTTTTCAGTTACTACATGGAATTTTTGTCCCTCTTTTTATAAAAAAAAATCGACCAGGTTGCGCCGCGTGAATCCCGAAAATGGACGAAATGAGTTTCGCTTCGGTACACCCCCTAAGAGTTTGGACGGATCTTAAAGATACTTAAAAAGGGTATTCTCGTACATTCACGGCCAACTAATTATATTCCTTTCCCGGTGCATCAAACAATAGATCAGAACAATCTAAACCTCCTTGTTAAAGCGGTAAGTTTTAATC
>NC_041393.1:641829805-641830431 GCF_002162155.2 Triticum dicoccoides
AGGATCGAAAGTTGAAATTGCTCAAATGTGCTACTAAAATTCTGCTTATAATAGAATCAACAGCCCATATCAATAACTTATTACATGTACAATTTAACAAACTGGACAGAGTGAATCACAAAACTGAACCCAAAGAACATGTGGCTTTAGTTAATTCGTGGAACATTTCAAGAACATAAGTTCAAATTAGCCAAATGTGTTACTACTCAATTATTTGTCATAAGGAATGGACACTCTAGGTTGTCACCTTACGAGTAAAGATTTTCAGCCGGCCAAAAAATGTACAATTCTTGGTTACTTGATTTGTACTATTGAATCACATAGGGTTTTTTCTTGAGGTTTGCTTTGAATGGGGTTACAAGAGAACATTTCCATCACCCTAAATCCACTAGTAGAAAAAGGGCCAATTGTCCCGGTTCCTAAGGGCCTTTTGTCCTGGTTTTGGAACCGGGACTAAAAGGTCGTTACTAATGCCCTTGACCTTTAGTCCCAGTTCTTACACAAACCGGGACAAATGGGCCTCCACGTGGCCGGTGCGGCGAGCCCAGGCAGGAGGCCCTTTGGTCCCGGTTGGTGGCACCAACCGGGACGAATAGGCATCCACACGTCAGCATTTCAGGTGTTAG
>NC_041393.1:641830642-641835176 GCF_002162155.2 Triticum dicoccoides
ATACAGAGAAGTGTCCTCTCTTATCTCCGTGCTTGGTCGACCTACGTACTATACGTATAGAGAGGACTAGACACGCTAGCTAGTAAGCAAATGAAGGAAACAGAAGATCGTCATGAACATATGCATACAGAGAGAAGTGATATCGACCACCTCTCCTTCTCTGAGAGATTGGTTGAACAACAAGTTCTTGTATATCTATCCGACGCTACTGGCTACATATATACAATATAATTATCTCTTACAATATAATCTCCTAATTAAAAACCAACTGATTAGGGTCCACATGGTATTCTCCGTCTTTAGCGATCACGTGGTCAAGAAAGAATGCCGCCAATTCCTCTTGAATTCCTCGCATACGATCTGGTGGTAGGAGTTCATCTCGCATCCAAAATATCTAATTTGAAGAAGGGGGTCAACACATATATATGAATAAATAAAACTGAACACAAATGATGGTAATAAAATAAAATTGTGAATATTATTATTTACGCACTTCATATTGTTTGTCGGAGTAGCCCCGCTCACAGGTCGTGTGGCGGATGGACTCGCAAATGTAGTATCCACAGTAATTATTCCCTTGTTCCTGCCACAACCACTTTACAAGAAATAAAGGTCGATCAAACTGATAATTAGCAAGCATGCTAAATGGTATTGATGAAACTAGCGCTTGAATCACTAGGAGATGTGTGGAACATGCTACTATAGTACTTACTTTCGGGTGTCTAAATTACAGCTTCTTCGGCAGTCCCGGAGTTTTTGAGGTGAATTTATTCCAAACCCTGCCAGACAAAGAAAAGAATTACTTGATATCAGGAAATGAACAAATTGAAGTTGCCGATATGGTGCGATAATGATCGATTTAACTTACTTCTCTACAATTGCAGTCATGTCCGCATACTCCTTGGAATTTTTCCGTCCCGAGTCTAAGACGGTTACTAGTCCCTGCTCAAGCTTAATCTCTAGGAGAATATAGTGAAACCTGCGCACGCATGCATAACTCAACAATTACATTACTATAACCTCGACTAATATGGGAAACCGAATATGCACAAGACAGTAACACTCACTGGAATTCATAAAGGAAGAATATTATAGCTTTGTTTTGATTTAATACAAACGATTGTAGCAGCTTGGCCTCGGTATCTTTGGCCTGAAATTTAACCATATATGCATCTATGAGATTTGTGTTAATGAACCCAATATCACCGATTTGTCTTTTATTCAATTTGGCGATCTTCAATCTGCATAATATAGTGAGGATAATTAAAAATACATGCAATGAAAGAGCTGACCTATATAGAGAGACTTAATGACAGAAGTAGTACTACTTACAGGCAGTAGCAAGTGATCATTAACTTATCGAGGGCCTTTAGATTTAAAAACTCGAAGAACTCCTCAAATGCAACATTCAACAGTTCAATTCCAATGAGTTCATGCTCCTCTCTAACTCTCAGCGTCAAAATATTACTCCCCTCAGACTCTCTGCAGGTTTTCATATACCAATCATGGAATCTTCGCATCATCGTTGTTAGAGATCTTTCATCTTTGACGAGAGGCTTCCCGTACTCGTATTTGTGTTCGTCCACCTCCATTATATCAAAATGTGCATCGTCGGGCGGGTAATCTCCAAGATCGTTATAACCGGGCACCATTGTCCTGCCCGGATGATTCGCGACGACGCTGGACACCTGGAGCAGGGGGAACAATTGGTTCGCGTGTTCGCCGAGCTGGGCAACTTTTTTCCCAGCTCGTCGTTCTGCTAACCTTTGACCACTGGCAGTACTTCTCGACCGCTCCGCTTCGATAATGACTTTGTAAGAATGTGCTCATAGTATTATTTCACCGGAGACTTTGGTGGTTTCTTCAGGGCAGCCAGAGTACGCTTCGCTTTTACAGGATCTATCTTCTCCTTTGGAAGTGGATTTTTCTTTGCTTTCACCCCTTCAAAGAAGTTGGTCACTTCGGCTTGCATGATCTTCGTGTTTTCCTCCTGGCTCCTCTCGTATGGTAACTTCTCTGGAGTCTTCAGAGAAGGACCGTATCTGTATTGCCTACCTCTGGCTGTACTGCTAGACGCTGGAGCAGACGGAGCGTTTGCGGCTGTCTTTCCTTTCTTACGAGGCGAAGGAGAAGGACGACGCGTCGGAGCAGCCGGAGCAGAGGCGGGTCTCTTTCGCCCTTGTTGACGAGGCGGAGAAGGAGGAGGCTGGCTGCTCGGGCATGCCGGCACAGGCGGAGAAGGAGGCGAAGTGCCGCCACGCGCCAGAGAAGGAGGCTGAGTGCCCTGATCACTCGCCGGAGGAGGAGGCGGAGTGCCCTGACTCACCGGAGGAGGAGGAGGAGGTGGAGGCGGCCAGTTCGAAAGGTTGATGAGCTCCTTCCGCCATAGGCATGGAGTCTTCAGAGAAGAACCCAGCCGAATCTCCCCTTCACCCGTAGGGTGGTCAAGCTCAAGGTCCTCAAATCCATCTGTTATTCGATCCACCATCACCCTAGCATATCCTTCTGGAATCGATCGGACGTGGTAGGTTTTGCCAGGTTCAGTAGGTAAAACAAAGCCAACAGCCGCCTTGACTTTCAATGTCATCCATCGCACCATAAGGTGGCAATGTTGAGACTCCGTGATAGCATCCACGGGGTAGCTAGCAGGAGCCGTGAAGACAGGCTCCAGCTGCTGAGTCTGCTCGGTGGAAGCCATGCTACTTCTCCGCTGAGATGGCGGGGTAGCTTCAAGGGAAGCTTCGGCAGGTCGTTTGCTGCGATCTGCTTCTCGTTCCTCTAGCCCTTGTACCCTTTCGTGCAGCGCCTACAGTTGGCTATGCTCCACTTTCTTCCTCCTCTCCTGGCTTTTGTAGCCCCCTGCGTTTGGAAATCCAGCCTTCCACGGAACAGAGCCTGGCGTGCCTCGTGTCCGTCCAGGGTGCTCAGGATTCCTGAGGGCCATTGTGAGCTCGTCCTTCTCTCTGTCTGGAACAAACGTCCCTTGCTGCGCTTTCTCGATGTACTCCTGAAGCCTCCCGACGGGTATTCGCAGTTGCTCTTCCGTCCAAACGCACTTCCCTGATGCAGGGTCCAAGGTTCCGCCAACCCCGAAGAATCAAGTCAGGTAACGGTCTGGCCAGTTCAATGTCTCTGGTTCGACCCCTTTAGCAATCAGGTCATTCTCAGCCTTGTCCCACAAAGGTCGGGCTTTGAGGTAGCCACCTGACCCCGTGCGATGGTGATGCTTCTTCTTCGCAGCATTTTTCTTGTTTGTCGCTGACATCTTCTTACTCTTTTCCGATGTCTTGTGGGCCACCAATGCGGGCCAGTGATCTCTGATCTTCTCATACTTTCCGGTGAATTCTGGTGTCTTTTCTTCGTCGACAAACTGTGTTTTCAGCTCATTTTTCCACCTCCTGAATAGTTCTGCCATCTTCTTAAGAGCATGAGACTTTATCAATTGCTCTTTAACTGGCTTCTCCGGATCCTCCTCTGGCGGTAGGGTGAAATTTTCCTTAAGCGTTGTCCAAAGATCTTCTTTCTGCATATTGGAGACATAAGACACCTCAGGGTCTTCTTTCTTAGGCTTTAACCATTGGTGGATACTGATCGGGATCTTGTCCCTAACAAGAACCCCGCACTGAGCACAAAATGCATCCCTTGTCTGGATGGGTTCAATCGGCTTGCCATCGCGCGCAATTGCTGTGATCTCAAACCTTTCATCCGAGCGCAACTTTTTCTTCGGGCCTCGTTTCTTTACCGAAGTTGTGCTCGATCCAGAGGGCTAGAGAAAAGAAGAAAGACGAGAGTTAATTAATATGTGTACATATGAAAATAATGAATGCATCAATTAGCTAGTCAGCACGGGCTTAACTAATATACCTGGCCGGACTCGGTTCGGTAACCGGAGCCGTCATCACGGTCTCCTTCTTGTACCTGCATTGGGTCACCAGAGCCATCATAATCATAGCCCTCTTCTTGTACCGGCATTAATGGGTCACCGGAGCCATCATAATCATAGCCTTCTTCACTACCCCGTCCTTCCAGACCATCTATGTCGTTGAGAAACGACGCAACGACATCACTTCATTTTGCGATTATGTCCCCCAACATCGCTTCTGTTGCTTCGTCTCGGGGGTGCTCCATAGTTTCTGCAAATATTTACAACATATCAATTATTATTCAAACATGAAAAATGGATATATATTAGTGGCAAACGTAGAACTAGCTAGCTAATCACAATAAGGAATCATATTAGTTGCCTCGACGCTACTTCTCTAGGGTTTGGGGTGGCCTCGACAATGCTTCAAGGGTTTGGGGCCTCGACACAATGCTTCAAGGGTTTGGGGTGGCCTCGACGACAACGCTCTTTTAACTTGGTAAATTTAGGTGGCCTCGAGAGAGTTTGTCGGGTAGGGGCGCGGCGGGAGGGGGTAGGAGACCAACATTGTTTTTTCTAGGGTTTGGGTGTCCTCGAGAGTTCTGGTCGAGCAAGAGGGCCGGGGGGGTGCTCCCGTGGTATAAGTTATCATGGTCGAGAGGGGGTATATAT
>NC_041393.1:641835552-641847288 GCF_002162155.2 Triticum dicoccoides
GACCGCCCCTCATGTTGAAGTTATCCGGGAGGGGGTTATATCGACAACGACGACATACATACATGGGAAAATAATGTTATCGGGGAGGGGGTATATCAACCCCCCCCCCCTCGTGTTGAAGTTATCAGGAGGGGGTATATCGACAACGACATATACCCGATAAAAATAAGAAGACAAAAGAAGAAGAAGAAAGGAGAAGAAGAAAGGAATATAAGAGAAGCAATCGAAGAAAAAAAAGGAGAATTTTTTTCTTCTTCTTCTCTATTCCTTTCTTCTTCTCCTCTTCTTTTTCTTCTTTTTTCATCTTCTTATTTATTTCTCCTCTTCTTCCTCTCCTCTTCTTCTCCTTTCTTCCTCTTCTTATTTTCCTTTTTCTTCTCATTCTTTTTCTTCTACTTCCTTTCCTAGCTAGATATATAAAACTTTTATAAAAATGAAACTAACCTAAAATGTACTAAATCTAACTTTTGCATACATGAACATATAAACACAGAGAACATATATAATCTGAAAAACAATTATAAAAAAGCAAAAACATCATATTCTATAAAAAAATCATATACATATAATCTGGAAAAAAAACATCATATTCCATAAAAAAATCATCATATATATGAACAAAAACTATTATGATAACTGAAAGATCGTGGATGTCGCCTAGAGGGGGGGTGAATAGGCGCTTTAAAATAATTACGGTTTAGGCTTCAACAAATGCGGAATAAACCTAGCGGTTAATTTGTCAAGCACAAAACCTAAAACAACTAGGCTCACCTATGTGCACCAACAACTTATGCTAAGCAAGATAAGTAACTATGTGATAGCAAGATATATGACAAAGAACAATATGGCTATCACAAAGTAAAGTGCATAAGTAAAGGGCTCGGGTAAGAGATAACTGAGGCACGTGGAGATGACGGTGTATCCCGAAGTTCACACCCTTGCGGATGCTAATCTCCGTTTGGAGCGGTGTGGAGGCACAATGCTCCCCAAGAAGCCACTAGGGCCACCGTAATCTCCTCACGCCCTCGCACAATGCAAGATGCCGTGATTCCACTAAGGGACCCTTGAGGGCGGTCACCGAACCCGTACAAATGGCGACCCTTGGGGGCGGTCACCGAACCCGTACACTTTGACAACCCTTGGGGGCGGTCACCGGTACCCGTCGAATTGTTCGGGGCGATCTCCACAACCTAATTGGAGACCCCGACGCTTGCCCGGAGCTTTACACCACAATGATTGAGCTCCAAGCACCACCAACCGTCTAGGGCGCCAAAGCACCCAAGAGGAACAAGCTCAAGCGCACCAAGCACCCAAGAGTAATAAGCTTCTCAACTTGAAACTTCCACGTATCACTATGGAGAACTCAAACCGATGCACCAAATGCAATGGCAAGGGCACACGGAGTGCCCAAGTCCTTCTCTCCCAAATCCCACCGAAACAACTAATGCTAGGGAGGAAAATGAGAGGAAGAACAAGAAGGAGAACACCAAGAACTCCAAGATCTAGATCCAAGGGGTTCCCCTCACATAGAGGAGAAAGTGATTGGTGGAAAAACGTGGATCTAGATCTCCTCTCTCTTTTCCCTCAAAAACTAGCAAGAAGCCATGGATGGATTGAGAGATAGCAAGCTCGGAGAAGGTCAACAATGGTGGAAGAACACGAGCTCAAAGGATGATGTTCAATGGGGAAGAAGACACCCTTTTATAGGTGGGGAAAAATCCAACCGTTATGCTCACAACCCGCACAGCGCGGTACTACCGCTCCAAGGAGCGGTACTACCGCTAGGGTTGTAGTACCCCTTTGAAAAACAACAGCGAGGAGGCAAAAGGCCAGTAAAACCGCTGGAGTGGTACTACCGCTCGTCCTCACGGTACTACCGCTCGACCTCACGGTACTACCGCAAATGGTAGCGGTACTACTGCTTGCGAGCGGTACTAAAAAAATACTTGTGTGCCTACTTCCGCTGAGCAAGACACGAGATTTTGGTCCGAAGCGGTAATACCGCTTAGGAGCCGCGGTAGTACTGCTATAGAGCGGTACTACCGCTCAAGAGCGGTAGTAAAAAATTACATCCGCTCTAGTCGCGGTAGTACCACTGCAGCCTTTATCAAAACAGCCACAACTTTTGCAAACGGACTCCGAATTCAACGAAACCAAGTTTGTTGGAAAGCTAACAACATGGGCTAACACAATATTGATAGAAATATCAAGAATAATCAAATGAGAAAAGTCCCATAAGAAAATTGTGAGAACCCTTCCTCGGATAAGACCGGTAAAACCTCCAACACCGAAAACATCATAGAAGACGCATGCAAACTCCGTTTTCGATGAACTCAAGCTTGTCATAAAGATGACCATAAGCTCTAAGACTCACAAAGATAACCAAACAAGAACCAAGAAACATGATGCAAGGATGCAATGGTTTGAGCTCTCTACTAACAATACGATCAAGCTACCAACTTGAGAGCCCCCCTTGATAGTACGGCAAACGATCCTATAACTCGATCTCCCAACTACCACCACGAGACCGGTAAAATAGAAAACCTATCAAGGGCAAACATTTGCCTTGCACATGGTCCACTTGAGCTAGATGAAGACGATCTTGACTCCCTCAAGTTGGACCACCTTTCTTGATTGCGTTGGCTCGATGAAGACTAGATGATTGCTCCCCCATAGTCCACTATGGGTGAGCCACTCTTAGGCACATCTTCATAAGTCCATTGACACCACAATGGATGGAAAGATTCAAGCACTTGATCTCTTCGTGATGCTCACTTGAACTTGCACACGACAATCTTGATGACGATCACCACTTGATGTCATCCTTTCCATGGGTTGTATGATATCTGCCTCTTGACGCAAGCCCATGGACACGTAGCTAACCCCACATAGAACTCTCACATAGACCATGGGTTAGTACACAAAGTGCAATGGACAATGCTTACCATACCATGGGATCACTTGATCCCTCTCGGTACATCTTCTACGCTTTGTGAGTTGATCAACTTGATTCACTCTTGACTTAGTCTTGATCAACCTTGAATCTTTCCAACTCTCTTCATTTGGATGATGTCTTGAAGGTAAACATGAATGATCACACAATCTTCTTCTTCAAGACATGCTTGCAATAAGCTCAACACTCACATGACCAATCTTTGGATAATTCCTTAATAGCACATTGGTCAACTCATAAACTCCTTGAAACCAACACATGGACTTCAAGAAAAATCTATGGACAAATCCTTGAAATATAACTCAAGACAACCATTAGTCCATAGAGATTGTCATCAATTACCAAAACCAAACATGGGGGCACCGCATGTTCTTACAATCTCCCCCATTTTGGTAACTGATGACAATCACTTTCAAGAGAGTTTATACAAGGAATTATGCATCATCATGCAATGCAACAACCAATGATGCATGAGAATGAGATGCAAAAGCTTAGGAACCAAAACCAAAGCAAGGAGAAGACTCAGATGACTTCTCCACAAAACTCTCTGAAATTTCTCCCCCATTGGCATCGATTGCCAAAATGGGCAAAAAGCTTAGAAGGCCAATATAAATTGTGGTCCTCCAGAAATTGTGTATTTCTCAACAACAGAGTGGAATGCAATACACATATCCAACTGTCAGTACTTGGAGGAGGACAAACTATATTGAGGCCCAAAGATTGCAACAGAAAGATATGCCACAAAGACATAACAAAGAGAGACACAAGCAATCAAAAGATACCAATTGAAGCAACTAGACCAATAATCCTACGAGCCACAAGAAAAGATAAGAAAAGCGCAAAGGAGTGTTCTAAAGAAACTAGAGAAGCTCCCCATGATTTGTGCACACATAAGAATATTTGTATTTGAATACAAAGTGCACAAAATAGGATCATAGCTCCCCCAAAATCAATAGAAACTCACATCCAGTGCAAGTGAGCAAATAGGAAACAAAGCCTAGCGCTTGCAACAAGCACATGGTTGAGCAACATGTAAGAGAGGCAACTTAAGAAAAGGCTCAACCAAAAATGATGTGTGTGAGTCATGGCAAAGCACTTGAGAAGACTAAAATTAGGATGAGCATTAAGCATCAACATAGTCTTGAAAGAATGAGGCGCACAGTCCAAGGCCTATCATTCCCACACACAACTGGCAAATGGGTTCACAAGCTTACTAATAAGAAAATAGAGAACATATGCTTGTCACAACCCGTGGTGAAGATAGACGAAGAGAGGCTCATCAAGACGAGGGACACCAAGCCTCGTAAAGATAAGCAAGAGGAAAATAATCTTCACCACACAAGAGTGCATCAAGATGCAACGATAGAGGACATGCACTCAAGGCAAAAGCTTTCACGGAGCCACCAAAGAAATAACATAAGAAAGACAAGGTGGACATGAAAGAAAGGATATCATCCAGATATGCAACTTCTCTCAAGTATATAAGATTCTAGGTAGACGAAATCATAAAGATATATCTACAAAGAAGGATGTACACCCGGAATAGTCACAACACGAAGGAACAAGATATCCAAAAGGAAGTCATAGATATACCAATAAGATATTTGCTTGGAAGCATAGCACATGGCTAGATATGGTCTTATTGGATATAGATGAATTCCTACCACACAACCATCAAAGACATCACAACTAGCAACATGAGATCATCGTTGAGATGCTTTGAGAAAGGAAACAAGTATCACAAGAACTAGTGAAACACATGCCATGATACAACCTACACAAGGTTGATGCAATAAATGTGTGCATGAAGTAGATAAAGATACTTGTTACCGAGATATCATTGGAAGGATGTAGTAGATACCTATTGAAGGTAGATAGTAGTTCATTGATCATCCTAGCTTGACTCCAAAATGCACATGGTGACAACACCTTCCTTGTGAGTGAGCCGAGCATCCAATGAATCTCCAAATGTTCCTAGAAGAACAACACACACTAAATGGTACCCAAACTCATCGGGGCCAAATAGTTTGAAACGCCAATACATAGGACAAACTCCACATAAATATGTGCATATAGATTTGAAAAAGAATTTCATGCACATCTCATACAAATTGAGACTAGGTGGAGTTTGCCCTATATATTGAGTCAAAGAAAGAAAGCATGCCATAAAACATACATGAAGTAAATATGCATGCTCAAGACTTTCAAGAACTAAAACCAAAACAAAACGAAATGCCAAGAGAAAAGGATACCAAATAGATAAATCATCACTTGGAAGATATCATTAAAGATACAACAAGGAGTGAGATATCCGTTGATACACACTAAAATAAAAGATGTCAAACTCCCAAAGAGAGGATGGTTACAAACAAACCAAGCTGTCACCAAAGTTTCATGATGGCACAAAGTACCAAAAAGAAATGGCTTGCCTTCCACCTACACACTTGATAAGGATCACAAGAAGAGTGTTCTAGAGAAAATAGATAGCTCCCCCACGAGTTGTGCATTATATAGGGAATTTGTATTTGAATACAAAATGCACAAGGTGGGATCACCACTTTCACTATATATAGAAAACTCTAGATAAGAACAAGAAATAAACAAGATCCACAAGTGGTATGGAAGACAATGGGAGTTGACACAAACCTTGGCAAGCGAAAAGGCAAATAAAAACAAAAGCCAATGTAAAGATGATCAATAAATTCTACCACACAAAAGTGACTACCAATTGTCAAAAGACAAGAAGTATTTGGAAATAATTCCCGGTGGTAGATAACAAGGATATCCAACATCATCTTCACACCAAACACAAACAAATTGCAACTTGTAGAGCTAACATGCCACCTAGGAACAAGATAATCTACAATATCAATTCTAGGTGACAATATCTCAAATGTACACATTTTCTAGGCTTGTAATATGCACTTAGCATATTACTCCCCCATAATGTGATACCAATAAGAACTTAACAAGAGGCAATAAGAGGACCCAACAAGAGATAATCAATGGAATTTTGAGAATTTGAATTTCTCATGAGAGATATACCACCTAGCGACTAGATAATCTTGTAATATCAATACTAGATGGTATTCCTCATGTACACACATTTATAGGATTGTGAGGTGCACAAAGCACATCACTCCCCCAAAATGGGATGTTCCATTAATCTCTCACACGAGCCAACTAGGATACAAACAGGAAGCAAAAAGGCTCAAAGTACGACACACACGTACATGATGTGCAAACCATCACACACAGTTGGAAGCACAACATATACAAACACATGCACGGAACAAAACCAAAACATGCAAGGGGGCAAGTAACTTTCAATGTAAACAATTTAAGTACAAGTTACCGCAAGGATACACATTGGATATAAGATAGAAACTTGATAATCCAATTGACTTGGCTTGAGACAATAAGAATGATGAAGTCTCCTTAATTCTTCATAATGTAGCCAAGTCTCCAATGCCCTCCATTAACACCTATTGATCAAGTTTGAGCTTGGTGGTCCCCAACCAAGTTGGGTCCTAAGAGGTTAGTCACAATAGGCTTGGCTACCCAAATGGTTCTTTTCTTGACACCACTTTGAGTACCAACAAACTTGGCAAACACATTGCCAACCTTATCCTTCCCAAGAGAATAGATATCATCAATAATAATTGGGTTGGATAAGTTACCACTAGTGCATGAAGAAGCGACGTGACCTTTCTCACGACATAAGTAGCAATGTCACTTTCTTCTCACTTGATTTCTCAACAAGAGAAGCATTAACTTGAGTCTTCTTGGGAAGTGGCCTTTATTCAACTTGAGGTTGAGCATGAGATTGAACTTGTGGCCTCTTCCCTTGTTGTTTGTCACTAATGGCCTTCTTCTTCAATGGGAAAGATCTAACATGATGCCCTTCAATTTTGCACTTGAAGAAAATAATCTTGGCCGAATTCTTGACTTGCTCTTGGCCCTTCTTCTTGATTCTCTTGGACTTCTTCTTCTTGTTGGAGTTGAATCCAAGTCCACCTTTGTCATTGGGGGATTTTTAAAACACTCAAGATATTGTTGAGTGTGGAATTCCCTTCATGACCCTTTTCCAAGTCTTTATTCAAAGATGTGACTTGGGCCTTGAGCTCTTTGATTTCCTCTACATGGTTAGTCTCAACACAAGTACTAGAGGAAGTATAAGCTTCATTGTTAGAGCAACAAGGCAAGTAAAGCAATTCATCACAAGATGTACCAACATTGTGAGTAGATGAATTACAAGGACTAGCACATGGCAATATACTATCTTGACTAGAAGTAGTGCTAGTATGCACATGAGGCTCACTAGATGTTACCTTAGCAATCATGGCCTCATGAGCTATCTTTAGCACACTATGGGATACTAGAAGATCATCATGAGAGCTTGAGAGCTTTTCATGACTTTCTTCCAATTTCCCATAATTGCTAGATAGCACGTCAAGTTGAGCCCGCAGCTCAACATTCTCCTTCAAAATGGATGCTTCACAAGTAATAGAGTTAGTAGCACAAGCATCATCATTTACAACAATAGGAGAGGACAACTTGGCAAGCTCTTTTAAATAAGAAGCTTCAAGTTGGGCACGAGACTCGGTGAGTTTGATGAGATCACCCTTGATGACCCTTGAGCCATTTTCGAGGTGCTCAAAATCCTCAAGGAGTCTAGCATGAGAAACTTCAAGCTTAGCATTTCTAGTTTTGAAATCATTGGCCACCTCAAGAGTTCTATCATGAGATTCCCTCACTCTAGATAATTCTAGAGCAAAAGTCTCCTCAAGAGATTCAGAGGTGGTTTGTTCATGTTCAAGAGCTTGAGATAGCTCCGTGATCTCATTTGCGTAATCACGCTCAAGAGCTTCCATTTTCTCAATGGTGACCTCATGCTCCTCTAGACGAGATTCCAACTCCTCAATGTATTTCTTGCCATCAATGGCAATGGACATTATTTCCATGAAGTTGGAACGAGCAATTTATTTTTATGAAGAGCTTTAAAAATCATTTCCCCCTTAATTTTTAAGGAGGCAACATTATCATTCTCTTCATCATTATCCTCATCATCATTAGCATCAACATCATCATCAAGAGACATATTGGGGTACAAAGTAGGAGATACCTTTGACGCCTTAGCCATAAGGCAAAAAGCAATAGATGATGATGTAGGATCCCTTGAGGCACCATTAAACACCACATCTTGTTCCATGGAGTGTTTGGTTTCCTCTACATTGTTAGCACAACAATTCGAGGAAATAGATGCATTTTTATCATGGAAACAAGACATAGCAAGCATATCATCATGAGATTTAGTCAAGAAATTTCTACATGATATGCAAGGACTATCAACACAAGCATGTGAAACATTTGGAGTGCTCGAAGTGTTAAAGTCCAAAGAAGGAGCATTGCAATAATATAGTGATGAAGGATCATCCACAATAAGCATACTATCATCATGACCAACACTACTCACCATATCATTACCTTGTGGCAAACCACATGTAGGTGAAGTAGAAGAAGTTGAGAAGACTATACGGCCGGAGGTGGAGGGAGAACAATCATCCCCACAAATCTTGGACACACCATATTTATCTTGAAGCTTCGTCCACAACTCATGAGCATCCCCATGAGTTGAAATAAAACTACATTGCTCAAAGCATCAAAAAGCACATTAGAAGCTTGAGCATTGAGATAAGAGTTTTTCTCATCCTCTAAAGATAAGCTTTGGGGATCCTTTGGAGGAGAAAAACCCATATCTACAATTCGCTCTAAATTTGGGTCCATGACTCTAAAGAGATTACGCATGCGAATTACCCAAACATCAAAATTTGTGCCATCGAAACTAAGAGTGTCAGAGAATCCTAATCCCCTAGTCGACATCTTTACTCTCTAGGCTGTTAAGCCCAACAAAGAGAGACGAGGCTCTGATACCAATTGAAAGATCGTGGATGTCGCCTAGAGGGGGGGTGAATAGGCGCTTTAAAATAATTACGGTTTAGGCTTCAACAAATGCGGAATAAACCTAGCGGTTAATTTGTCAAGCACAAAACCTAAAACAACTAGGCTCACCTATGTGCACCAACAACTTATGCTAAGCAAGATAAGTAACTATGTGATAGCAAGATAGATGACAAAGAACAATATGGCTATCACAAAGTAAAGTGCATAAGTAAAGGGCTCGGGTAAGAGATAACTGAGGCATGCGGAGATGACGATGTATCCCGAAGTTCACACCCTTGCGGATGCTAATCTTCGTTTGGAGCGGTGTGGAGGCACAATGCTCCCCAAGAAGCCACTAGGGCCACCGTAATCTCCTCACGCCCTCGCACAATGCAAGATGCCGTGATTCTACTAAGGGACCCATGAGGGCGGTCACCGAACCCATACAAATGGCGACCCTTGGGGGCGGTCACCGAACACGTACACTTTGACAACCCTTGGGGGCGGTCATCGGTACCCGTCGAATTGCTCGGGGCGATCTCCACAACCTAATTGGAGACCCCGACGCTTGCCCGGAGCTTTAACCACAATGATTGAGCTCCAAGCACCACCAACCGTCTAGGGCGCGAAAGCACCCAAGAGGAACAAGCTCAAGCGCACCAAGCACCCAAGAGTAATAAGCTTCTCAACTTGAAACTTCCATGTATCACTGTGGAGAACTCAAACCGATGCACCAAATGCAATGGCAAGGGCACATAGAGTGCCCAAGTCCTTCTCTCCCAAATCCCACCGAAACAACTAATGCTAGGGAGGAAAATGAGAGGAAGAACAAGAAGGAGAACACCAAGAACTCCAAGATCTAGATCCAAGGGGTTCCCCTCACATAGAGGAGAAAGTGATTGGTGGAAAAACGTGGATCTAGATCTCCTCTCTCTTTTCCCTCAAAAACTAGCAAGAAGCCATGGATGGATTGAGAGATAGCAAGCTCGGAGAAGGTCAACAATGGGGGAAGAACACGAGCTCAAAGGATGATGTTCAATGGGGAAGAAGACACCCTTTTAGAGGTGGGGAAAAATCCAACCGTTATGCTCACAGTCCGCACAGAGTGGTACTACTGCTCCAAGGAGCGGTACTACCGCTAGGGCGGTAGCAACCCTATGAAAAACAACAGCGAGGAGGCAAAAGGCCAGTAGAACCGCTGGAGTGGTACTACCGCTCGTCCTCACGGTACTACCGCTCAACCTCACAGTACTACCGCAAATGGTAGCGGTACTACTGCTTGCGAGCGGTACTAAAAAAATACTTGTGTGCCTACTTCCGCTGAGCAAAACATGAGATTTTGGTCTGAAGCAGTACTACCTCTTAGGAGCCGCGGTAGTACTGCTCTGGAGCGGTACTACTGCTTAGGAGCCGCGGTAGTACCGCTCTGGAGTGGTAGTAAAAAATTACATCCGCTCTAGTCGCGGTAGTACCGCTGCAGCCTTTACCAAAACCGCCACAACTTTTGCAAACGGACTCCAAATTCAACAAAATCAAGTTTGTTGGAAAGCTAACGACATGGGCTAACACAATATTGATAGAAATATCAAGAATAAGCAAATGAGAAAAGTCCCATAAGAAAATGGTGAGAACCCTTCCTCGGATAAGACCGGTAAAACCTCCAACACCGAAAACATCATAGAAGACGCATGCGAACTCCGTTTTCGATGAACTCAAGCTTGTCATCAAGATGACCATAAGCTCTAAGACTCACAAAGATACCCAAACAAGAACCAAGAAACATGATGCAAGGATGCAATGGTTTGAGCTCTCTAATAACAATACGATCAAGCTACCAACTTGAGAGCCCCCCTGATAGTACGGCAAACGATCCTATAGCTCGGTCTCCCAACTACCACCACGAGACCGGTAAAATAGAAAACCTATCAAGGGCAAACCTTTGCCTTGCACATGGTCCACTTGAGCTAGATGAAGACGATCTTGACTCCCTCAAGTTGGACCACCTTTCTTGATTGCGTTGGCTCGATGAAGACTAGATGATTGCTCCCCCATAGTCCACTATGGGTGAGCCACTCTTAGGCACATCTTCATAAGTCCATTGACACCACAATGGATGGCAAGATTCAAGCACTTGATCTCTTCGTGATGCTCCACTTGAACTTGCACACGACAATCTTGATGACGATCACCACTTGATGTCATCCTTTCCATGGGTTGTATGATATCTGCCTCTTGATGCAAGCCCATGGACACGTACCTAACCCCACATAGAACTCTCACATAGACCATGGGTTAGTACACAAAGTGCAATGGACAATGCTTACCATACCATGGGATCACTTGATCCCTCTCGGTACATCTTCTACGCTTTATGAGTTGATCAACTTGATTCACTCTTGACTTAGTCTTGATCAACCTTGAATCTTTCCAACTCTCTTCATTTGGATGATGTCTTGAAGGTAAACATGAATGATCACACAATCTTCTTCTTCAAGACATGCTTTCAATAAGCTCAACACTCACATGACCAATCTTTGGATAATTCCTTAATAGCACATTGGTCAACTCATAAACTCCTTGAAACCAACACATGGACTTCAAGAAAAACCTATGGACAAATCCTTCAAATATAACTCGAGACAACCATTAGTCCATAGAGATTGTCATCAATTACCAAAACCAAACATGGGGGCACTGCATGTTCTTACAATAACAATCATATATATATCAACACATGTATGAAAACAAAACAGGGGAGGGCGCCGGCCGGACCAAGGTGAGGAGGGGCACGGGGTCGGCGTTGGGGCAGGGGGCGCGCCGGGGCGACGGCGACGAAGGGG
>NC_041393.1:641847606-641861478 GCF_002162155.2 Triticum dicoccoides
GGGCAATGGCGTCGGTGCAGGGCGGCAAGCGGCGATGGGGTCGGGCGAGGGCGCGGGCGACGGTGTCGGGGCAGGGCTCGGCGGCGACGGCGACGAGGAGCGGCGTGGGGGCATCGGGGCGGAGAAGAAGTGATTTTTGCAGAAACTGCTAAGTGTTTCTTATATAGCAAACGCTTCGGTCCCGGTTCTTGGCACCAACCTGGACCAATGCCACCCTTTGGTCCCGGTTGGTACCACCAACCGGGACCAAAGGTCTCTTTTCAGCAGCCCAAAGGGCGGGAAGCAGAGGCCTTTGGTCCCGGTTGGTGGCGCCAACCGGGACTAAGGGGGGGGCATTGGTACCGGTTCGTGGGCCTTCTACGGGCCTGAATCCTGGCCCATGGATGGGTTTCTAGTTGTATTCGGACCGTGGTGGCCCAGTTAGTGGCAATTTTTTTTATTTTTTCCCAGTTTTTTGTTTTTTTGCTTTATTTATTTTGTTTTGTTTCTACTTACAACAAAATACTTATTTATTTTATTTTATTTTGTTTATAATTACTCATTAATTTTATTTTATGATAATTCTTTTTGCTATTAAAGTTTCTAACTAAAAAATTCTTTATGAAAATTCTTTTTGCTTTTAATGATTTTGAACAGAAAATACTTTGATAATTTTAGTTGCATCAATTTTATATAATTTTAGTTTCAATAATACTAGAGATTGCTTATAATGTTTTGAACAGAAAATACTTTGATAATTTTAGTTTCATAAATTTTATTTATGTTATTAAAGTTTTTTTATTTTGTTTCTACTTATCTATTTTATTAAAGTTTATATTATTTTATTTCAAAATACTTATTTATTTTATTTTGTTTGTTTCTGACTTTGTTTGTTATTTTGCATGCATTTACTGATTATTTTGAGCTATAAGACCATGAAATTGAAAATCATTTGAAATGAACTCTGAAAAGGTTCCAAGTTGGCATGGTATCATTATTTCACCCACATAGCATGTGCAAGAAAGTACAGAGGCTTACGGCAAAACCTGGATGCACTTGGTGTACAAAACAGACAATCTCTTTCGAAGTATCAGGGTTTCATACGGAAACTCGTCTGTTACAAAGGGATTTCACCCACATAGCATGTGCAGCATATAGCTCTCCGGAGCATCTAATTAAACCATACATTGAAATTATGTAAAATATTTATATGCAAAAACAAATGCGATCATAATCGCAACCAAGGTGTTGGGGATATAACTATTTGTGTAAACCGCCCAGGAGGGGTCGGGTTACGCAAAGAAGATTCACCAGAGAGAAGCCCAAGACTAAAGTATGAAGATGGCGGTTCATAAAAAGCTTAAGGCCCACAAGCGACGTAAAGCCCGATGTAGTAAACCACCATAGTAATATACTTGTATCATAAGTTAGACTTAACTAGTCGCCGAGCCGGACATTGTGTATAAGCCGGCCGGGACTCTGTAAGCCGCAGGGCGTCAACCAGTGTATATAAGGGGACGACCTGCGGGCGACTTAGGGCAGGAAACAACTCATCGAGAGCCGGGCATAGCGTATCTCGCTCCCTGGTCATCGAAACATTAATACCAACCCAACTAGACGTAGGCCTTACCTTCACCGTAAGGGGCCGAATTAGTATAAAACCTCTCATGTCCTTTGTCCCGATTAACCCCTTCAAGCTTCCTAGTTGCGATGGCTCCACAACTAAGTCCTTTCACGAGGACATCTGACGTGACAATTCCACGACAGTTGGCGCCCACCATGGGGCCAGCGCACGGTGGATTTGAGTTCTTGAAGGGCAACTTCGAAGGTCTCAAGGGATACGTAGTGGGCCGGATGACCAAGAGTCGTCGCGGCAAGATCTACATCGACGATGAAGGCTGGGGCCCCGACGCCGGCTCAATTGAGTACGGGTACCGGGTCCCCTTCGGAGGGATCCATGTCTTCATCGGCCGGATCGGTGAGCCGGGGCCTGAGTCGGACAACTGCAACGACCTCGTTGAGACGGCTCAGCGTGCAAAACCCGCCCGAGTTCAACCCGGCATGAAGCATGTCTTTGTGGGCTGCATCCACGGAGAAGAACTTTCTGAAGATCCCGAAGATGGTGGTGAGACGATCGTCCACTCTGACGGTGATTCGTCCGCCGGTTCAACAGATTCTTTGTATCAAGTTCAAGACGGTGCGCTCGAGGGCTGTTCCGATGGCCTTAGTATTCCGGACCCCTATGAGTCACCAAATTGGGCAGTAGTCTTTATGGCTGGGACTCAACCCGGACAAAACTCTACAGCAGCGGCTACAATTACTTCCGGGTTAGGGGTGGCCGGGGTAGGAGGCCCGGTGCGCCCGCCGGCTCAAGTGCTGATAGACCTCATGGACAAGCTTACGGCCCTGTTAACCGCCACGGTTATCCCTGCGAACAAAGATGAGCATGACACGGAGGTAGCACGGGTACGTGAGGAGATAGCTCAGGCCAAGGAGGCCTTAACAGCTGAGGACACTAGACTAGCTATGGAGAGGGCGGCTCTCGACGCCCGGGCACAGCGGTTGCAATCAGAGGCTTACCAGCTCACGATGAGTTTAAACACGTCCAATGAATTAATGAGGAGGAGACACCAGAAGACCCGATCCTGGTCACCTCCGAATTACGACCCTAGGATTCTTTTTCCTACACCCGGAGCCGGTCCAAGTAACCCGCCCGATGCTAATCCGTTTATGACATCCGGAGTGGGAGGACCGGCTCAATGTCGAGAGATTCCACCTCCTCATATGAGCACGGAACCGTCACGTTATGTGCCGATACTGCCGGGTCACTTTTCCAACCCCATGGAGAACTTAATCGCAGCATCAGCGCGTCTGGCGGCTCTTCTAGTGGATGGCGATGACCCGACAGCCGTGGAGACCTGGAGGATTAGGGAACTTGTTCAAACAGCCCTGGCTCAGCAAGAGACCTATTCTTATAATCGGGATAGATTTCATTCAACTCCATCGCCTTAGTTAGCACCGCCTCGTCAGAACTGGAGTCAGAGTTACAGAAGGCACATAGGATCTGAAGTTTTGTCACGCAACGTTCAATGCCGTGACCAACATGGAGGCTATAACCCGGTGCAAGATCGAGTTCGTCAGGAGAAAGAGCGAGCGGCTCAACTGGCGGCTCAACAAACGGCACGTCAGGATATGCCGAGGTATCCAACGACTTCTACTGAGATGGGAATAGCCATGGTACCGGCTTTGCGCAATGTGCGCCTGCCCAAAGATTTCAAGGGACCTCGAAAGGTGCCAAATTACACGGCCGACTTACAGCCTGAAGCATGGATCGAGAGTTATGAGATGGCCATGGAACTGTTGGAGGTTAGTGACGCGGTAATGGCTAAATATTTTACCATGCTGTTAGATGGAACGGCTCGGTCTTGGTTTAAAGGTTTACCACCCGATTCCATTGGTTCATGGGAAGAGCTAAAGGCCCGTTTCATCCGGAACTTCAAAGACACCTGTAAGCAATCTATGACGATCGTGGACTGACGAATTGTAAGCAGGGGGGAGGGGAATCTACCGCCCATTGGGTACGCCGGGTCAAGGAGATAATTCATTCATCTAATAAGATGGATGCCTGCTCTGCAGTCCTTATATTAGAAAGGAATTGCAGCTTCAAGCCGCTAAGGCAGAAATTGGGGTGCCTTAAACGTGACTGCAAGGATATGGGTACGCTAATGGCGGCTCTGGTCAAATATGCCGATTCTGACAGTACCAATGATCCTGAGTCTGACGGTGAAAAGACAGGGAAGGGAAAACTGAATGACAGTAGAAAGGGCCAACAGCACAACCCGGAGAATCAAAATAGCAATAAGCGTAAAGCGGATGACAGCCCAGAATTTGTGGCCAACGTTAGTACATAAGGCAACAATCATAGACATAAGGGTAAGTGGCCTCGATCCGGCGGGTTATACACTTTTCTTCATAGTTTATGGAGCCTAGGCGGCTTTGCTAAGTGACATCCGGCCATGGGATATAACTCATCTTTGGCTTTTACTATCCTTGAGCCACCGGCTTTTATGATATATATGTTTTTTGACAATGTACATATTATATAAAGTAATAAAGCAGGACCTTTGTCCTTTTTTCACCCTTAAAAAAGTATATATGTCTTTTTGACAGGTGGTGGAAACAACCAATAGGGACCGGATCATATCTGAATCCGGCTTTACCTTTGGTCCGGCTTATGATCATATCTGAATCTAGCCATGATCACTTGGGGGCTTCCTGTTCAAACATAGGTCGTATCCGAACCAAAGAGAACATAGCTGTCGATACCCACTTGATCAGCATACTTGCCAAACCTATTTGGGGGCTTCTTGATCATATTTGAATCATAGCTTAACCCCTTTGGGTCTGACATGGATCGTATACGAATCAACGTCATTAAACAAATCTTATGGTCACTTGGGGGCTTCCTGTTCAAACATAGGTCGTATTCGAACCAAAGAGAACATAGTTGTCGATACCCACTTGATCGGCATCGCCAAGCCACTGGGGGCTATATGATCGTATCCGAATCTTAGCTTAACCCCTTTGGAACGGTTTACTGATCATATCCGAATCAGAAGCCTGTAAAGTATTTTGATTATCCTGAAACCTTGTGGAAAGCATTATGAGATGTTTTTTGTCTTGCGGTTTAATATTTATCGCCCCAGGTCGTTAAGTGCCGGGTGAACGTCATATGACCCGGAAAGGTTATACAAGGATCGTAGGTATACTATCATGCTTAAGTTTAACAAAACATGGTCATAAACCAGCCTGTTTGTCAAACGGTTGGTTTGTGTCTGGGTTATCAATACTTTCTGTGCAGAATAAGGCGAGCAAAATTTAAAACGCCAAAGAAATAAAGCCAGAAATATACAGCCACGACGGCTTACAGAAAGCGCTAAGCGGTAAAAGCATGCACAAAGGCATGGCGAGCATTGGGAGTTCTTTCTACCCTATTACAAGACTCCCCGAGTCTGAATGGATGAAGCATTGTTTTTTGGCCAAACACCTGGTGATTTACTCCTTCGGCGGGCTTGAGGGCTCCGGGTTATCCTTCTCCGCTTCTCCGTCGGCTGTTTTGTCCTGGAAAGTTGATGAGGCCCAATCAATGCCGCTCAAAGCTTGAAATTCAGCTTCATCATCTATTAAACTGGTCGGGTCTACTTCAGGAGCAAAAGTATGCTTACGAATTGGAGGGATCGGACTGATTTGATCATATGGAGCGTTTGGGATTCTCCGGTTTTCACTGTCATAAGCCGGTGCATACTTGCTAAGATCTGTGTCGTTTCCAATAAGGGTTGCCACGGGATGTATGGCTTTGACACAGGCGTTGAAATCATGGTCGTCAAAAGCAGTGCCGTCCTCCTTCAGACTTGGGTATCCAAGGGCAAGGTCGGCCGAGTCTAGTTCTGGGAGCCATGCTTTGGCCCGACTCAATGCGGCTACGGCTCCGGCTCTTGAGGACGCCCGCCTTAAATCTTGGATCCGCTAAGGAAGAAAAGCGAGGCTCTTCAATACATCTTGCAGAAGGCGGGAATGTGGAGTTGATAAAGCTACAACGGCCAAGGCACGTTGTGACCCGGAGTACAGCTGCTCCACAAGGGTGTAAACTGCCTTGAGCTTGATCAACATGTTTTGCTTGAGGTTGGTACTCCTGGGGCCTGTATGGTTACAAGCATAACAATAAGCCGGAGATAATCGTCGCAATAAATCTTGGAAGATTACAATGTTTAAAGGCTTAGAGTGACTTACCGAAGATGGCTGAGACCATTTGGGATATCTGCCGCTTTAAGTCGGACAGTTCGGTTGTTGCCTCTGCAAGTGATACTTCTGCCGTCTCGGCCCGAGTCACTAATGAAGCCCTTTCATCAACCCAAGCTTTTTTCTCTGACTCAAAATTTTTCTTCAATTTCTCTTGTTCAGAGATGCTGAATTCAAACTTGGAGTTTGCTTTTTGAGTTTCAAGCTCTTGAAGCTTCAGTTGGCTCTTTAGGTCAGCAATCTCCGATTCAAATTGACTTATGGTGACCTGTATTGGCACGAGGTTATGGTAAGGATCATGATAAGGTAACATTTAAGTCCCAAACACTTTAAAAGTACAGATATTTGGCACTTGGGGGCTAATGTATGCTCCAATAATTTTTTTTAACTTATTTGCCAAATCATACATACTGAAGTCTCAAGCATTTTACAAGTAAAGATACTTGACACTTGGGGACTAATGTGTCAATTCAAAGTTTCATGCTATCACCGGGTTAAAAGTATTCACTTTAAACCGGACAAACTAACAGTAAGTAGATTTCTAAGTCTATAGCATATTCATTCATAGGCGATAGACTTGGGGGCTGGTACAGTAAGTAAGGTTCAGGAAAAAGTTAAAGTTATACCTCAGATTTATGTTGTATTTGCTTCACCATGTCAATTTCTAGGTCACGGCTGTTGTGCACTTGGTTCAGATAACCCGAGACTATATCACCAATGCTTAGGTGAGCATAATTAGTGATATCTTGTTTGGCTTTCTGACGTTGAGCAAACTCCTCCTTGGCAGTGCATTGAGCAAGAACAGTAGGCTGGCCCGGTTCAACATATTGGTTTTTCAGAAACACAACTTCTGGATCAGTTGTCTTGACCGGGCTATGAATTTCCGGGTTATCAGAATTGTGGACAATGTCTTCTACAGGCGGGTCAGAGGTTGACACTGGAATATCAAGAGCCGGCTTAGGCGGTGGCTGATGAGTGGAGCCGTCAGGAATGGATGAGTCAATTGCCGATTCAGGGACCACCGGGTCTTGGGACGGCTTATTCTTCTTTGCCCTCTTGCTGGGCTTCACTTGCAGGTTGCCAATCAAAGTGGAAGGATGAGTATCAACGTATAAGTATGAAAAAACTTAAAGTAAGAAAGGTTGCATTACCCGGAGCTGTTTTAAAAACCGGCATGTTTGATTGCATCGACTCGTCGGAAGACGGAGAAGCATCCTGATAATTGGAGTCAGATGAATTGAGAGGTGGCGAATTAGACCCGACAAAGGAAAAGCAGAATGTAAATCGGAGGTAACCTCGGTTCGACGCTTCCTAGTTACATCAGGTAAGCCGGAGGAGAGTTTGGCGTCTTGAGTGGCCCGAGTTTGCCTCCAGTTCTCAAGCTGTTGTTGCTTCAAAAGAAATTGAGGATAATGTAAGCTGGAGGATGTGAAAATCTTACTTTCTGAGTCATCCTTCGGATTTTTTGTGTTGGCAAAGGCTCTGAGTCGGAAGAGATTATAGTTACCTCTTCTTCAATTGCTTGATTGTTCCCAGTATCCTCCTGAAAGGATAGAATGTCAGTAAAATAGAAACAAGGGAGTTAAGAAAATTAAAGAATTACCTCTTCATCATCCGAAGAAGTATCATCCAATTTGAACAAGTCGGAAGTGTTGGGTTTCTTCTTCTTTGAGGTTCCATCTTGGCAGTTTTTCTTTCAATTTTCTTAGCTGCCATGGCTTGTTTGGCGGCTTCATGGTCATATTTGACCTTCCAGAAATTGTCATCGACCTGTGGAAAAAGATAAGGAATCATAAATACAAGAAGGCATAACATGTTAAAGAGTATTTTTGAAGATTGATAACTTACCGCAGGGGCCGGGTTCTTCTTGCAGAAGGGAAGTAAGCCGAAGGCATTACTGGTCACAGTGCCCTCCTTCAACAGAGATTGGACTGTAGCATCTATCACATCATCTGGTAAGTCATCAGGACTTGGACGCATTCACTAGTAGAAAAAGGGCCTATAGTCCCGGTTGGTGAGGGCCTTTAGTCCCGGTTCATGAACCGGGACTAAAGGGACGGTACTAATGCCCTGACCCTTTAGTCCCGGTTCAATCCAGAACCGGGACAGATGGGCCTCCACGTGGCCTGTCCGCTGAGCCCAGGTAGGAGGGCCTTTGGTCCCGGTTGGTGGCACCAACCGGGACCAATAGGCATCCACGCGTCAGCATTTCTGTGGCTGGGGTTTTTGTTTTTTTTAAAGGGGGGGGGTTGGGGGGTTTTGGGGGGTTAATTTAGGTGTTTCATATATTGTGCTATAGCTAGCTAATTAATAGAGAGAAGTGTCCTCTCTTTTGTCCGTGCTTGGTCGACGCTACGTACCATACATACGTATAGAGAGGACTAGCTAGACACGCTAGCTAGCTAGTAAGCAAAGAGAAGATCGTCATGAACATATATGCATACAGAGAGAAGTGATATCGACCACCTCTCCTTCTCCGAGAGATTGGTCGAACAACAAGTTCTCGTATATCTATCCGACACTACTGGCTACATATATACAATAATTATCTTTTACAAATATATAATCTCCTAAAATACGGACGCGTGGTCCACATAGTATTCTCCGTCTTCAGCGATCACGTGGTCAAGAAAGATTGTCGCCAATTCCTCTTGAATTGCTCGCATGCGATCTGATGCTAGGAGTTCATCCCGCATCCGAAACATCTAATTTTAAGAAGGGGGTCAATACATATATATATATATATATATATATATATATATATATATATATATATGAATGAATGAAACTCAACACAAATGATGGTAATAAAATAAAATTGTGAATATTGTTATTTACGCACTTCATATTGTTTGTCGGAATAGCCCCGCTCACAGGTCGTGTGGCGGATGGACTCGCAAATGTAGTATCCACAGAAATCATTCCCTTGTTCCTGCCACAACCACTTTACAAGAAATAGAGGTCAATCAAACTGATAATTAGCAAGCATGCTAAATGGTATTGATGAAACTAGCGCTTGAATCACTAGGAGATGCGTGGAATATGCTACTATATAGTACTTACTTTCGGGTGCCTAAATTGCAGCTTCTTCGGTAGTCCTGGAGCTTTTTTGGTGAATTTTCTCCAAGCCCTGCCATACAAAGAAAACAATTACTTGATATCAGAAATGAACAAAGTTGCTAATATGGTGGATAATGATCGATTTAACTTACTTCTCGAGCATTTCAGTCATGTCCGCATACTCCTTGGGATCTTTTCGCTTGGAGTCTAAGACAGTTACTACTCCCTTCTCAAGCTTAATCTCTAGGAGAATATAGTGGTAGCTGCGCACACATGCATAACTCATCAATATTACATTACTATAACTTGGACTAATAAGGAAACTGAATATGCCACAAGACAGTAACACTCACTTGAAGTTGTAAGGAAAGAGTATTATATCTTTGTGTTCATTTATTTCCAATGATCGTAGCAAGTTGGACTCAGTTTCTTGGGCACGATATTGAACCTCAGTTGCATCTATGAGATACGTGTTAATGAACCCAATATCTCCCACTTGTCTTTTCTTCAATTCGGCGATCTTCCATCTGCATAATATAGTGAGGATAATTATAAATACATGCAATGAAAGGGCTGAGTTATATAGAGAGACTTAATGACAGAAGTAGTACTACTTACAGACAGTAGCAGGTGACCGTTGCTTTATCGATGGCCAATTGATTGAAAAACTAATAGAACTCCTCAAATGGAATAGGCAACAGTTCAATTCCAAGGAGGTCATGCTCCTTTTTAACTCTCACATACAAAGTACTCCTCCCCTCAGACTCTTTGCAGGTTTTCATGTACCAATCATGCAATCTTCGCATCATCGTTGATAGAGAACTTTCATCTTTGACGAGAGGCTTCCCCTACTCGTATCTTTGTATCTGCACCTCCAAGATATCATAATGTACATCGTCGGGCAGGTAATCTGCAGGATTGCCATAACCGGGCACCATCCTCGGATCAGGCACCTTGAGCGGGGGGCACGATTGCTTCGCTTGTTTGCCGAGCTGGGCAATTTGTTTCCCAACTCGTCGTTCTTTCATCCTTTGATCACTTTTAGTACTTCCCGACCTCTCCGCTTCGGCAAATGCCTTTCCAATAATGCGCTCATAGTTGCCTTTCGCTGGGGACTTGGGTGGTTTTGTCAGGGCAGCCAGAGTGCGCTTCGCTTTCACCGGATCTACCTTCTCCTCCGGAGGTGGATGTCTCTTTGCTTTCAACCCTTGAAACTAGTCATCCACTTCGGTCTGCGCGATCTTCGCGTTTTCCTCCTCGCTCCTCTCGTACGGTAACTTCTCTGGAGTCTTCAGAGAAGGACCGAATCTATATCTCCTCCCGCCTTTGGCTGTACTGCTAGACGTCGGCAGAGTAGACGGAGCGGATGTCTTCTTTCCTTGCTTACGAGGCGGAGGAGAAGGACTACGACGCGCCAGAGCAGCCGGAGCGGCGGCGGGTCTCTTCCGCCCTTGCTGACGAGGTGGAGAAGGAGGAGGCTGGCTGCTCGGGCGCGCCGGCGCAGGCGGAGAAGGAGGCGGAGTGCCGCCACGCGCCGGAGAAGGAGCCGGCCGAGTGTCCTGATCGTCACTCGCCGGAGGAGGAGGCGCCGGAGGAGGCGGAGTGCCCTGACTCGCCGGAGGAGGAGGAGGAGGCGGAGGCGTCCAGTTTGGAAGGTTGATGAGATCCTTCCGCCATAGGCATGGAGTCTTCAGAGCAGAACCCAGCCGATACTCCCCTTCACCGGTAGGGTGGTCAAGCCGGAGGTCCTCAAATCCCTCCGTTATTTCATCGACCATCACCTTAGCATATCCTTCTGGAATCGGCCGGCAGTGAAAAGTTGAGTCGGGTTTAGTAGGATAAACAGAGCCAACAGCCGCCTTGACCTTCAAATTGCTCCATTGCGCCATAAGGTGGCAATTTTCAGCATCGGTGATAGCATCCACGGGATAGCTGGCAGGAGCCGTCAAGGCATGCTCTGGCTGAAGCAGCTCAGTGGAAGCCACGCTCCTTCTCCGCTGAGATGGCGGGGTAGCTTCGGGGGAAGCTTCGGCAGGTCGTTTGCTGCGATCTGCTTCTCGTTCCTCTAGCCCCATTACCCTTTCGTGCAGCGCCTGCAGTTGGCTCTGCTCCAGTTTCTTCCTCCTCTCCTAGGTTTTGTAACCCCCTGCATCCGGAAATCCAGCCTTCCACGAAACGGAGCGTGGCGTGCCTCGTGTCCGTCCAGGGTGCTCAGGATTGCCGAGGGCCATTGTGAGCTCGTCCTTCTCCCTGTCTGGAACGAACGTCCCTTGCTGCGCTGCTTCAATATATTGCTGAAGCCTCTTGACTGGTATGTCCAATTGTTCGTCCGTCCAAATGCACTTCCCTGTTATAGGGTCCAAGGATCCGCCGGCCCCAAAGAACCAAGTCTGGCAATGGTCTGGCCAGTTCATTGTCTCTGGTTCGGTCCCTTTATCAAGCAGATCATTCTCAGCCTTGGCCCACTTAGGCCGGGCTACGAGGTAGCCACCTGACCCCGTGCGATGGTGAAGCTTCTTCTTCTCAGCATTTCTCTTGTTTGTCGCCGACATCTTTTTACTCTTTTCCAATGTCTTGTGGGCCACAAATGCGGGCCAGTCATCTCTGATCTTCTCATATTTGCCCTTGAATTCTGGTGTCTCATTTTTTTGACATACCTATTGAGGTCTTTCTTCCAATTCCTGAATAGGTCTGCCATCTTCTTCAGAGCAAAAGACTTGATTAATGGCTCTATAAGTGGCTTCTCCGGATCATCCTCCGGCGGTAGGGTGAAATTTGACTTCAGCTCAGTCCAAAGATTATTTTTCTGCATATCATTGACATAAGACACCTCAGGGTCTTCGTTCTAGGCTTATACCAGTGGTGGATGCTGATCGGGATCTTGTCCCTAACCAGAACCCCGCACTGAGCAACAAATGCCTTCTTTGTCCGGTAGGGTTCAATCGGTTGGCCGTCGTGCGCGATTTTTATGATCTCAAACTTTTCATCTGAGCTCAACTTTTTCTTCGGGCCTCGTCTCTTTACCGAAGTTGTGCTCGATCCGGAGGGCTAGAAAAAAGAACAAAGACGAGAGTTAATTAATATGTGTACATACCAAAACAATGAATGCATCAATTAGCTAGTCAACACAGGCTTAACTAATATATATACCTGGCCGGACTCGGTTTGGTGATCACCGGAGCCGTCCTCACGGTCTACTTTTTCACCCTCTCCTTCTTGCACCAGCATTGGGTCATCGGAGCCATGTAAATAATAGCCAGCTGCTTCTTCACCCTCTCCTTCCAGACCATCGTTGTCGTTGAGAAACATCAACGAGGAGACGGCATCACTTCCTTGTGCGATTATGTCCCTCAACAACGCTTCTTGTGCTTCGTCTTGGGGGGTGTCCATAGTTTCTACAAATATTTACAACATGGCAATTATTATTCAAACATGACAGATATGGATATATTAGTGGCAAACGTAGAACTAGCTAGCTAATCACAATAAGGAATCATATTAGTGGCCTCGATGCTGCTTCTCTAGGTTTTGGGGTGGCCTCGACAACGCTTCAAGGGTTAGGGGGTGGCCTCGAGAACGCTTCAAGGAGGGGGTAATATCGACCCCCCCCCACGTGTTGAAGCTATCGGGAGGGGGTCGGTGTTGAACACTACATCTATGTCCCACAAGTGACGTGGGCATCGACGCCCGCGGTAGGGTAGAGGGTCGTGGATTGCCGAGCGGTCGAGGGTCAAGGGGTCGAGGATCGCCGAGGGGTCAGGAAGTTGCCTAGTGTCAAAGGATTCAACAAAACCATGTCTTCATCATTAGGCGAAAGTAACAGGTGCATGATGGTACGAAGCTCTCCAAAGTTATTTTGGAACGGAGTCCCAGACAGGATAATTCGCTTTTTGGTACAAAGTTCAGCAAGAACCTTCCGAATATCGTTATTTGAAAGGCCTTTGATGAGATTCGTACAAAAAGGCAAATTATCCTATCCGGGACTCCATTCCAGAATAACTTTGGAGGACTTCGTACCATCATGCCATGGTTACTTCCGGCTAATGATGAAGCCATGGATTTCTTCAATACTTTGACAATATAGGAACCCTCGACCCTGAAACCTTCGACCCTTGACCCCTTAACGACCCTCGACCCTGAAACCTTCGACCCTTGACCCCTTAACGACCCTCGACCCTCTACCCTAGTTCCCGACCCTCGACCCCTCGGTGATCCTCGACACCCTCGTTATATCGACAACGATGCAACATACATATACATGGGAAAATAATGTTATCGGGGAGGGGGTATCGGTACCCCCCCCCTCGTGTCAAAGTTTCTTCTTTCTCCTTTATTCCTTTCTTTCTTCTTCTCCTCTTCTTTTTCTTCTTATCCCTCGAGAAAGGAAAATAAGGAAAAAGGAAGAAAAGAGGAAGAAGGAAGAAGGAAGAAGAAGAAGAAAAAGAAGAAACAAAAACGAGGAGAAGAAGAAAAGAATAGAGGAGAAGAAGAAAAAATAGAATTTTTTTTCTATTTTTTCTTCTTCTCCTCTATTCCTTTCTTCTTCTCCTCTTCTTTTTCTTATTTTTTCTTCTTCTTATTTATTTCTCCTCTTCTTCCTCTCCCCTCTTCTTCTCCTTTCTTCCTCTTCTTATTTCCTTTTTCCTCTCATTCTTTTTCTTCTTCTTCCTTCTTAAAAATACATGAAGTAGTATTGCCTAATTCATTGTTCATATGAATATACAAACATTTGCATATTTACAATAATTAATATCACCAAAAAAATCTATGAACAGAAAAAAAATCCTAATTTTTCTAAAAAACTATCTTTTGCATTGTTCACATACACATATACATTATAGCCACGTACACATATACATCACATATGAACAAAAAAATTAAAACATAAAAAAACAGAGCATAAAAATTAAAAAAAGAGCTTAAACATTAAAAGAGCCGGGCGGCGGCTCACAGCGCGGGGGCAGGCGAGGGCGCCGGCGCGCGGGGCGGGACGGGGCAGGGGGGCAGGGCGACGGCGACGAGAAGCGGGCGGCG
>NC_041393.1:641861799-641865616 GCF_002162155.2 Triticum dicoccoides
TTTTCAGCAGCCCAAAGGGCGGGAAGCGGCGGCCTTTGGTCCCGGTTGGTGGCACCAACCGGGACTAAAGGGGGGCATTAGTCCCGGGTCGTGGCACCAACCGGGACTAATCCCCCTTTAGTCCCGGTTGGTGCCACCAACCGGGATCAAAGGCCTTGTGCTGCCCCGCGCTGAAAAGTTTAGTCCCACCTCGCTAGTTGAGAGAGCTCGAGAGTGGTTTATAAGCGCTGCTGCGCCCACCCTCTCGAGCTCCTCTCAACTGCAGGCTTTCGGGCCTAACCGTGCAATCTGTGCCTGTGGGCCTACTGGGCCTCCCGCGGGCCTGAATCCTGGCCCATGGTAGGGTTTCTAGTTGTATTCAGGCCGTGGGGGCCCAGTAGGTGGCACTTTTTTTTTGTTTTTTTTGTTTTCTTTGTTGCTTTATTTATTTTACTTTGTTTCTACTTACAACAAAATACTTATTGTTGCTATTTTTATTTTTTTCCAGTTTTTTGGTTTTGCTTTCTGCATTATTTATTTTTTTGTTGTTTTTTGCTTTATTTTTTAATTCTTTTTGCTTTTAGTTTTAGAAAAATTATAAACTTTCTGTTAGTGCCATTAGTTTTCAAAATTGAAAACACTTTTTTTGTTTTCTTTGTTGCTTTATATATTTTATTTTGTTTGTACTTACAACAAAATACTTATTGTTGCTATTTTTATTTTTTTTCAAGTTTTTTTGTTTTGTTTTCTGCATTATTTATTTTCTTTTGGTTTTTTGCTTTATTTTTTAATTCTTTTTGCTTTTAGGTCAGCAAAATTATAAACTTTCTGTTTGTGCCATTAGTTTTCTTTGAAATTTGTGTGAATCACAAGTTTGTGAGCTCAACAAGGCGTGTAGAGGGACGGGCTTATAAACCGGTGTGAGCGCCCTTCGGTTGGCGAGGTTTTCAAATTCATAGTTTTCAAATGAACTCTGAAAAAGTTGGCATAGCATGTGCATGTACAAAACGGACAATGGTATCATACTCGTCTGTTACAAAGTTGGCATGGTATCATCATAATAGTTGCGGGAGAAAGTCTTCACTTTTTCTTCGCTTGTGTCGTTTGCTTATTGCGCCGTAACCATGGATAATCTTCATTGTTTATCAGGATGTTTGGGTCAGCCTTGACTTTGAAGGGGGGAATTTCATGAAACTTTTCATACTCTTCAGACATGTCTGTCTTGCCCTCCACTCCCAGGATGTCCCTTTTTCCTGAAAGAACTATGTGGCGCTTTGGCTCATTGTATGATATATTCGCTTCCTTATCTTCTCTTTTCCTCGGTCTGGTAGACATGTCCTTCACATAGATAACCTGTGCCACATCATTGGCTAGGACGAACGGTTCGTCAGTGTACCCAAGATTTTTCAGATCCACTATTGTCATTCCGTACTGTGGGTCTACCTGTACCCCGCCTCCTGACAGATTGACCCACTTGCACTTAAACAAAGGGACCTTAAAATCTACTCTGTAGTCAAGTTCCCATATCACTACAGGAATGAGCTACTTTGCCGTCTGCCACGGCGGACGGCAAAGGCATGAACGGCGGACGGCAAAAGGCTCCGGCAAAGTAGGCTACGGTAAACAGCTACTTTGCCGTCTGCTTCCTGGCGGCTGACGGCAAAGGCCCTTTGCCGTCTGCGGCGGACGACAAAGAGAGCGGACAGCAATAATTGCGCTGTCAGTCCGTTAAGTGACTAACGGCAGGCCTTTGCCGTCCGCCGCTGACGGCAAAATTTCTAGTGTCTTTGCCGTTCGCCGTATGATGTCATCTACACGTCACTACATGACAGGTTCTTTGCCGTCCGCCACTGATGGCAAAGTCTTTGCCGTCTGCCACTGTAGGCAAACTGACCAAATGGGTCAGCTCCCAGGAAGCACAGCTAGATGCCACGAGTCTTCTTTGCCGTCCGCGACAGACGGCAAAGAGCCCGTTGTCGTCGGTGGCAGACGGCAAAGAGCCTGCATATTGGCTCTTTAATCTGTTTTTATTAAATCCAACAATTTTCATCACAAATATATATGACATATGTAGATATATTTCAAAAGGCCATTACAGAGCAAACATATAAGATATCCAACACATAACTTCATCATCCAACCATATATATTACATGCATAGTTCCATCATACATAACAAGTTCAACATAGAGGCATCCAACCATATATATTACAACAGTTTCATCCAACGATACATGCATAGTTCAACAATACAAAAGAAACAGAGAAAGGGATAAGGAGCACTCCATCTATGCAAGCTTTCGTCAAGTGAATGAAATCTGCAAAATGAAAAATAAGAAAGTTGGAACAAGAAGAGTAGAACAAGAAGAAGAGTAGAACAAGAAGAAGAGTAGAACAAGAAGAAGAGTAGAACAAGAAGAGTAGAACAAGAAGAAGACTAGAACAAGAAGAGTATATCATTTATGAGCTAACTTACGTGAAATGGATCATATATGAGCTAACTAAGTTGAAATGGGTCGTTTATGAGCTAGCTAAGGTGAAATGGATCATTTATGAGCTAACTTAGTTGAAATGGGTCGTTTATGAGCTAACTAAGGTCAAATGGATCGTTTTTGAGGTAACTAAGGTGAAATGGATCGTTTTTCAGCTAACTTAGGTGAAATGGATCATTTATGAGCTAACTTAGTTGAAATGGATCGTTTTTGAGCTAACTTAGGTGAAATGGATCATTTATGACCTAATTTAGTTGAAATGGATCTTTTTGAGCTAACTTAGGTGAAATGGATCATTTAAGAGCTAATTTAGGTGAAATGGATCGTTTTTTAGCTAACTTGGTGAAATGGATTGTTTATGAGCTAAATTAGTTGAAATGGATCGTTTATGAGATAACCTAGGTAAGATGGGTCATTTTGGAGTTAACCTAGGTGAAATGGGTCATTTTAAAGCTAACGTAGGTAAAATGGATCATTTAGGAGCTAATCTAGGTAAAATGGGTCATTTTTGAGCTAACTTGGATGAAGTGGATCATTTATAAGCTAACCTAGGTAAAATGGGTCATTTTAGAGCTAACTTAGGTAAAACGGATCGTCTATGAGCTAACTAAGCTAATTATGCAATTTTTGACATAAGTAAGCTAAGTACAGATCGTTTTAGAGCTAACTTAGGTAAAATGGATGGTTTTGGAGGTCAGTAAGCTTATTAAGTCATTTTGGAGGAGAAGAAGCTAAGTCTAGGTCATTATGGTAAGCATTGGAGGAAATGAAGCTAAGTCTAGGTCTTTATGCATGTGTTAAGCAAATCACTAGATAAACTTACCAAGATCCAGGAGGTGTAGTCACCCTACCTCCTCTCCCACGACCACGTGCCCCACCTCCTCTCTTCCTACCTCATCCCCTGCTGGGCACCGCGGTCGACGAAGAAGGGCCCGGCGGTGTGGCCATACTGTCCAGCAACGCTCGGCGGAGAGGTGCGTCTGGAATGGAAGACCTCAGACCACGCTCCCGACCAGCGCCCACCATCTTTCAACACCTGCCATGACAAACAATAAACGAAATTAGTACAACATAAAAAAAGATCGGCCTGAAGCCAACGAAACTCAAGAGCTCCCTTGCATGTGGGGCACGGGAACCTTCCATGCACATACCAGCCAACGAATAGCGCATACGCCGGCAAGTCATGCGTCGAGTACATGTACCAGACACGCATTATGAAGTTCCGTTTGCTAAAGGCGTCGTATGTCTTGAACCCATTATCCCAGGCTTCTTGCAATTCGTCCTTAAGCGGCTGCATGTACACATTCATATTTTTTCCCGGATAGTTGGGTCCTGGAATTATCAAC